>NW_005841829.1:2479002-2500680 GCF_000455745.1 Alligator sinensis
AAATCCCGGGACGTCATTCTCCCCCTGTACTCAGCCTTAGTGAGGCCGCAGCTGGAGTACTGTGTCCAGTTTTGGGCTCCACAATTCAAAAAGGATGTGGAGAAGCTTGAGAGAGTCCAGAGAAGAGCCATGCGCATGATCAGAGGTCAGGGAAGCAGACCCTACGATGACAGGCTGAGAGCCCTGGGGCTCTTTAGCCTGAAAAAGCGCAGGCTCAGGGGTGATCTGATAGCCACCTACAAGTTTATCAGGGGTGACCACCAGCATCTGGGGGAACGTTTGTTCACCAGAGCGCCCCAAGGGATGACGAGGTCGAATGGTCACAAACTACTTCAAGATTGTTTCAGGCTGGACATAAGGAAGAATTTCTTTACAGTCCGAGCCCCCAAGGTCTGGAACAGCCTGCCACCGGAGGTGGTTCAAGCGCCTTCATTGAACACCTTCAAGATGAAACTGGATGCTTATCTTGCTGGGATCCTATGACCCCAGCTGACTTCCTGCCCTTTGGGCGGGGGGCTGGACTCGATGATCTTCCGAGGTCCCTTCCAGCCCTGATGTCTATGAAATATGACATCCAATGGAGCTGGTGCTGCATAAACATAGCTTCATTGCTTGGTGGAACTTATTTGAGCCAGAATGCTCGTGTTCATTTTTCTGTTCTTCCAACTGATATGGAGAATTTTCCAAAGACATCACTGATGGCCATGTTCCAAAGATCTCAGGTGTTTTTGATCATGCCTATGTTTACTTTTTGAAAAGGGTAGTTATCTAGGTAGAGGAAATGCTGGACATCCTCTCAAGATTGCCATCTAGATGGAATGTGTGGAAGAGCAGTAGTTTGGTTTTGGGTGGATTGGTCAAACATTTCATATTTTGCTTCACAAAAGCAAACAAGTGACCTAGAGCTCTTCAACTGAATGAGCACACACAACACAATCAATAGCATATTGAAGATAAGTAATGGAGGTATTGGTTATTATGGATTTGGAAGGTAACTGGTTGATTTTATTTATTAACATGGTTCAAACACTGCATAGAAGTCACTGGTGAGCCCATAGGTGACTAAGAAGGCTGATCGAAGATCCACATGTTTGGTCCACGTGTCCCCATTGATAGCTGGTTTGAGCTAACACTGTAACTCTCATAGGAACTGTGCTTCTGTTACTGAGGGTACTTATACTACTGCTTCCTAACAACCACTGAGGTAATTCAAAAGGCACTTATGTAGCTGCAAACTGTATGGGCTCCTTCATGGATATCAATGCAGAAATCTGTGTTCTGAGCAGAGAATGGTGCTGGTGCCATCCAGGTGGTCTCTTGATGAATGGTCATCTAATCCTTTCTCTCCCAGGTTCACCCATAAGGTCTCACAGAATGAGAACTCCAGTGGATGGCTATCTACAGGTTCCCAGTGGTGGTAAGTGTTGTGTAGACAACTTAGTTCCCATTTCATACAAGATCTGGGTAAAGAGACAGTCTGTTTTTTGTCATTTATGATTTGTACTATTCTAGTACTGGCTAGAATAGTCTGCCAAATTTTCCACTTATTTTCAATAAATTCTGTGTGTGATTTAGAGCTATGTTGCTAATTATTTTAGGAAACCAGAACTGCAGTGATGGTGCAATGTTTGCAGCAGGCAACATGATTGTATTTGGAAAAGTACATTTCAAAATTTGACACCCCTATCAGTCTTCTGATGATATATTATCTATGCATCTGCACAGCTGTCATGGATCTTACTGCTTTCCAGTCCACCTATTTTGATCCTGTCTGAACATGCTGTGGAGTCTTGCTGCTTGCTCAGTGGCCTGATGAGGCATTGTTACATTGAAATGAGGAAAGAAGAGATTTGGATGTCGTTGATTCCGAGCTGCTTTCATCCAAAACCAGAGTAAGACTTTCTAACCTTTGTGCTTACAGCTGCTTTGATCCATGTTAAATTCTGACATTCCATGTGAGTTGGTGACACGTGTAACCAAGATAGTTTATATCTTCAAAGAGCAATAATATATTACTCATACCTTGGTATTTATACCACCCCTTCTAGGTTTCTCCTATATGATCAAGGGCAGCATTATCAATCCCTTACAGAGCTTGTAATCAAAAGCACTTTTAGAGGAAATGTGGTTCTCTTCTGTTTCCATGCTGCTTTATGGCAGATGCATGTCTGAGTATGAGTCAGTTCCCTACATTCCCTTCAACATGAAAGAGCTAAAGCTGAGCCTTTGAAATATATATATATTTAGTGCAATTAAGATGTGGCCTCATCAGTTAAATTGCAAAATAAAGGATCTGTAAAACACTATTTTACCAAAATATCCATAGAAATTTTCATTTCTTTTAATTTCAAGGGAACAGTTTGATGTAAAGAAAGACCAGTTGCAGAATCTACAACCCAGAAACTGCAACATCCTGCTAATGTAGAAGAGTTGAAAATGAAACTGATTAGAGGCTCCCTATTAAGAGAGTGCCTCATTTATTTCCATTGTCTAAGATGAATTAAGTACAAAAAGTAAACTAACTATATACACACTGTGCACTGACAAGTAAATTACATTGCTAATGTATTTCTGGTTTTAATCATCTTAAGTGTTATTAGCAGCATAAGGAAGAAAAACCCACTTTTTCAAAACACGAGATGCAGCTTTGCAGCATCATTTTAACCCTTTCATGACAGCTAGGAATGTTTCTCTTTAAAAAGTTCTTCATTATAGTTGTTCCACAGTCAGTCACAAGCTGGTGTGAAAACTGTCAGTCATCTGCTGACATCCTGTGTTAGGTAACTGACAGACATTTAAAGAACCTTATTAACACCTATGATGGATACTTTTATCTTTATTACACCTGTCAGGTCTCTCAAGTTTACTGTTCATACGTGTGAATATGGCATCCTTCAACCTGGGGACACTATATCGGCCAGAATGATCCATCTCCTCATCAGCAAATTTTCTCTATCAGTTTTTTTTTTTCCCCAAGTCCTTCCTATTTAAGAAATTATTATCCTTGTTCAAGAAAAAAAAAAAACATTCCAAAGAAAGACATAGGTTTAAAAAATTGCTCCTGACATGAGTTCTGTTTGACTTGGAACCATGTGAGATTTGCATGGACAAAGCCCTGGAAAAATTATCTTAGCAAAAGAAACCCTGAATTGAGCATGGTTAAATGGAAGGCTCTTTCATTTGTAATATCTGTGAGTCTTCAATTATGTTAGCTAATGTGAGGCAGCCTTTACCAGTTGATTTGTACTGGTCTCCAGTTCATTTCCTGTCCCCCTCTGTGCCATGGTGTGTTTCCTGAAGGGTAATAACTAAATGCTATCCAGTAACCTCTTTTATGAGCCTTGCAGTAATATAACTGGGCCTCAGTTCGACTTTCGTGGTTTGAGCTTTTTTTTTGACTGCTACTTTTGATCAATTTTTTCACAGGTAATTGTTTTTATGAACCTGCGGATGATTGCCTCATTCTTGGTACAGTCTGAAATATCCCCTGATACAGCAGCACATAAAATGTCCTAAAGTCCTGATTCTCGTACTGCTCCATTTTTAGTTAGGCTCCTGGAAGTCTGTGAGCAGGAGGAAGTAGCCGGGAGTATTGCTGTTCGTTTGCTTTGTCATTTCTGAAAGCGGGCAGGATAAAACCATGCAATAAACAATATCTGCCATTGATGTGATCATCATCAGCTTTTGGCTTCAAACTGTAGTCACATTCTTGCTTTCAGCCCTGTGGGGATGTAAATCAGAACAGAATATAACTCATTACTTTTATTTGACAAATCATAAATGTAGGGCATGATTCTGATCTCAGAAGTCTGTGAACCTGGAATAATTTTACTCAAGTCAATGGTTACCCTGCTAGGTAACTAGTGTGAAAGGAGAATAAAACCATTAATATCATCCTAATCTTAGCATGTGGAATCATCCATAATGTATGATGTGTCACATGATTGTGCATTGTACTGATGAATTAAAAACAATAAAACACCAACTGCCAGACTAGGACAGTCTTAGCCATTTTAATAAATCAAAGGAAAAAATGCTTTCCTTTAACTTGAAAAATGTAAGAGCTGTTGAAAATATTTAGGGGTGTGAGGGTGACATAGCCCAACTAAAGAAAATTGATGAAGTACAGTGGTTTAAAAAAATAGAAACAATAACAAGGTCCCCAGCTCAATTCCAACAAATGATATACAGTAGAAAAATCTCACACTGGCAGCTTTAAAACATAGTTTATTAATGCACTTTTCCCCATAGCAGGACAAAAAAAAGCAAGCTAGCAAGACAGCCACATTAAAAAATTATGACTCTTATGACTGAATTTACAGATATGCTGAAATAAACCAACCTTCTTTTGTGTTGCATTTGAGATACTAGTGTAAAATGCATTCACTCTTTTCCTCATTATGTGCTACATTAATGCTTTTAGTGTGTTAATACCACTTAGGTAAATGTACGCCTGTCCTGATTTTCAAGGAATTTTGCATCCCAACCATGGCATGAATATGTTTTTATAGCGGTGGGCGGGAGGGGGAGTGGGGGGTGTAGCTTGCTGGTTATTTATTTATTTATTTAAAATAGAATACATCTGGAAATAAAGCTACAAAGTCATTTTTCAACTGGAGGAGGAACAAAGCAAATCAACAACAGACAAATAATAAGTTGAAGCATTTCAAATGTTTGTAGGAACATAGCTTTATCGTCTTAAATAGCAACTCCATACTTGCTACCTTTTGTGTTCTGCTGTGCTGCTGCCGTTGTAAAGAAGTATCACTCAAAAGTCCTTGCAGTTGGAATAACTTGAATAACTTCACTTGGTGCATATCGGTAAGGACCATTTATTGGAGCTGTAATGCAGTCACACATATATTCCTTTGAACTGCTGTCTGACAAACTTCATTGGAGACCAGACTCCATTTTGGGAACATCTTGCCCAGGACACCTCTGTTGTTACAATTAGATTAATTTTAAAGGTTCCTTTTAGATGAAAAAGCAGTAACTTTGGTAGAATACTAAAAAATGTAAAGTGATGATTAAAACTGCATCATTCAACTGATTATAGCCTTTGCTTTTCTACAGCCCCTTGCAACTAAGGGTCTCAAGAGTATTTTGAAAATGTTAATGAATTAACAGCACCATAGTTATGATTATCTTCATTTTGAGGATGGAGAAACTGTAGCACAGAGAATTTAAATGTCTTCCCTAATTCCAGATGTTATAGTAATCACACTGTAAAATTCTAAATAAGTCATACAGGAATCTGGAACAGAGCTGGAGTTAGAAATCTGCATCTTCCGAGTTCCAGATCCATATTCTAAACTCCAGACAACGCTCCCAGCTGACAGTACAACATGACATACAATGAGATGTGTTTTCAAAAACACTTTCTCTCCTACCCTGTTGCAATGCAGAGAATAGCAAAAGCAAACCACTTTTCTTGTTCACAAGGAAAAAAGCATGCTAGATATGTCTTACCAGCCTCATTTAGAAATAATTAGGTCATAAAGAACTTAACATTGTAGACAGTTGTCATAGACCCACTATATTTTGAGGTGTTTGTGGAATGTCATGCATGGTTTCCTGAGTTTGTTTTAGTGATTTGTGATGTGTATTCTTGATGGATAGGTGGCATTAAGCTGCATTCATCCATATCCTGCTTATGTTTCTATGCATTGCAGTATTTGATATCAAACGTATTTCTTATACAGAATCATGGAAAATCAGGTTTGGGAGGGACCTCAGGAGGTCATCTAGTTCAAGCCCCTACTCAAAGCAGGACCAGCCCCAACTGGATCATCCCAGCCAAGGCTTCATCTAGCCAGGTCTTAAAACCTCCAAGGATGGAGATTCTACAACATCTTTGGGTAACGTGTTCCAGTGTTTTAATACCCTCCTTGTGAGAATTTTTCATAAGATCTAATGTAAACTTCCCTTGCTGCAACTTGAGACCATTGCTCCTTGTTCTGTCATCTGCCACCGCTGAGAACAGTCTAGCTCCATCTTCTTTCAAGCCACCCTTCAGGTAGCTGAAGGCTGCTATTAAATCCCACCTCGGTCGTCTTTTATCGAGACAAAATGAGCCCAGTTTAAACATGGACACTATGTTTGCCCTTTTCCAATCATCAGGGACCTCTCCTAATTGAGTTTTCAAAGATGATGGCCAGCGCCCCTGTAATCTCATCAGCTAACTCCCTCAGCACACTTGGGTGCATCCCATCCAGCCCCATGGACTTGTATATGTGCAGCTTTTCTAAATAGTCCCTAGCCTATTCTTTCACCACTGTTGGCTGCTCACTGCCTCCCCAAACTATGCTGTCATGTGCAATAGTCTGGGAGCTGACCTTGCCTGTGATGACTGAGGTAAAAAAGTATTTCAGCCTTTTCTGCATCCTGTCACTAGGTTGCCTCTCCCATTCAGTAAGGGACCCACACTTTCCCTGATCTTCCTCTTGTTACTGACATACTTGCAGAAACCCTTCTTGTTACCTTTCACATCCTTTGCTAGTTGAACTCCAATTACACTTTGGCCTTCCTGACTTCATCCCTGTATGCCTCAGCAATACTCTTACACTCCTCCCTAGTTGTTTGTGCAAGTTTCCACTTCTTATAAGCTTCCTTTTTGTGTTTTAGTTTACTGAAGAGTTCCCTGCTAAGCCAAGCTGGTCTTCTGCCATACTTGCTAGTCTTTCTGCACATCAGGATGGCTTGTTCCTGTGCTCTCAGTAAGGCTTCTTTACAGAACAGCCAGCTTTCCTGGACTCCTCTCTCCCTCAGACTGGCTTCCCAGGGGATCCTGCCCATGAGTTCTCTGAGCGAGTCGAAGTCTACTTTTCTGAAGTCCAGAGTCCTTACTCTCCAGCCCTTCATCCTTCCTTTCCTCAGGATCCTGAACTCAATCATCTCATAGTCACTCTTGCCTAAGTGCAAACGTAGCAAAAGAAAAACACATGGTAAAGAGGAGGAAAAATAGGGCAAATAGCTAGATCTTCCCTGATACAACTGCTCTTTGAAGAAAGCCTCATCCACCACTTCCTCCTGGAGTGGTGGTCTATAGCAGATCCCCACCACAACATCATCCTTGTTGCTCCCCTCTCTGACCCTAATATGAGTATCACTTGGCAGCAAGCTATTCAAGGAAAAACATTCTCCAGTGGGGAAATTACCAGTAAGTAAGAGACTATGTTTTGGGCATGATAAATAATAAGGCAAATATTCTCCTAGTCCTATTTAGGTCAGGAAAGACTTGTTTGGTAAACCTACCTCTTGGGGGGCAGGAGATTATATGTGTAGTATGGGCTTCCCAAGAACCCAATGGATAATGTAATGTAAATGGCCAGATAAGAAGCTACAGTTAAGCTTTGCCATAAAACAAGCTTTGTCTTTAGTTTTCCTGGGCATGGGGAAATGCCATAACCCCTCACCTAGCAGACTGTATAAAAGCTGCATTCTTGCATTTAAGATGTGAGGTAGGCTCAGACCATTGTTTTTATATTTTCTTTTGTTTGTTCATTCTTATATCTCTGTCTGTATCTCAGCATATGATTACTAATTTCTTAAGTTTGCTTCTGTTTGTTTAATAAATCCTTTTGTTATCTTTTGTAATATCCTTATTGTCAAGGACAGCTTTGATTTAAGAGCATTTTACCATACAGGCCAGCATCTTCCAAGTGTGCGGGCCGGGAGCGCCCCGAGCCCTTTTTCGCGCTGCACGCGGGCTGTGGCCAGCAGCCCAGGCACGCGGGGGCGGAGAGGGGAGGCTTTTGCTCTGGAATTAGGCATGGACGCGTATCGGTAGTTTAAAAGATTGTTTACTTACACCAAGATGGCAGTGGTGTAGGCTGGAAAGCTTGCTTCAGTTGCAGTTACAGAGAAGAAAAGGAAAGAGGCGGACAAGAGTTCTAGACTCGTGAACTCTAGCCCAATCCGGCTGAAGGCTCTGAACACGCGAGCCCGTCGCGTCAGCCGAAGAAAGTACTCGTCCGGAAGAGCTCTGAACCAACTCACACGAAGTTTGCTAGGCTCCATGGGTCCAGTTCTTTTGCGCGCGGGTGGGGTACGTCTAGGAATTCTATCGGCGACGGGGAGAGGCTAGAGATTGATCAGATCTCCGTAGCCTGCTTCAAATGCACTGGGTCCGTGAGGATCCGCAGCGCTTAGAGATCTTCACACAGCGTGAAGTCTCCTCCTCCCTTGTTCGTGGAGTCCTCCAACTTGGGCGGAAACCACTCAAGCCTCGAAATGCGCCCTGCAAAGAAAGCTTCAAATCGGCGGGAAATTCTCCCTTGCACCGGGGTTCTCTTTTGCAGCAGAAAACTCCACCGTGCAAGGAAGCTTGCAATTTAGCGGGGACAATTTAGCAGTGCCGAAGCACACACAAATAAAAATCACACCTTTTGGGTTGTGACACCAAGGAAGGAGGGAATCTATCTTTTCTGAATGCATGACCAGACAAGAGTGTAATCCTTCCAGCTGGCAACATCCCCTATGCTAAGAGTTGGCAAGACCTGAGTGAGATGGGTAGGGCTGAGGTGTAACAGGCCAAGGAGTTAGTCCCTGATTCATCTCAGCTGGTTCTCAGTGGTCAAGTATCAAACAGCAGAGAGGGGTTTGGGGCTGAAGGGCACCCCTGAAGGTGTAAAAGGCCCCTACAAGTGGGTCTCAGCGGTGCACCTGACTGCATCTGGGGTCGGGTGTGTCACAGCAGTTGTAATTTTTATTTTTTTAACAGCGGCCTTGACTTTTTTATGGGACTTCAGGGTGTTTAAAGGTACTCAGCTGACAGCTGGCAAGACTGAAGTCCTTTAATTATCTGCAGCATGAGGAAGCAGCAGTACAAGCTTCCACACTATGCTCTACCAATGTGTCTCAGCTCTGACCTGGAGGAACACACTACAGCAGTGATGTTCAGCTTCCAGCCTGCAGAGATCTAGCCCACAGAGATGTGTCATCTGGCCTGTAGGTCTTCCCAGTGGTCTGGTAATTTGATGGTGGGGAGCAATGGCAGCATTAATTGCCACTCCCCTGCTGCCAGCTTTCTAGAGCCTTGGGGAGCTCGGTGGGCCAGATGAAGTGACTCAAAACGTTAGATGAGCACTGGTAAGTGGTGAAGCCAGCACATGGGGTCACTCCATCACTTGATCCAGTACATGAGGATAGGCCATTGCACCAGATCACAGGCATGGACTGACTTCGCACACAAGATGTGGCCTGTAGGCTAGCCCCAGGTCACTTATCGGGCCCACTCACTGCACTACAGGAGTGAGAAGTGGAAGGGATGGGTGTTTCAGATTCATTTAATTTAATTCATTGTGTGTGTACTAAATGCTGTTTAGCTCAAATCAGAACAACAACTAACCAAAATTCCCCCTCCCAAAAAGCAAAAGCCACGCCCCTGTGCACATATTTTCCAAAAGGAAAATAAGCCCTTTCCCATTCTGAAATAACTCTATTTGTAATTGAACAATGCAAGGCACTTTTGTCTAAATGCATATGAAATGTTGAATTCCAGTGTTTCTTTAGGAGAAGGTTACCTGGAGAAATCAGATCTCTGAATTGTAAAATGTTGCAGAATGATGACAACAACAAAATATGTGTAGCACTTCCGCAGCCCAAGGGGCTGTATTGATGTTGCATCATCCATAGCTTCCTTGTACACTCAGCTAAAGACTGCTACAAGGGTTTCAGTTGGCAAAGGATTTTTTTTTGTTGTGATGAGGACTCCTTTCTACTGGGAACTGGGCTGGCATCTTTAATTCCTTCTACCTTCACCATACAAAAGGTCATAGCTTTTGAAACTTTGAACCAAATCCTATTGCACCTATTAGAAGCTGAGTGGACTCAAGTTCTTAACTGTGACCCTCTTCCTCCCTGTTCAAGCCCATGAAGAAAATGTTAAAGTACCTACTTTTGTAACATGCTGTTAGCTTGGCCTTAAAACTGAAGTCCAAAATGCAGCACAGAAGAGGACACATTTATGCATTACCTTACCTTTTTTTCAGGGTCTCAAGCAGAGTGGAACAGAACCATACTTAGGCCCCTGGCACATGTTCACTTAATAGCACGATAAAGTATCTTCCCTGATCCAAACAGTTGTGCCTCCTGGCATCCAACATGTGTATGGCAGGACATGCAATTTTGGAATCGGGGATCAGACCCAATTATGCCATTATTACTTGCCAGTGCAGGTGGAGCCTGGGATCATGATCCAGGGCTCCCCCTGCACCAGCCAAGTAGAAAACTGGGTGCCTGGTGAACCAGTGGTCCCAGAGCTGGGACCCACAACCAGCTAATTGTTGATTTGAACCCCAGGACCACAGATGATCTGGTTCACGACTCCAGTGCAGTCTACAATCAGCTGGTTGTGGGTCCCAAAACCCTGTCATTTTCTGTTTTATAGCACCATTAATTACCTGAATGTGTGGCCAAGTTACTACTGAAGATGGGATTAACTGGCAAAATGTGTCTTGAGTATAACATCTGCCAGGGGCATCAGGGACCTAATACTGTATGTGGAATAGGATATTTCCCTTTGTCTGTATTGGAGATTTTAGCCATCATTGTAGCTGTGCTCAGGCAAAATCCTGGTACAGACAGGGAAAACCACTTTAACTTCATAGTTTCATAGTTGGTAGGTTCGGAAGGGACCTGAGCAGATCATCAAGTCCAAACCCCTGCCATGACAGGAAAGAGTACTGGGGTCAAATGACCCCAGCAAGGTATTCATCCAGCTTCCTCTTAAAGACCCCCAAGTAGGAGCCAGCACCACTTCTCTTGGTAGTTGGTTCCAGATCCTAGCCGCCCTGACAGTGAAGTAGCGCCTCCTGATATCTAGCCTAAATCTACCATCTGCCAGCTTGTGACCGTTATTTCTTGTCACTCCTGGTAGCGCTTGGGGGAACCAAGACTCCCCCAGTGCCTGCTGGTCCCCCCGACCAGTTTGTAAATGGCCACTAGATCCTCCCTCAGCCTTCTCTTGTGGAGGCCAAACAGGTTCAGGCCCCTTAGCCTCTCCTTGTAGGGCCTGCCCTGCTGACTCCTGATCATGCAAGTGGCCCTCCTCTGGACCCTCTCCATGTTGTCCGCATCCCTCCTGAAGTGCGGCGCCCAGAACTGGATGCAGTACTCCAACTGTGTCCTGACCAGTGTCGCATAGAGGGGGAGGATCACCTCCTTGGATGCATCTGTGAATGCATGACAAGGTACAGTTGACTTGACTCCAAGATACTTTTCTGCCTCTGCACTGACGAGAAGGGAGTTCCCCAGCGTGTAGGGCTGCTGCTGGTTCTTCCTCCCTAGGTGCAGCACTTGTCAGTGTTGAAACCCATCCTGTTCTCATCCGCCCACCCCCGTAACCTATCTAGGTCCAATTGCAGCCTATTCTTCCCTTCTAGCATGTCTGCTTCTCCCCACATCTTAGTGTCCTGTGCGAATTTGAACAGGGTGCTTTTTACACCCTTGTCCTAGTCGCTGATGATGATGTTGAACAGCGCAGGCCCAAGGACCGAGCCCTGGGGAACCCCACTGCCCACATCCCTCCAAGTTGAAAATGACCTGTTCACCACCACTCTCTGGGTGCGGCCCTCCAGCCAAATAGTGACCCATTTGACTGTAGGTGTCGATGCCACAGTCCCCTAGTTTTTTAATAAGAATGGGGTGAGAGACAGTGTCGAAGGCCTTCCTAAAGTCCAGAAAGTCTATGTCCACTGCTACACCTGTGTCTGAGGATTTTGTGACCTGGTCACAGAAGGCCACCAGGTTGGTCTGACAGGACCTGCCTCTAATGAACCCATGTTGGTTGACCCTAAGCATAATCTGCCCTGCTGGCCCCTTGCAGACATGCGCCAGGATAACTCTCTCAAAAAGAGTTGTGAATCTAATGGGTACAGTGGCCCCCTTCCTGAAAATGTAACTTTCCTTGCTTATACAGAGGATTTCCATTAATGCAACTATGAAAGTTACTAGCCAGTTCTGGCCATAAGCAGAGCACATCTGCAGAGCAGACAAAGCCTTAGGTCATGTCTATACTTGGAAACTGTTGAGGGGTTGGAATATATGCATTAAGTGATCCATAACAATTGTTGCATGACCTGTGCATACACACTGCATTGTAATCTTATGATTAACCTACTTCTGTCATGTATTGTGGCTGCACTGCACTACAGTGTTTGAAAATAAATACTCAGACACTCTTTAACACACTGCTGCACTGCTCTGCTGTTTGCATTTTGGAATTTTTCATCCCAGAATGCACATGGTTGGACATCTACTGGAAGGCAGCAGAATGTGGGAGCTTAAGTGTCAAACTAAATATTTCCTATAAGCCTTTTGTTTTATTGCATCAACCATCTGCAGTCATTTGCAGTCATTGTCAAAGTGCTTTCACTCTGTAAAAGGTGATCAAAATAAACCAGGTGCTGCAAACATATCTAAATTATTGCACTAATCCCAAAAGGAAGGTGATAAGGGCACAGGTGATGAGGAGGAAAAGGAGTAGGTTGAAATTGAGCAGATGCTTCTAGATCTTTTCTTGGTGCGTCTGGTAGAGTTATAACTTTTGGCTTGCAGCCAGCTTGTTCTGACTGGGGATGAAGGCCTAGGATGGATGGAACCAGCCATGGCAGGAGAGCTTGAGGACATCAAAAGCCATTTTCCTGGAAATCTGTGCAGTTTGCCCCAGATGGATCAACTGGGAGCAGCCTTCACTTCAAGTTCAGAGAGAGGCTCAAATTCATACCTCTGGAATCATACTCAGATGCCTTAGCTACTCTGCTTCCACACCTCTATTTTATTACCAAGCATATGGGAATTTTATGACAGTGAGAATGGGTATTTTAATGAACTATTCAAGTCTCAAAATCAGGAGTTTAGAGAGATGTTCAGTGATTGTTAATAAATAACTATGAATATATCAAGTTAAACATTGGGAGAGGTAAAAAATTATTGAATACACATAATGTGCAAATTTAAAACCCATTTAAAAAGTGTTGTGTGCAGATAAGGTTGTGCTTTCAAGGTCACACATTTGTGTTTGTAGGTTGGTCAAAGAGCTTTCTGTGGCTTTGGGTGTGGGATGGCAGTAGGAGATCCCATGGGGAGGGAGATAAAAGTATCACTCAATGTCACTGTTTTCTTTGCTGTTCTCTGGTGCAGAATGCCTAGAAGAAGACTTTTGTCTGGGGCCACAAAGCATCTGCAGATTGTAAGAGTCTTTGACCACAGAACCACATATTCAACCCTCTTCCCAGCAGTTGTAACAGGGAAGATCTAGCTATTTGACCTTTTTTCTCCTCTTTACCATGTGTTTTCCTTTTGCTACTTTGTTTTCACAGCCCTCTATTAGGGCATGGATAGGATTTTGAGGAACACATTTCTTGAATTCCTTTTCCTCCAACACATATTGGATAAGTGTTCAGCCACTGTTAGCATCTATGTCTTTGGTCAGTGTAGGGTGACAGCTCTTCAAGGGAAAACAAGAAAAGGGATGGACAACTAGTTATTGTCCAGGTTATAGTCTCCAGGCTCACTGTGATTTAATGCTCTTTTTTCCCAGTTTCTGACTTTTTTCCCATAGGCTCTACATAATCTTGGGAATTAAGGGTATGGAAATGGTAAGATGTTTTCACAATTTCTCCCGGTTTGGGGAAAACTCCTAGACTTGTGGTGGGAGATGATGGGGGAGGCTTTTGAGGAAATATAAATAAACACCAGATGGACTGAGTGGTAAAACAAGTAGCTAACTAAAAAGTCAAAGCAGACTAACAAGTGTGTGCACACCTCTTCAGGTTGCCGTTGGAACTATGATTGTCTCAGAGGGCAACAGTAGTCGTATGTGCTCTTTCACTTATAAAGGCTGTCCTTACATAAGAAGACATTACCCCGAAAGATGTCCCAAAAGGCAAAGAAGGATTACTTGAGGGGTAGTGCACCCTGCTGCTCTTTGCCAGCATCATGGCCCCAAACTGATGCAGAAGTAGAAGGGAACCACAGACTCTAGGATTAGCTGAGAAATGCATTGCTTTGCAATCTCCAGGCCAATTAAAGTACTTCCCTGGTTTAAATCCCTGGATCAGCAAGATTAGGATTCCAGGATCAGTCCCTCCAGGTCTATGCCCAGCATGCCCAGGTCAAATTGGCAGTATGCGGCTGCTGTAGGTTACATAATGCAGCATGTGAGAAGTTGTACCTCTTAGAAATATGCCACTTAGCTCCCCATAGTGGCTTCAGGCCCCAAGAATCTTCTCAGTAATCCTGTTCTTGTCCTTAGTCTATAAATCCAGCAAAAGCTTCTTTTCCTTCTTGCAGTGCTGTCTTGGAGTCTTGGTTGTACCCCTCTCTGTTCATATGTTTGGATAGCCATTTGTGTTTTGTGCATCACAGTGGCTAGCATTCACATGAGCCTGTACACGCTCCCCTTCCCTAGAAATGCAAGCATGAGCCACAACTCTTGAATTATCAGGAGTAAGGCATGGGCGTGTGAACTTCCTAGGAGATAGAATTACAATCATGTGCCTGCATTTAAACGGGGAGGTGATAATTGGTCAGGATGGGTGCCTATACATGTACTCTGACACATTACAATCAGAATGTGTCAGAGCAGACTCAATTAATTAGAGCCATGTTCTAATTAGAACACTCTAGCATTGCTGCAGCGTCATGTGTATAAGCCCCTGCAGTTTAAAAATGGCCATAGGACACTTTAATTAAAGCATCCCATGGCTATTTTTAAATGAGCAGGGGCTTAATACATGTGACACTGCAGCATTTTAATTAAAGCCGCTCTCTGGGAACTGCTCTAATTAAAACATCCCTCCCCTCACCCCCAAGCATGTGTATAGGCACCTGGTGACCCCACAGCATTAGAAGACATATAGTTAAACAGAAAGCCAAGCAAGATCACCAGCAATGCAGCTGAGAGGACTTGGCAGATAGAATCATAGAAAATTAGGGAACCTCAGGAGGTCATCTAGTCTAACGCTCTGCTCAAAGCAGGACCATCCCCAACTAGATCATCCCACCCGAGGCTTTGTGTAGCTGGGTCTTAAAAACCTCCAAGCATGGAGATTCCACCACCTCTCTGGGTAATCTGTTCCAGTGCTTTACTACCCTCCCAGTGAGAAAGTTTTTCCTAATATCTAACCTAAACTTCCCTTACTGCAACTTGAGACCACCCCTCCTTGTTCTGTCATTTTCCACTACTGAGAACAGTCTAGCTCCATCCTATTTGTAACCACCCTTCAGGTAGTTGAAGGCTGCTATTAAATCTCTCTCAGTCTTCTCTTCTCCAGATTAAATAAATCCAGTTCCCTTAGTCTCTTCTTAAGTCATGTGCCCTAGCCCCTTAACCATTTTTGTTGTTCAACTCTCTCCAGTTTATCTACATCCTTTCTGTGGGGGGGCATAAAACTGGACACGGTACAGTCATTACAGGATGGGGATGGATATGCATCTACAGTGACTTGCAGCAGATAAATTCATTCCACATTTCAGTAAACCCGCTTCCAAAGTGCATTTAATGTGTGTTAACATGCCAGCTGATTCATAACAAAAAATACTGTTTGTGAATACAAGTCACTTTAATGTGAAATAACTCAAGCGTAGACAAGCATTAGTTGCTAAAGCTCTGGGCTGCGTTAGAGCTAGTGACCTCAAGGTAAAAGGTTTATTAGGTCATTTGCAATCCCATGAGTCATTCAGGCCCCCAGCAGGCACTGCTTATTATTCAGTCTTCACCATTGTTGTGAGAGCTTCACAGTATTCAGTCCAGAGCGCATGGCTCCGAAGAAAAGATTAAATTTTATGCTGTGGTTGCAAAGTAGGAATAACATACAAAATGGGATTAAGTCTTAATATGATTTCACATCCAAGCTAGTCCTGGACCACCTAGCATGCCGATGAGAAAATTCTAAACCCCATTACCATGAAAAAGGGAAACTTCAAAGAAAAATAAACCACAGAACTATGCTATGAAATGTTTAATGAAACCCTTATAAGGGGTATGCTGTAAACTTAGTGATTCAGAGTGTAACAATATCTTTAGCCTCCTTCACTGGCCCTAAATTATTGGCAGGATCTTCAAACAGGGGATAACCTGACCTTATGCAGTCAGTGAAGCTAGGCCTGCTTTTCTCAGCAATGAACTCTGCCCCATCTGTGCTGAAGTGGCTTTCTTGCAAAAAAATGCAAGACACAGGGGACTTCTGCTCCTGGAAAGAATTTTCCAAATGATGAATGAGAGTTTCCCAACGGAAAACCCACACAGTCAAAACAAATCCGGATGTGAAGTGACTGGAATAGGCACTTTGGCACTGCTGAAGGGGTGGGAGGGACATTTCTCCACCAAATATCAGGCAGTGGGTAGCCTATTAAATTCACTGAGATTCTGGTGCTCAGTGCACAAAGAGGGCATGGTAGAAACTCGCTTTCTATTTTAAGCTGGATTTTGACATCCTTGTCTAACATCCTCAAGTTAACACATCACTTTGCCTGGAAAGAATCCAGAACCCAGTTCTCCATTCACACTGGTATACAGCTGGAGCAGCTCCAATTATGTCAATAGGACTAAGCAATGTAAAAGAGAATGATACCTTAGATTCCAACTCAAGGAGCATTCTGGGGGAGTCATCCTGAACTTAGGCAGGAATTTGCTGACACGTGAACTAAACGAGGTGTTTCACAGACTGAATTCCTCCCTAAAGCTTTTTTTTTTTTTTTTGCAAAGCCAGGGTTTTCACTCAGTGGGTCAACTGCCCATGCGTACACACACACACACACACACACACACACACACACACACACACACACGAATGTGTCTGTTGTAGGAAGGCCTATTCAGCTCTGAAGATGGGAAATCTCTCTCCTGAATGAATCTGACAGCCAGCAACCTGCCAAAAAAACAACCCCCCCACCCCCAAAAAACAAAACACACACACAAAAAAACAAGCCTTTTCAATTTTCCCCACTCCTTTTCTGCCAGTTATTTGTAACACTTCACAGTTTATTAAGCCTCAGTGCAAGGAAACCACTTAAGCACTACTTAAAGCTCATAAGGAGATTTGTTGACTTCAGTGGTGGAGTCAGATGCTTAAGCGCACACACACTGCACACAGGTTATATTGAACCAGGGCCTAAAATCCCAAGGCCTGATTCTGACTGCATTTTTTGCAAGTGTGATTTCTTTGCTTTCAGTTACGTTATTCATCAGCCAATGCAGTGTATGATCAGAAATAACACCCCTGTGCAGATAGATATATAGCGGGACAGCTCCCCACCCTGGGCAGCAGAAGTGGCACGGACAGTGCTGGCTACCACTGTCACTAGCAACGGCATGGACAGTCACCAGCTGTCCACTGGGCTGCTGCCCCAGTCACCATCCACCACCACTTCACTACCACTACTCTCATGTAATAATTGTGACTTAACATTCACTGCTTCTTCAAAATCTTCCAGCCATTATTTTTAAGATCAGAAATGACCTGATCTGCCTATTAGATTGGTGAAAATTAGAAGCAACTGCCTGGAATACAATGGGGTTAGAATAGTATAAATGAAAAGAGAATCTGCCACAAAAACCTTTAAAGTGGCTCACCTCTTTGTTCTTTTTAGAAGCAGTCAAATATCAGACAGCATATAAAGCTGAGAAAGAATGCAAAGAATGTAGCAGACCAAGAATTTACAGGCAACTTTTCTGCCTTAAAGAATAGAAAGAGAGCAAGTAAGTCTTTCTGATGGTAAGTGAAAGCTTTACCAAGCCCAGAAAGAGAAGATCCCTTGCATCCCGAAGAATAAAATGCAGAAAGTCCCCCAACTGAAGCAAACAAAGCACACAGTAAAGTGTCATAATCCAATCAAACTGGGCTTTTTGTGTTTCTCTTTTGAATAAGCATTTTCCCAGTAGCTCACAGCTTTATCTTTAGAATCATCAATCTATAACTCTCACCATCTTCCAACATGCAACCTATATATAACTTGAAGTAGTTACCAATCATCAAATAGAAAATTGTGCTTCTTCTTGAAAGGTGTAATTATCTAGGGTCTGGTTCTAAAGATGCTGCAAAAAAAGATATATTGCCCATTTGCAGTCAAAACCGCAGCTGTGCTGATACTTACAGAAATCAAACCTTAGATGTTTGTGGCACAGCAGTTTGCTCTTCACGGTGGTTTAATATTTATGCCGGTGGTTTATTATTTAAATGTATTTTCATTAGGTGAATTCAACTGAAAAGTTGCATCTGAGTGAGTTACAAATGCTGACAAACTGCACTAAAGGAGAATTAAGAGTTACACAGTTAAATTGTATTTTATCATGTAAATGGAAGAGGAACACTACATGCAGTTCTGTGCATTGTACTGGGTGATAAATGCTGTGAACTATAAATACAAGTTCAGTGAAGAGGCTTGTCAGTTAAAGCTGTGGAGTGAAAGCTGCTTTTCGGGCAGTTGTAAAGTTTTAAATATATATATACTTGGTTGACTGTATTACACATTCCAGATGACCATGCACATTCATGAGTTTGTAAAACTGTTGTCTTGTCCTATAAAAAATTATAACTTAATAAACTGTCAAAGAAAAATGTTTAGAAGTGGGGTTTAGCCTGAATACATGAATATTAACAGCCCTGAGGGACCTCCTCCCATTAATGTATGAATGCACAGCACTCACTCAAGTCAGGGGGAGTGTGGTGCTCAAAATAACTGCAAAAGCACCTACTTAACTGACAAGTGCTATATGCTCAAAGGATGCCAATCAACAAACTGTCCAGATGTGGAAGAGATTATGTGCTTATTTTATAGCAGCAGATACTCTGTATCCTCGATTTAAGGAGAAGGATTAATTTGCTTCACTCCCTACCCCTGCTTTGTCTTTGTTGTGTGTCATATGACTGTCTCTTATTGTACTGATACAAGTTTGTTTTTTTCTTTAAATATGAACAGTGGTGCCATTTTTTGTTTTCCTGTTCCAGATGCACTTAGTGCACTGACATTTTTAAACCATGTTTTGCTAGTAGAAAAGTATTCATCTTCAGTGATTTCTGGGCCCCCCCCTCCACTTTTGAATACAGGATGGACAAAGCAGACACATAAAGAAGGAGCAAGTACTGGATAAAGTAACACCTATTGAAAAGGACTGACACCACTGAGAATGCTTTTGTTACAACAGCACTTGAGCTAACATTAACAAGCCACAGACTATCTGAACACAGACAAGCTTGTCTGCAGCCAACTTGCACCAACATAACCAAGTCAGTTCCAATTAACAGACTATTTCATCCCAACTCAGGGTGGACAATCATTTCAAAATAAAAGCAGCTAAGGTCTATTTAGCTGAACTTTGTAACAGTTGATGGTCTGCGACTTCTATTTTGAAACCAACTATTCACAAACTAACTTGCCCTAAAAACGGTAGATTTTAAATAAAACTCACATCTTTTGTTATTTCAAAGCAAGTTCATGCCATCTCTATGCTTAGGGAAGGGAGACAGACTAAAAGGGGAAATTCAAAGTCCTAATTCTGCTTTTCTGTTTATGGTGTCATTCAGGACTAACACCACTCAAGTCAGTGAGTTACTGTTTGAAAATCAGGCCCCCATCATGCTGTGGAAAACTCTGAAGAGAAAAATATTCTTTAAACACAAGCCAAGTATTCAGAACAACGGGGTAAAACATTAAACACACTTTACTGAAATATCAGTTTCTTTAGTATGTTACAGAAGAGCTTATGACCATATATAATGTACAAAGAAGACAGACTTTGTAAAATAAAAAAAGGTCTTTTTATAAAAAATAAAAGAGTCAAAGTAAAGTGCATGAAACTGATTTTTTTTCCAGTTTGTCTCTTACGTCAAGTTCTTAGTACACTGATACTATTTTAAAACCTGGGAAGTTTTCTTTTGTCACCCATTAGTCAGTTATTTTAGCGTTCAGACCAAATGACAGAGATTACAAACAACAGACAATACTTATAAACTGAAATAGTTTACCAGATGCTTCCACTAACAGAGGTGAAGAACTACTGGAATATGGGCTTGCTTATGCATGGTCATCAAAAAGGTTAACAAATGGTTAGTAGGTCCAGTCTGGCTAGGAATATCCATAGGAAGAGAACTTCCACGGATAGGGCAGTTTTGCAAGTCAAGGGCTTCCCTACTGTGCAATAAGTTCTTGGTCTATGAATGTCAATTACTTTTTTAAATAGAATACATCAGCGTAACTGCCTGCCTCCATTGAAAGAAAAAGGTGGTATCCTGAAGCAGATAAAGACAATTGCTTTTTCAGTTTGTTTTTTTTCTTAAGAGAAGCAAACTGAGCAAAAGAGAAGTTTACTGAGCAAACTGTTAAGGGAAATACTTAAAGATGATTTTTTTCCCCTTCAAATTCTGGAAAGAGAGACCCAATGTGGAACTAATACAAAAAGATACAGTGACACTGATAACACTTTTCACCTTCAGAGGTCTTTACAAACATTTGCTAAATACTTCCCACAAAAGCCCTGGGAGGCAGGTAGTCAAGTATGAGCCATCCTCTCTGGATGCAACAAGCAGAAAGGGTCTGTTCCTGTAGGCCAGCAACAGTGTCCATGCAGAGAAGTGGCTCCTTATCTAGCAGAATTGGAGCCCGAAGGCCAATGTATTCCAAGCGAATTGAGGCACTAAAAGCCACAGAAGAGGGAGGGTCCAACCCTACTGATGAAGAGGCATTCTGCAAAGTCCGTTCAACTCCCTTTGAGCTCCAAAAGAGAGCAGAGGGGACCCTAGCATCTCCCAAGATTGGTCCCGAAAGCAACCACGTCAACTGGCTGAATTTGGAAAGGTTACCAGGCTCCAGCAGCTCTCCTCAGACGTCAATGGGAACCGAGGGTGCCCAACTCTCTGGACCTGGAGCCCCAGGATAAGAGCTTGGGCGCTCCTAGATCCCAGCCCCGTGCTCGACCAGACTAAGCCCATGCCTCTCCCCCACGAGGAAACGGGATCCCGAGTGAACATTTCCGTCTCGTGTTCAGAGACTCCCAGACCTTGTTGCTGCTTCAAACAAAGGCCAGAGGGAGGGAAGGGAGAAAGCCCGCTCTTCACCCTTGGGTTACATAAATACAGGGGTGGGGAGGGGAGGTTAGTGGTGGGGGGGTTGCGGAGAGGGGGGTCCAAGAGAGAAACCCATCACAGTGCCGCCGCAGCCTTGGCTTTGCAGTGCAAAATGTGCTTGTGGACAAAGTCTATCCTGCTCTGCAGCAGCCTGGCCTGCTGCTCCGAAAGGAAGCCCAGCTGGGCCGAGAGGGGCTCCCGAGTCCGGTAGAGGCGGAGCAGCTCGGCAGCGGCGTTCTGCAGGCGATGCAGCTCCGCCACCCGCCGGGCCGTGGCCTCCCTGAAGACGCACACGGAGCGCAGCAAGGGCTCGTTGTACTTGTCCCAGACAGCCAGGAGCCGGTAGCCGTGGCCCAGCCCGGCCTCGTGGTCGATGAAGACCAGGCCCCCATCGGGCGCCCGGTGCAGGTTGCTGGTGGCCCGCTGCATGACGCGGGCGTCCCACTGCAGGCTGAAGAGGTTGCTGACCAGGCGGTCGAAGTTGGCCGTCAGGTAGTCGAAGAGGATCAGGTCGCTCCACTGCACCAGCTCCACCAGCTGGGGCTGGCTCAGGCCGCCCAGCTCGCCGGCCGCCAAGGGCCGCAGCTCGGCGCGCACGCCGGGCGCGGGG
>NW_005841829.1:2501441-2540776 GCF_000455745.1 Alligator sinensis
CCGGCCCCGGCCCGGCCCCCTCCGCACCACCAGGCGCTGCGGGATCCCACTGCTGTGGGATGAGCAGCCGCCAGGGCGGGGGGGCAAGAGGCTGCCAAAGTCACCCGCTCCAGGTCTCCCTCCCTCCCCCGCCCGGCCTGCCTGCCTGGCAGGGTGCCCCCTGGGGCAAGTGTCAACCATGCTGTGTCCTGACTTCTTTAAAAGCTAGTCCCTGCCTAGATCCCAGATCCCATTCATTTATCAAGAGAAGCTGCCAGCCATGGGACTCTTCCGTCTGGGGCAGCGCAGGCTCAGGGAGGCAGCCTATAAGTACATCGGTGGGGGGGTGCATCAGGATCTAGGGGAAGAGTGCCCCAGGGGTTGACAAGGTTCAACGGTCACACACTCCTGCAAGACTGTTTTAGGCTGGACATAAAGAAAAACTTCTTTACTGTCCGAGCCCCCACGGCCTGGAACAGACTCCACGCAGAGGTGGGGCCAGCACCTACTCTGGACACTTCCCAGAGACATTTGGACATTTATCTTGCTGGGATCCTTTGACCCTACTGACTTCCTTGGGCACGGGCTGGACCCGATGATCTTACGAGGTCCCTTCCAGCCCTAATGTCTGTGAAATCTATGAAATCAAGCTTTCCTCTCCCCAGGTTTCATTTCCCTGTCCCTAAGTACCTGCAGATGTCACCTGTGGATCAGTGTTTTCTGTCCCTGCCTCTGACTTTCTTGCCTCACAGCTCTGTAGGTTGGGGAGGTGAAGTTTAGACGCTGACAGGTGTTCATCCCCTGTGGGCAGCCCTTTGAAGGATAAAGGGAAGGAGGCGATTAGGGGAGAAGGGCAAAGCCCAGAAATAACAGGCATTCAGAAAGTCAGCCCATGCTTTCTCTAAGAGAAGCTGCAGCCTAGCAAGTTGTGCTGGGGTGTGGAAGAGCATCCAGGAGCATAGGGGAAATCACTTTTGTGAGGACTGGTACATTAGAAAAAATAATGTGGTATATTAGAAAAAATATTTCTCTAAATACATTAGAAAAATATGCCTCAAGCAGCCCTGCAGCTGCAGAGGGGAAGGGAGCCCATAGTGGGCCTGGGAGCCTCTAATAACTTGAGAGGTTTCTTCCGCCCATGCCTTCACTCCATATTGTTGGAACTATAAGGCATCTAGTGTAGTGTTCACCTTGATAGATAAAACCAGATTTTTTTAACCCCAAGTTGTTCACAACAGTCTGAAATCTGTTTCCTTCCAGAACACGCTCTCACAGCTGGATCCTGTGTAAACATGCCGGCTTTCTGGAGCATTGCTCTTGGGAAGTGAGCTGTGCACACAGCTTTATTTTTACAAGGGCACCTAGGAGCACAACGAATCACAGATCAGTTATTTTAGGGCTCCACTCATGAATCCTGGGTTGTGGGAATGGGTTTGTTTTTAAAGAAGAAGTCACAATACACAAAATTGTTGACATTTGCCCCAGCCATGCAATGAAAGGGATCTGGACACATCCCTGCACCTTCCCACAGCCCCGCTGAAATAATCCCTGTGCCCCAGAGGGCTCGTTCCTGTATCAGGGCCGCTGCCAACAGTTTGGAGGAAGGGTCAGGCTTATTCACTTTGATGAGGCCTTTTTAATTTTTGGCCTTTTCTCCTGGTGATTTGAGGAGTTACAGGTTTAGCAGGAAGAGAAGTTTTAACGGGACCTGAGAAATCCCCTCAAATGTTGTACATTATTTTCACGACATTTTGCAGTTCATGGGTGTGATGCCATTGCTTTAGAGCCTCTGTCTGTAGAAAAGACAATTTTGGTCTCGGAATGGCGGGATTAACATGTGTTAATCCATGTAACGTGTCACATTATTTACCTTGGCTAGCAATTGCTTTTGGTACTTTTATTGAACTAAAACAAACTTTTACAAGTCTATGGCCTTTGCTTAGAGCAAAATGCAATGGAGGGTTCCACCTTGTGGAGAAAAGTGGCTTTTCTTGTAGTTGAAAGAATTAAGCAAGCATGACCTACAAAAGATTTTTTTTAACTGGAGTTTTGTTCCTAAATCTTTCTAAAGAAGACAACCAGAAAAGTTTTTTTTTCTTGCTTATTTTTTGATTTCTAGCCTTAAAAATGCTAGGAATCACAGGGCTGGTCTTTCCTTATTTAGCTGGAAATCTTTCATGGGGATTGAAATGTTTGAAAACTCAGTTTGCTGGAAAAGACAGAGGCTCTAAAGCAAGCAGGAGTGTTTAATCAATGCCTTTTGTTAAATAGTTACTCGAGTTAAATCAGAACAAGAAAACCATTACATGTCCATTGCCCCCACCCCCCTTCTTCAACATTCCTTGGATTTTTGTGATAGCTCAATGTCCCTCGCTCTCCAGTCACCATAGAATTACATGCTTAAAAAACCTGAAATTCTATGACAGAAGATAATTTTTCCTCTTCTCTGGTTCTGTTCCTAGCCAAAAAATGTCCCATTTCTTTATGCATTATAAGAAGCTAAAGAAAGCACAGACTTCTTACCTTCTTTGTTTTATTGTAGTTCACTTTCAAATGCAAACTCCACAACATTTCCTAAAGCAATTCAGGGTTTTAAAGACATTTTGGCCATGTCCAGACATGCAGGCACATGCAGTTTGTGGTGCTGCATACCTCTATGGCATGTTAAAATGTGCCCCGTACTACAGATTGGCAGCATGGGGCCAAATTTGTCACTGGGATTTCCCAGTAGAAAAAAAACCTGTCGAGAAAAAAAGTGGCATGGTGCATGCCACAATAGCGTGCATCGGAACAAACAGAGGCTCAGTCCTTTGGGGAGACGCTCTGGCTGCCAGCCAGAGCAGCTCTACTATTTCATTTGTGCACCAGCTGCTCCAACACGCCGGGAACCAGGAGGAGCAGGGAAAGGGCAGTTTGCTTGAAGCGCACCAAAACGCTCACCAAAGCTCACCAAAATGCATGTGTAGGGCGTGTGCTGTGGTACAAAGTAATGGCACAAATTTGTGCTTCTACTATTTGTGCCGCTGCCAGCGTACACCCCTGCATATCTGGATATGGCTTTTGGGTGTTTGATTTTACTCTAACTAGAATATTCTTTAGTGATAGCAAAAAGCAATGTTTTTATCCTGTCTTAAGAAGGTTCTGTTCTAAAGGAAACAATCAACTTGCTTTTGAACCAACATTTAGAGATATGCAACAGAAGTAGAGCTCTTTTAATTTTCTTTTTATTAATCTGAATTAAAACAATACTGAAATGCTGAGAATTCAACCAATAACGTTGAAGGAGCTCCCCCCACAGGTCATGCATTGAGTTACTCTGCAAATGCTCTTTCAGCCATGAGTGGGAGTACAAGGGGTACAAAATCTATCTCCTTCACGTTAGGCAATGAGAGAAGTTGAAAGCCCAGTCAGTGACTATCCCAATGATTGTCAACCAGGGTGCCAGGAAATCCTTTTCAAGGATGCCATGGCAGGGGCACCTAAACAATTCCCAAAATAAACCCACAGATTTCCATTACAGCATGAAAAACATTCTGACCCGCTGTGGTCTTTCTGAGTTCTTTGCAACAGAAGAATTACTTTCTTATTTTTCTGTAGTTAAGGGATGAATAAAAGCTAAGAATGGCATTTGTTGAAGGGTGCCTTCAGTCTAAAAAGGTTGAGAACCATTGAGCTAGCTCATGCCTCTCTTCTTCTGCTATACAGAAAATGTCTGTGTTACATAATGGCTCCAAAGACAACATTTTGCTTTTGCTGTTGTATATTCAACTCGTATTCAGCTTATGAACTACTGTAACCCCAAGGTCCTTGTCTGCAGTACTGCAGCCTAGCCACTCATTCCCCAGTCCGTATTTGTGCATGCAATTATTTTGTCCCAAGTGCAGGTCAGAATAAGGGGTCAAAGGGTTTGCTAAAATCAAGGTATATCACATCCACTGCTCTCCCTGCAACCACAGAGTCTGTCACTTTATCATAGAAGGAAATTAGGTTGGTCAGGCATGACTTGCTGTTGCTGAATCCATGCTGGCTGCTCCTTGCTCTCTTTTAAGTGCTTCTCAATGGATTCCTTGAGGACCTGCTCCATGATCTTTCCAGGTACTGAGGTCAGGCTGACTGAGCTGTAGTTCCTCGGATCATTTTTCCTTTTTTTTAAAGATAGGCACTATATTTGTCCTTTTCCAGTCATCTGGGACTTCACCTGGTCTCCAAGAGTTTTCAAAGAGGATGTCTAATGGCTCCACAATTACCTCAGCCAATTATTTCAGTACCTTAGCGTGCATCCCTTCCAGCCCCATTGACTTGAAAGGAACTTGCTTTTCTAAGTGATCCATAACTTGTTCTGCCATTATTCTAGACTGTTCATCTCCTTCCCTATCTTTGTTGTCATCTGGTAGCTGCCCCTGTTTGTGAAGTCTGATGTCAAAAGGCATTAAATACATCAACCTTCTTTGCAACAACCATAACTAGATTGCCTTCCACATTCTGTACGGGACCTATGGTTCCTCGGGTTTCCCTCTTACTTTTGACATACTTGTAGAATCCCTTTTTATTGTCTTTTATGTCCCTTGCCAGCTGCATCTCAGATCATGCCTTGACCTTCCTAATTTTCTCCCTGAACACCTGTGTGATACTCTTATGCTCTTCCTTAGTACTCTGACCAGGTTTCCTCTTTAAAATTTTTTTTAAAATGTCCTTTTTTTAAATTTCAACTCATTGGAGAGGTTGTTGTTTATCCAGGCTGGTTTCCTGTTGTACTTGTCCTTCTTCTATTGCATCAAGACAGCTTGCTCATGTGTTCTTAAGAGGTCACCCTTAAAGTACAACCAACTCTCCTGAACTCCTTTTCCCCTCAGACTTTCATCCAGGGGATCCTGCCCACCATTTTCCTGAGTTTGTTAAAGTCTGCTTTTCCGATGTCCTCATTCTCCTGTTCTCCTTCCTTCCTCCCCTTAGGATCATGAACTATTACCCTAGGTACCTTCCACTTTTACATTCTCAACCAATGCCTCTGTCAAGTTGAGAAGTGCTTCCTTAGTTGGACTCTCTACCACCTGTAACAAAAAGTTGCCCCTGACACAAACCAGGAATTTGCTGGACTGCTGGTACACTGTTGTGTTCCCCTCCCAACAGATGCCCCGATAATTAATCTCCCATGAAAACCAAGTCCTGCAATGTGGAAACTTCAGTGACACTTTCCCCCTTTTTATCCTGCCTATTCTTCCTGACAAGCTATCTGCATCCATGACCATACTTGACTTGTGAACTATCCCACCATGTCTCCATCATCTCAACTACATCACTGAGGAGCACTGAGGTCCTTAGGTAAAAGGCCCTAATGAAGGCACAGGGAGAGTTGAGAGGACCCAGTGTCATGGCATTGACCTGCTCTAATGGCAATGTGCCAGATCCAGTAAGAGCATTGGAATTGGAATAGTAGCACAATGAATCCATGACATGTCACAGACTTGCTGAAATAATGAGAAGTAGTTACCATCCAGGCTCCCATCTAGCATAACACAGTGTAATCATTCACCTTGTTAGCCATGAATCCAGTGCCCATTCTTATCCAACTCTGAATCTGCCTGTCTTTTAACCTTTGAATACGTGAACAGCGAACACAAGGTGTGTAATTTCTAGCTAGTGATTGGTACAATTCACAGCTCCAAATATGAATGGTATTATGCCTTTGAATAGCAGCCTTTTACCCAATAGTAGGCTAAGTATTTTCATTCAAGTAATAACACAGAATAGATTTTTGTTCTCTGTTCCCTTCAAGACCAAATTTTGAGAAAATGCAAAAGCTATCAAAAAAGGGATTCAAAGCTGGACACACATGTTTTATTAAGTTTTATAGGAAATAAATATTTACTTGGATTTTTTAAAAATGAAGACCTCAAGATAATTTGCATTTATAGTAAACACCTATTTGGCATCTCTCATGCTGGCAAATCCTAGTGAGAAAGTGCCTTTGCCATTGATAACAGGTTAATTTCCTGTTTTCAGAGTGAAAACAAGCTTATAGTAATACAAAATATCCCTCCTATTTATGGTGTGTGTCTTGCAAACTAAGCAATTAGTCAACAACTTAAATTTGATTGTACCCCTGAAAGCAATAGTTGGGAATATTGTGTAGCAGCAGGCAAAAAGGCTAATCTGAAAATGAACAATTCTCGAGTCTGTTGAGCCATCCTTTTGGCTAGTTTACAGACCAAGCTGGGGTAGCCTCAGAACAGACACTTACATCCATTAGACAGCCTTAAACCATGCCCAAGTGTCACTCAGTGCGCAGCATGTTTAACATTTTGAAACTGAGGACTGCCATGTCTGAGTCAATCAGACTGTCTTTTTATTGCTTTATGGACCTGGACTGGAACATCTGAGCATGTTCAGAGCAGCCTCCAGGCTGTTCTAACGTAGTGGAGGCTGAATTGAAAGCTGGTCAGCCCAGAACCCAGAAAGTACACAGATAACTTCCAGCCCTGTTTCTGATATTGACTGAATCTTTATGGACTGAGAATCTGTAAAGGCTCTAAGCTCTCTTGTTCCTTGGCATGTACTGTTATCAGGGGATTTGTTGCAGCACTTGGCTTCCAACTGACGTTGTTGCATGTGTCACTGATTCAGCCTATTGACAAAAGATAGAACTAAGGATTCAATAGGGACTTCCAAATATATCTTATTTATTTATCTTATTTAAGTGATTTATCTACCGCCCATCTCAACAAAGGCTCAGGGTGGCTTACAGTAAGGAAAGCAGAACAACTTGAAAGGACAATTAGAATAAATAAAACAAAATAATTTGGCTCCCATAGCTTGATTTAGTTCCAAATGAAGTCAAAGCTGACTTTTATGGATGCTCTATTTTTCCTGTGCAGCTTGCCATTTTACATTTTGATTTCTAGCTCCAGTAACATCCCTGTGCAGCTTGCCTTTTTACATTTTGATTTCTAGCTCCAGTAACAATCCTTGCTGAGCAATGAAGACATGTGAAGGTGAGATACAGTATGAGTCTTAAGGCAATCAACAGGTTCAAAGCACCATTGGATTCTGCTGGAGTCTCTTTTTTTCCAGCTCTTTGTTTAGCTGAGACAAAGACTATGATTAATTTCAGGATCAAGGCAGTGACCTTCACTGCTGTCAGCATCTATAAGTTCTGATGTTCACTAGAAAGACTCCTCCCCTTTCTATTAGCCAAAGCTAGATACTGGGAATATAGCACCAGCTTCCCTGCAGGGGATGACTTGCTAGTGCTGCTGCAGTATTCAGTCCCTCCCTTGGCTCAGACATGTTTCAACCTGTACTAGCATCCCAGAAGATGATGTATTATTAACTTGGAGGTTTCAATCCAAAACCCCTTAAAGGGGCACCATCTGATAAAACATTGCCTACCCCAGACTATGTCTGCCCTCTGGATTGTTGAGTTTAGATCAACCTAGGAAGATAGGCTGTTCTCGAGTTATCAACTCCATGTTCCAGAATCTCTTGTTATCTTAGATGTATTTTCCCTTCTCCTCCCAGTAACGGTGGATGCCTTGAGTCCTTTGGATATATGTAATGATATATTTCCCTGACTGACCCTACTGCTAAGCCCTCCCTTGATTAAGATGGACTATGTGAATAGAAGCAAAGACCCTAATTATCTTAACTTTCACTGAATCTCAGATATCCTATTTACATGGGATCAAATAGATTCTTAACTCCCTGGTTTTATTGCCTTGGTTTCCTCTCTCTAGCCATCCTTCCCAGGCTTGTAGACAATTGTGGTGCTATTAGGCAGAAATTTTTGTGTATTTTGCCAACAAGGAGTCCCCATGATTCTGTGACTATCACGGTCAACTCTTCCAAAGCAGAGTTGCCAGCTAATCTCCTTGTGGCACTGTCACAAGGTTCATCTCCAGAAGGCAGAGTGGGGAACTCAGACCCTGTCTTTTTGCTGGGTTCTGATACAGGGATCCTGTTGTGAGTAGACATTAGACCATTTTATTCCACCCCTGCTTAATTTCCTTAGATCACATCCTGCTTAGACATTTGGAAATGGCCTTTGTTGCCTAGGTTTCTCACCAGAGCATCTCTCTTTTAAGGTACATTGGCATGTGAAATTAATGCAACACAATAAACACCAGGGCAATTTGAGCCAGAGTCAGCTGCCCCCAGGTGCAGAGTATACACATGTGCTTGGGACAGCAGCAGTTTGAGCAGGGGTGGGGCAGCCCTAGGTTGGCAGTAAGTTCATGGGGTCAGCCCTGGGCTCTGGGTGGTAGTCTTGGATGGTGGAGGGGCTGGCTGGGGCATGAGAGTGCTAAAATGTGGAGCTGTGTGCCAGGCAGCCCCCAAACTTCAGCACCCTCGTGTCACAGCCAGCCCCTGTCACTGCCTACATGTGCATTTTATCGCATTTAATTACCCTGTCGTAAGATAGTACTGTCCCCAACATGCCCAACAGTGCAACTTATGGCAGAGTTAATTAATTTACTGTGTCCTACTACTGGTGCACATGTAGATGCTGGATGGTGACACTTTACTGCAGAGCTAATTAGTCTACTCCACAGTAAAGGGCACATGTAGATGCACCCTTAGGGATTTCTTTTCTGTCAAGCAGCCTCCTCAGCCCTATTTCTACAAAACTTCCCCATAATAAGCTTTAGGCTTTTTCTTATATACAGACCTAGTTGGTCACTTTATTCATCTTCTAGCCTAAAAAATTATGTTGGGTGCTTGAAGTTGGACAATGTCTCTAATTTCATAGATTTCATAGACATTAGGGGCTGGAAGGGACCACACGAGATCATCGAGTCCAGTCCCCCAGCCATAGGCAGGAAGTCTGTGGGGATCAAATGATCCCAGCAAGATAAACATCCAAATGCTTTTTGAATGAGTCCAGAGTAGGTGCTTGCACCACCTCTGGGGAGAGTCTGTTCCAGTCCCTGGACACTGACTGTGAAGAAATTTTTCCCTATGTTCAATCTAAATTGGCCTTCTAGGAGTTTGAGGCCATTGGACCTTGTTATTCCTTGGGGAGCCCTGGTGAACAACTGTGATACTGGTGCACAACTAGATACTGGTGCACTCCCCTTATGTACTTATAGGCTGCCACCAAGTCCCCCCTGAGCCTTCTCTTCTTCAGGCTGAAGAGTTCCATGTCCCTCAGCCTCTCCTTGTAAGGTTTGCTCTCTTGGCCTTTGATCATGTGGGTGGCTCTCCTCAGACTCTCTCAAGCTTATCCACATCCCTCTTGAACTGGGGGGCCCAAAACTGGACACAGTACTCCAGTTGTAGCCTCACCAAGGCCGAGTAAAGTGGGAGGATGATGTCCCTGGGTTTGCTAGAGCTGCATTGATGGATGAATGCCAGAGTTTGCTTTGCTTTGCTGGCCACGGCATCACACTGATGGCTCATGTTCATCTTGTGGTCAATCAAGAACCCCAAGTCTCTTTTGATCATGGTGCTAGCGAGCATAGCACTGGTGAGCCTGTAAGTATGATGCTGGTTGTTCCTTCCAAGGTGGAGCAACCTGCACTTCTCTATGTTAAATGCCATCAGGCTTTGGTCCACCCACCTTGCAAGGGTGTCCAGGTTGGCCTGGCTCCCCAGCCTGTTTTCTAGTGTGGCTGCCTTCCCCCATAGTTTAGTTGTCCATGAACTTTACCAGTCCATATCTGACACCCAAATCCAGATAATTGATGAAGACGTTGAAGAGTACCAGCCCGAGAACTGAGCCCTGAGGGACTCCACTGGTCACCTTGTGCCACGTTGATTCACTCCCATCAACTGCTACTCATTGGGTCTGACCCCAGAGCCAGTTCCCCAGCCATTGGACCATGAGAGGGTCAAGGCTGCAGTTAAAACTGCATAGGCATTTGTGGGGTAGTGGGTGCTTCTGTTAGAGTGGCATTTCAATGGCTCTAGCTCTCCCCCCCCTTATTTTTCTTGGGAAGAGAACTCAAGGCTTTCTGAAAGATCATGAAGGGTCAGATTTTTGGTAACATCTCATCCAGAAATTATCCTGTAGGGTTTTAATGTAGATGCTGAAATTGAGATCCATGCCCTAACCTTTAGACCCTCTGGATGACTTCACACATGCTCTGGGGTGGGGTGCTTTAATTATAGCAGCTCTTGGGAGCCACTCTAATTAAAGCGCCTGCAATGTCATGTGTATTCAGTGTCCTGCACTTAAAATGGCGATGGAGGCACTTTAACTAAAGCTTATTTGATAATTAGCCAATTAGCATGCATTGGAGCAGACATCTGGTACGTGTATAAGTGACTTTTTTTACTAGTCATCTCAGCATTTGAATTAAGTGCTTGTGTTGTGTGAGTATCTCAGCATTCTTTGCACTGTTATTCACAGATGCCCACCCAAGATAATCTGACTATCATATCAAGGAGCTTACTTTCCTCAAAGCACTAGGGTCTGCAAGAACAGTGAGGAATGACATAGCATCAGATCTTGTGACAAATCATGACAGATCTATCTGGCTCTTCTTGATTCTACCACCTTTAAACATATCATAGATTCACAGATTTTAAAATCTTAAGGGATTAATAGGATCATCTACCCTGATCTGTTTGATATCTCCTGACGTGTATCAGGCCCAATAATTTGTGGTTATGTGGTTACAATAGAGTGGATATTTTAAAAAGACATCTCATCTTCATCTATACTATAAATAACAGAGAATCTACAATGTCGTCCTAAACTTTGTCAATGGTTAATTCTCCTTGTTGATCAAAATATGTGCCTTATTTTTATGTTCTCTATAGGTATTTTGAGATCATTGTGTAAAACCTACACAGACTAGACCAAACTAGAAAAACAACACCAGACTGGAGGCAACATTACCATAGTTAAAAAGAAAAATGCTAGTAAAAAATTATCCTACATTGCAAAAATATACCCAGGACACATCTTAAACTTTTCAGCAAATGATAAAAAAAAAGCAGTTTTCTCACTGATGGTAAAATTGTTCTAATTAGTCTTAAGGTAAAAACACCAGCTGTGTCAGTGAAAACCCAGCTGTTTGCTTGTTCCTAACAGAAGCCGAAAGAACCAGCTTAAACAGCAAACATAATCTTCCAAACTTTAATATCTCTAGACTGTATTGTGTTACCTAGATTCTTTTCAGGGGCAGAGAGGCCTGTTCTGCTGGAAAGAATGCAGGAAAGGAAGGGGCAGAGAAGAAAGCAGTTTAAGGGTCAATGGACCCTTGCCTTCCTTTACCTATTGTGGACATCTGGCTCTTATAGGAATCATGGGGTATGGTAAAGGGAGAATGCTGGCACTGCTACAGCACGCCTCCTTCAGTCCATGTGTTGAAGAACCCATTCCCTACCCCAACCTTTACAAATTAGCCATCTAAAGACCTTCCATATCTAAGCTGTTTCTTCTCTGGAGTCAGACTGTTCCCTAGTCCACATTCCCTAGTGCTTTTTCCTATTCAGTGAGTGACTCAAGCGATGAGGTTTCCATTCCTTTCCATTCTAGTCTCACATACATCAATGTTGAAGTGTTGTCAGCTGTTGTGATTTGTATTGTGATATTTGATGGTTTTCTTGAAGCTGTCACTCTTGGGGTTAGGTTATTACTTGACAATTCAGCTTTTATTAAGAAAAAACTAGTCTCAAACCCTCCTACTTGCAGGAAATAGGTATGGTAGCAGACTACAGGTGTGAACTCCAGGCAGCAAACAAAAAGAACCAACAGTTTATTACTTGTTTAAAACCTATCATTTTAAAATTCTGGCTCATGATTTTTAAATAAGTATATGATAATACAGAAAAAGTTTTCTGATGTTCACTCAAAATTTTACTTTGCTTACTTTTAAGTTCTAGGTGTTATTAAATATGACATTGATATTCAATAAATGCCCCATTGATGAAACATTTATTTGCCTGGTGTTTAACTAGCATCCTCTTAAGAAAGGAAAACATTTAGATAAAACAAACTGTTATTGCATCTGCTTGAAATGGCACCCTGAAACTACACATAAGAGATTTTGCATGGTGCAGTCATGAACAGAGTCTGCACTATATCTAAAATACTATAAACATTTTATAGTCAGTGGGAATTTATTAAGAATACCATAACACTATTATTAAATCAACATGCATTTTAAATCTAAATGTAATTCAGGTACTTTATCTAAAAACAGTGAATCATTTCATTTATCAGACATTTTAACTGGTCCACAGCAACTATTAGTTCCTTGGCCAGCAAAGCTCTGAATGCTATGCAGTGAGTATAAAGAGAACAGAACTTAATCTGGTGGTTACAGCTCAGGACCAGGAGTCAGGAGCTGTAGGCCTGCTTTTCAGGCCTTTGTTGGCTGCTTCTGCTACTTCGTTGAGATATGGTTCAGTTAAAATCCCTAGGTATAACTGAGACCACTTCATTATTTTCCCATCAAAGAATCCCTGGCAGCCTTGATGTTGACAGCTAGAGGTTGCATAAAGACAGCTTTGCTCACTCGCTCCCATCTGTACCAAGTTCAGTTTGACCAAACCAGGTAATTCAGGTCCTGGTTTCTATTTATGGCTCTCGTATAGTCTTACTATGTGACCTGAAGCATGTCACTTAATTTCCCTGGGCCTCAATTTCCCACCTGTGAAATGGGGAGAAGGATAGATAGGATGCTGTGATAGGCCATTTATTAAATGGTTATAAAAGACTTTGAGATTCCCAGGTGGAAGGTACTCTAAGACAGTGGTTCTCAACCTCTTCCGTACCAGGACCCATTTGTCAAGATTGATGGCTTGTCCTGACCCACACCCCCTGGCCCTCCCCAGGTTCTGCTGATGCTCTTCACCCCCAAGCCACAGCCTCTTTCCCCCGCCCCTGGGCCATGCTGGTGTCCCTCACTTCCAATCTACAGTTCCCACCCCCCAGCCCTTCTGGAGGGAGCCCCCAGCTGCCTCCGTACTGCCTGGACCAGAGCGTGAGCAGCGAGTGCAGACCCCTACGTGTATGAGCTTCAAAGGACCGCCCCTGCCTCCCCCAGCCTTTCTCCTGCTGCTCCCCCTGCACTGCCACAGCCCCGCACCTGGTCACCACCCCCAGCATGGGAAGGCAGGCAGGCATGCGCACCCCTCCCCCAGCCCTTCAGACATACTTACCTGCATCCAGCGCCTCCCATGACCCAGCCTCGCTCTATGCTGGCCACATGCCTGCACAAACACATGTGTGCCTGCTGTCTCCAATCATTGGCGACATGTAAGGGGTGCATGTGCACCCTCTGACTGCCTGCAGGCAGTTGCTGCTCGCAACATCCCCCCTTGCTGCCAACGCTGCCGATGGCATCTGCAGGTGGTTGCTGGTTGCTGCTGGATGCTATCACTGGTGTCTGCGGGTGGTAGCTGATCACCAGTCAGTGCTCACTATCCCTCCTCCCTGCCTCCAACAGTGCCACCACTGCCTCCCCGCTGCCAACACTGCCGCCGCTGCCTGCAGGCGGTTGCTGTGGTCCCCTAGCCTCGGGAGACACCGACATTCGTGTCTCCAATCATCCCAAGTGGCCACTTGCATGCTGGACTGCTGTCAGCCTGCAAGGGGAAACCCGTGCTTTCGCAGGTTTCTCTTGGGACCTGCTCGTGACCCTTTCAAATATTCTTGCAACCCACTTTTGGGTCGTGACCCACCGGTTGAGAAACTCTGCTCTAGGAGATCCAGTCAGAGGTCCACCTGAGTCAAGCATGGTTAAGGCATGCCAGCGTCTACAGTCAATGGCACACACGGAGGGAAGGCTGTGCCTAGCAGCCCATCTGCCCACTTTTGACACCCCAGCCCAAATGACCAGGGGCACTATTACAGGTAGGTTATATCAGGGGTGACCTGTGGCACGAGGCCAGAGTGGGGCCAAAACTCATGATTCCAGAACTGCAGCAAGATGCCCTACCTGTCAAGCCACCACATCCTTTTATCACATTAATTCATCTTCATTATTACTTTTATTAATAATAATATTTTTCCAGAGCTTTGTCTTCCTTACTGATATATTCGAAGAGGAGGCAAAGCAAAATCTTTGAGAATGAATGAACTTCCTTTCCCAGCCCAATCCCACACCAGATACCATCCTCGCTTGCAAGGGACCTCTTTCTGCTTTTCATATTTAAACTGCAACATTATGTGGGTGGAGAAACATGGTAATAGGATGATTACACAAAGAACTCCTTTTCCTTTGGGAAACTGACCAATATTTTTCTTTTGATTTATCTCTGTTTCTTTGCAAATGATTTTGTGCCTAGCTGTTCAATGTTTTATAAACACTTTAGTGAGAACCATATAATAAATCCCACAAAGGAGAAGGAAAAAGAAAGCAAAAAACCAAAAACACCCACAAAACCTAAACACACATAGGAGTTACTGGAGCCAGCGCTCTGTTCTTCTTGCTTTTTGTTAACCATCACAGAAACTGACTTTCCTCTGAGTCACAAGCAAAACAGACCAAAGAGATAACATAAGACAGGACAAACAAGCAATAGTATCATGGAGAAAATAGATGTGTTTATATTTTAAGCTTGACATTTGAGCATACATCATTCCAGTATTAAACAAAAACAGCAGGTTACCAACACAGCAAGGATTGGCTTCCTTCAGAAAGAGAACAACACAAGAGAATGAGAATAAGTGTCCCAGTGCAGCCTGCCACATGGGAAAGAGCCCATTTGGGTTTTATTCTGAATAAACTTGGAAGTGGCAATTATGTCAGATTAGGCTCCTTTTTGAGGACACTGGATAGACCCAGCTTCTCCCTCCCCTTCACAAAAAGATGTTTGTCAAGTTTCTAGCCCATGATTTTGGAGTCAATGAGGCAGAGGTTCCACCTCTAGGTTTACATCATGTTTTGGGTCAGACTAAGGACATTTAAAGAATTAGATAGCATCTCTTTTACACAAGACCACACAGATTTACCATGTACACAAAGTCATTCAACTCTGCAGTGCTTGAGCATTAATACATCCTCCCAGCAACCTGGTAATGGGAAAAGTGAATCAATGAAAACACCAGACCATATTTCCCTTGCTGGTTCCTTTTCTATCTAAGCTTCACTGTAACCTTGGTATAACCACAGCTGTTAATGTTCTTTCAACTAACACAAGTAGAATGGAAATGTGAAAGCCCCAGTTTTTCCTTCTGCCTACACTACATTTTTAAAGAGAAGGAACTACTTAAGTAGAAGGAACAAATATATTGGTTTTGGGCCAGCCTGATTTCTCCATATTGTCTCCTGGAAGAAGACTCTCCTCTAAGTAGGCAGTCATGGTGATCTATAATTAGGTAAAGTCTGAAGAAGAAAGAGACCTCATGACCAGCAGGAGCCCAACTCCTGTACTGCTCTTGATAATCTTTCCATGGCCCAGCACTGGCAGCACAGCTGGCATAAGTGCCATATGGCCATTGTCTAACTCCTGCTGTTTGTCCAAATAGATTTTTTCAACAGCCTTGGATGTTGATTTATTGCTGCTTAGAGTAGACATAACCTGCTAAATATTGCATCCCAAGGGAAATGTTGCACAGAATGTTATTGCCTTCATCCCTTTCTTCTTCCCTCTGTTTAGCCATACCCCAAGGATGTTGTAACACTACCTCTTCAGAGAACTGTTGGCTTACGGATTAACACTTTCATCATACTATGTATCCCAGACTTCATAGCACTTTGAAGCTTCCAGGACCCCTGAAGCTTCAAAGAGCTGCCTATCTCCTATTACCAGAATCCAGGGAAAAAACAAATTCCACTGGACTAAGTATTCAGTCTGATGCCCAGGAGAGCTGAATTCCTCAGCCCTTTCCCTGATAATGAGAGTTGTGTATTTATATAGTGTCTCGGTCCATGTCTCAGTAGTATGCTGAGATGGGATTGCATTATGGATTCCTTTCAAGAAACAAAATAACTCTTAATGTGCAATACCCATCTTAATTGTTTTATTATGTTAAAATGTCAAGGTTGAATCTAACTGTTTCTGCTTAAGGTCAAATGCCTTCCAATATCCAGGAGTATTTAAAATGCTGCCACTGAACTATTAAGAGATACTAGTTAAATGTAAAAATGACCTTTGCTCTGTGATTTATTGTTTTTGGTAGGACTTGGCAGTAAGAATATTAATGATGAAGTAAGACTTTTCTACACAAGCCTCCTCCTAAAATTGTCCATCACTGCCTGAAAGAAATCAAGACTGCAAGAGACAGAATCAGAAAGAAAATATTGAATAACCCAAATACTGAAATAAAAGCAGAGCTTGGGAGTCAAGAAAAGAGTGCTTCCTGGCTGTAGGTGTAGGTGTTTTTATGACAATAACCTCTAGTGGTTAATTTCATGAGGAGATGGAGGACCTCCTTTCAGCAACTGCGTGTTTTATTTTGAGCAGTGGAGACCACCATGTTTGGCTATAAAGAACTGGGCTTCTGCTTTCAGTTCCTTTGCACATAATTCATCTAGCAGCTATGTCTGTTGCATACTGTCTATCATTGTGTGTGAAAAAGCCATAAGAGCCATAAAAATCTATCCTTGGGCACCTATACATGAACAGCCAGGCTGCTCCGATGCGCTGTAATTACAGTACGTTGGAGCATACTGAGTTCATTGAGTCTTTCGGAGCATGGTAATTACCATGCTCCAGCAGACTTCAGGGTTTCGTGTATCAGTGTCCCCATATTTAAAAATGGTGACGGGGGGCACTTTAACTAAAGTTTATTTGATGAACTTTATTTAAAGCACCCCTGCCACCATTCTAAAGTGTGGGGATACTGATACACGAGATACTCTGGGCGCTTTAATTAGGGTGGCTTTTGGAGCTACAGGCCCCAGCCCTGCCAGTGCCCCTCACTGTTGACCCACAGCCTCCTACAACCCCCAGCCCTGCGAGCACAGGCAGCAACCCCAGTGCTGCTGGACTGGCCACACAGTTTCCTGCTGCCCCTGGAGGGGCAGATGCCTCCCTCACCCTGCTGCAGCCCTGGACCTGGCCCCTGCCCACTGCACAAACACACACACACACCAGACAGTCCTCAAGCCCTGGCTCTTCAAACCCTGCCATCCACAGACTTGCTTGTATCCAGCTGCTGGGCTGCTCCCACCCCCCTGCTTGGGTACATGCCGACCATGTGTGTGCGTGCCCTGCCTCCAGTCACCCTCCCCTCAGCCCCATGCAGCTCCTTGCTAGGGCAAGCCGGGAAGTGCCAGGAAAAGATTTGAAGGTGAGTTGACCAAAATCCCAGACATTTGATCATATTTAAAAAACTTGCCTGGATCAAGATCAAGATCGAGATCGGAGGATCTAAAAAGAGGACCCAGATGTATGGTAACCCTACCCAACCCCCATTGCTAGGCCCAGCCAAGAGATCCCTAGCTGCCAAAACAACCCTGGAACAAAAAGAATCCTTCCAGCCCCAAGCATTTCCTACAGCTGGGAGCCCTGGGGCCTTGGCCTTGGTGAGCCCAGCACTATAAATTTGTGCTTCAGCACCCCATCACTGATCAGGTGAGAATAGGAGCCCTTCTGAGCTATACTTGTGTCACTGGAGGAAAAGAAATCTTGCAACCCATGAGTGGGCAGCTCTGCCCAACTGCAGAAGGCCATGGGCAGCCTTGAATTCACTGTCTTACTTTCTCAGCACCAACACCATTCCCAGAGTTACCAAGCACCATACTGAGCAACTGGCCTGATGGTGCCCAAGGTGGGGTTTTGGCTGGCCTAAACTAAAACTAAAAACTGGGGTGCACAGTGCAGAGGGCCCCAGGCCACAGTAGGCAGGGCTTAGAGAAGGCAGCAGACTGAGCCCTTCCTCATGCTCCACTTGTTTGGCAACCAGTCTTTCAGGGAATTGGAGTGGGCCTTGGGGACTCAGTGCCCCAGCCACATTTTGGCAGGACCCAGCCAGCTGTCCTCATAGACACTCCCACTGCTCAGATTGAAGCATGGGCCACAATTGGAGGTTTAGCATACCAACCCAAACCCCCAAGGATGGTGGAGGATGGTGTGCCATACCTGCTGCTTGGGACCCTGGAGCCCTGCCTCTGGCCGGGTGGCCTCAGAAGCCCATCTGAGCTATGCTTAGATTGGGGGGAAAACATTCTCAGTGGCCTGAAAGGCAAAAGCAAGCATCTCAACCAGAGCAGACCAAGGAAGTCTTAAACTTATGTCTTTTCAGCCTCAGCCACAACACCCAACCCTGGAACTAAAGCACTGTGGCTGGGCAGCTGACTCTCTTGGATCCTTATGTGGTACAACCCAAGGAGGGTCTCAGCCAGCCCAAAATAATAATGAAAAAGAACTTGGATACACAGCATAGAGGGATCATGACCAGGGGTCTTAAACCCAGGACCTTTGCTTTGGGAGGCCAGAAGATTGACCATTGGGTTACAGCTAATGAATTACAGCCTGCTGTGCTGAGTCCTGCAGCTTTGTACCCTGGAGCCCTGCCTCTAATCAAGTGGGCTCATAAGTCTGCTCCTCTTCCTGGCCAGGCAAACTGACTCTCTCAGACTCCATGCACATCCTGAGGGGGGGCTAGGTCAGCTCCCCAAAAAAAGTTTTGGCTGAAGCCAAGGAGGGTCCTCTACCCAGCCACAGGAGGTCAGGCAACCTTAAACACCCTTTGCCTTCCACTCCCAATGCCCAGACCTGGAGCCATGAAGCAGGTAGGTTGGGCAGCTGTCTCTCTCAGACTCCTTATATGGTCTAGCCAGAGGGGTTCTTAGCCCCCCCTCTCGCCCAAATCAAAAACCAAAATGCAGCCCAGATGGCTCCTGGGCCATGAGATTACAAAAGTGCACTTATATCAAATACTATAATACAAACAGATATAAAAGTGACAAAACTGAACCTAGGTTAACACTAACTACAAATAGAGACTAAACACTTGGTTTTGGGGTGAATCCATGAAAACACTTAGGTCCCAGGATGTGTTAACCACACTTAAAACATGAGAATCCACCTGTTTAAGTGGTAGAATATGTGCTAAGTATGTAGTAATGTTAAGACTTTTCAAAGGCGAACTATCTCCTGATTGTATTAAGTAGCACATGTCCAGTTATTATCCATCTGCTTCATGAAGATACTAGCAGCACAACTTGATGGTTGTCAGTGCCAGTCCTGATGTTACACCAGTCTTGAACATACTGTCCCAGGGCTGGGACCAACAATCGGTCCCATGCGGTGCCTGGGCCAGGATCAACTATCAGCTGATCATCAATCCCAGCCCCCACACTGAACTGAAGTCTTGACCCTGCTCCTGTGAGGTTCCAGGGCTGGGACCAACAATCTGTTTTGGTGAGATGCTGGGGCTATGACCAAAAGTCAGCTGATTGTTGGTTCTAGCTCTGGCATCGCATTGGAGTCTTCAACTGGCTCTGGTGCAGTCCCACACCATCTTATGTTATGCTTAGAGACTGCAGTAAACATTTGGAGAAACTGCTCGGAACACATTCTAACTTTTAATATGACATGGTGATGCTCACTATGATCTAAACAAAATACGCACAAAGTTTCCTGTGTGACAAGGCCCTAAGGAAGTATATAGCCCTCCATTAATAGTGTCTTACACTTAGAGAACATTTCGGCCAAAGATCTCAAATCTTCAGGGTAGGTTCTATATTGTGGCTTTACAGCTCTATAAAACTTCTGACAAGCCCTGCCTGTTGCAGATACTCAAGACAAGTATTTTCTTTCTAGGATTTTAGCAGATGCATCTGAAGACTCTTTTCTCTTTAACAAGCCTTGATGTGATTTGCAGAGCAACAGCTCTGCTGGGTTGAGAAGATGGTGGTTTCTAGAATGCAAGTCTCACTTTTGCAACTCCTTCTATCCTCCCTTGGATTTTTGCCACAGGCTATAATTTGTTTTTTCCTGGGAATGGACAGGTTTGCTAGTAGTCTGTGAGCCTGGAGAAGAATGAGATGCAGATTGCTGGCAGTGGGACTCAACCTTCATTAGCTCTCTGACACTTTGTTAGTCTGTACAACAGGCTCCATTATACTTTCAGGCAAGGCAGGAAGTCAGACAGATGTAACACCAGAGAGGGACCCCATCTGGACATCTTCTGCTTCCCTATCAGGCAAGCAGTAGGAATCAAACACTTCTCTCATTTTGGTTTGCTTTAAACATATACCTAACCCACGTGTTGCTGCACCCTATGTTGCATTATGTTACCCGTATCGGCTCCTACTCGACAGCATTCACAGTGTACCCTGAGGGTTCGTCTGCACTTTTTTAATACTCCCTTATTTAAAAAAAATCTTTTTCTAAGTTTATTTCCCTGGGTCTTTTCTTTTAAAAATTACATCACAAGGGTCTGCTCCTTGAAGCCCAAGAGAAATAACATCTGAATCACTGGCCTGGAGGAAAAGGAATTCATCTCCTTTTCATGCTGGCCATTCGCTGCTACTGTTGAAAGCTCCTGTGTAGTTGCATTATACCCTTGACAGAGTTAGGATCAGTCATTAATTTCCCTTAATGAACAGTATCAGTGTTTCCTGTGGCACAGCATGGTGTGGGACACTCAGGGTGAGACTGGGGCTGCACGGCATGCAGTGCAGCAAGTGGTGGGGAGTGTCCACACAGAATCATTGCAGTGGTAGTAGGGGGTACCTACATGGCACGTGGTACAACTGCCAGGGAGGGTGTCTATGGTGCGTACAGCCCATACCCACAGTGCCCCTGGCCCCCACTAGTGTGGCCTGCAGGGTGAGTGGCCCCTGGCTGCTTACGAGTCCTGCTTTAGGATGCCATGTGCTTGTCTGAGTGCAAGGACTGTGTTTGTGTTTAGCCCTTGAACAGCTTCTGAGACTGAGATGTGTTTGACCAAGAGTTTCACATATCAGACTCTTTCCTACCTTCAGTACACACCAGCCTAGGCACTAGCTGGGTCTAAGAGTTTCGAGTTAAGCCACTGGGAGTCTCTCTATTGACTTCATTGGATTTTGGATCAGAAACAACTTTAATCTTCAAACCATCATACCCTAGAACAGGTGACACTTTTTCTTAATGCTAACAATAGGCGCAGGCCAAATCTTTGGAGCTGAACGCTCCTGTGAACTGCTATCTGGAACTGGATTTTGTTGCATTATAACCCACTTCTCAAGAATATTCTCTAGGGTGCAAGTGGAAGGGCTGACTTTGGGACTGGCTACTAGGACCAAGAAATGTTCTTTCTTCCTCCTCTTTTCAGAACAGACTGGCTCAGGGGCAGTGAGATAAGAAATGCAGAGGCTACTCTGGATTACCGATAGGCCTGTCTTATTCACACTGTGTTCTCTCAGCTGTACTGTTATTCCTAGCCACAGGAACCTAGATCCCAGCCACAAGCATCTACATGGCTCAATATTTTTACAGCAACAAAAAATATTTTCCTCTTGGCTGAAAATAGTTGGTATTCTGGGTCCGGAACACATGTTGATGGGGTAATGTCTGGAAAAAAAAAGAAAATCTATAACATGGAAACACCAAGTACTATGGTAACAAGAGGAACAACAAACATGGCTTAAAGGGCCAGACTAGAAATTCAGTCTGCCAAAGTTAACGGAAGTAAAACGTGCATACTTCAAACTGTTGAACTGTATTTGTGCTGGGCTGAAAACATGGCAAATCTGTCCCCTCAGATATTACAGTGATATGTAATATATGCTTTCAGACAGACTGAAATATAGCATCCTGTGGAAGTGTGCTGGTTTTCATCATAATTCCTTTGAGCAATTAAACTTATGTTACATTTGGAAACAGAACACCTCTTCTTCCATTATCCTTTTTGACAACGCTCCCTTTTTTTCTATTCATTTGTTGTAAAAAAGCAGTGGGGACCATATCTGTGTTGTCTGTTAATCCAGTTCTAGGGCAGCTGCCAAGCCCTCCACTGCACAGTTTTATTAAGTCATGGCAGAGATCCACTGTCTTAAGGATAAGTCTCACTGCTGGCATGATATTCACTCCACTGTTATATGATGTGGCAATGAGGTGACTGACAACCTTCTGTTGCTTAATTTAAGAGTCTCAGGAAATTTTGAAGGTGCCTCTTTTTGTAATGGGCACAACATAGTTTTCCTTTCATACCCAGGCTTTCTGTCAAACAGAAATCTCCATGCTTAATTCCTCTAAGTTTCCTCAACATTAGTATGCATAACTCCAGACATATTTTCCACTGCCTTCCTCTTTTCTCTGTGGGGTCCAATCTGTCCCTAATGATCACTGCAGAGCTATTTAGGAAAAGTGTGGGGAGACGTAGGCAATTCTAACTTATAGCTGGAGATAGGGCTCAGTAGAAGAAGGATGGTCTTGTAGTGAAGGCAGTGGAGTAGATTGAGAAGATGGTGGTTTCTAGAATGCACATCTCACTGTGATCAAGTTGCACTTCTGTCACAATCATCCTGTGTGACCTTGAGTAAGTCTTCTAATTGCTCTACCCCTCAGTTCCTCATTAAAAAAATTAAGGTAATATTTCCTTCCTCCCACTATTTGTCTAATTTAGATCATAACCTCTTTGGTACAAGGGCTTTTTCTTATTATGCATATATCTTCTATCACAGGGGCTGTCAACTGGGGGTACTTGGGAAGGCTCCAGGGGGTACGTGGTGGTGGCACCGAGAAGTGGGGGTACTTGGGAAGTATGCTGCTGCCAGCATCGCCCCCTCCCATTGACCGGCTGCTGAGGGACCTCCTTCCCCTCCTCTACCCCTCGTCAACCAGCTGCCAGGGGACCCCCACCCTTGCTCGTCCAGGGGGTGCAGTCCAGGAGGGGTACCCACCAGAAGGGGTACACTCCTTAAAAAAGGTTGAAAACTCCTGCTCTATCACAACGAAACTCCAAAACTCAGCTAAGACTCCTCCTTTAATACAAATAACAACTGCAAAAAAGCACATCAAATCAATTAACAAAGGGTCCTAGGTTTCTGGATATCCTGAACTGGGACTGCGTACAGATGTGTGGAATGTATAATCACTGTGTGATCCTAATGAAAAAGAAATACTTCCTTATTTTTTTTTTAATAAAATCTGTTTCTAATCTCTTCCTAAGTTTGTTTCCCTGGATCTTCTCTTTTTAAAATTACATAAAAAAAAGTCTGTTCCTTGAAACCCAAGAGGAATAACATCTGGATCACTGGCCCTGAGGAAAAGGAATTCAGCTCCTTTTCAGCTGCTAACATATCACTACATGTCTCTTTCTCGGCTGCTCTGTGGTCTTTGAAGGAAAATTCCTGGGACCTTCTTATCTTATAGGGGGACCTTTTTTCCAGTGCTATTGCCCATATTCTTTAACCAGGCTGTGAAGAATTAAAAAACACAGCATGAATGAGGTACGTGGATTGGAATGTCTACTACTCCAGAGATTTACTAGGATACTCGAATATGCAGACTCCACTTCAGGTTTCAGTGCACACACTGTAAATCTCCCACATGAAAAAGGCCCACTTGCAATGCCTCACTTAAAGTGACTACTGACTCCAGTGGCTACTGAACAAGAAGAGAGGCAATGAACTGTTTTTTCCTCCTTCATGATATCATATGTCCATTTGTGTCCATTTTCTCACATATCTGTGTGATAACATCTGCCAAGAATGGGGCAGAAATGGGGTAAAAACAGTGAGATGAGGGCATCTGGGGTGTGAAATTCACTGCTACTGGAGATCAGGCTAAAGATCTCACCTTAATGTATGATGCAAGGCACCAGTCCAGTGGAGAAGAAAATCTTGGTTTCATTCCTGGCTCTGCTTTGCACTACTGTGTGACTTTTCACCTCTGTGTGCCTCAGTTTTCCTTTTCCAGTACAACAGGGTTAAGGATACTTACATTCTTTTGTACAGCACGTTAAAAATTAGCAGATGTAAGAGCTAAACATTATGTAATAGCTAAATATCATCCTCCTCCTTCTCCTTCTCCTTTTGCAGAACTTTGTTGTGGAATAACCCAGGCTTTTATCACAAGGTAATAAATCAACTTTAATTTGTAAAGGAATGCGAGCTTTTTTCAGGGGATTGCTAAACTTTCAAATATGTGGTTTGGCAACTTGAAATTTCCAAAGCTTCAAAAATGGGTATAAATGATAACATTAGTAATCCAGATAGAATGGCAGTCTTTTCCTTCAGTTTCTGCCTCAGTGGATCTACACTCTCTTTATTTTAGCAAAAACTGAAGTTCTAGTAAAAAAAAAGTACAGAGTTTATGGTTTTTACAATTTCATCCAAGCCTTCTCAGAACCACGACCCAATAGACTCCCCACTAAGGAATCTTTTCTGCCCATTCTCCACTGAGTTTCCAGCAAATGGGTAACATTTGCTTCATATGCTTTCAAGTTTTGTCTAGAAACATTTCACATAACTAGTATCAGGGCTTATATCTTCTGTATGACATCCCCTAGACAATGGTACATGTACCCAGCCAGTACATTAAACTTCACATTTATCACTCTTGTCTTGTACTCGGTGTTACAGTTACGAAAAGCATGATGCTCAGATAGGGTCTGCATTAAACAATAACTCCTCATTGTTCCAATGAGAATGCAGAGGCAATCTGTTGCCTTTTTTATTTTGGGGGGAAATTGTCATTTGGTACAAATGGCAGACCTGTTGCATGTAATAGTAGATCTTAGCTTTTGAAGGGAAGTAAGGTACAGGAGCCTTTGCTGGTCAAACATATTTCTTCTTTGGATGAAAAGCTATTATTTTTCCCTGTGACAATTGTGTGGCTCTGTTGTATGTGGCACTCAGTAGCCAGATATAGAGTAGATGGAATCTGGAAATATCCATGTAATGGTGACTGGGCACGTACTGTTGTCAGGGCTTGACCCAGGATGTTTGTGGTTCTAGGCAGCAATTCTATCAGGCTGACCCAGAAGGGACACTCCCTGAGGGCAGTGTGGTAAGAGATGTACGGCATTGTGCTGGAATCTGCTATCTGCACATCATATGGGTGTACTCGGAAGGGGGCGTGATTAATTTATCCCCTTTCTCTTCACTCTGCAATACATTTTGAAGTCCCCCCCCCATGTACATTCTTTAGCTTAATTATTAAAATATTTTCTCCTCTGATTTTCCTGGTAGATGCTATGAACAATGGAGGATTAATAGGATTATGACATTGCAGATACATGTAACTTAACTGACAAGGGAAATAACTTTTAAAATTATTTTTTACAGCAGATTAAGTAATCTTTTTTGTTAAGACACATTTAACTGAAAAGCCCAGTGGACAGTTGGCAGAAAAGATCGATTTGTTAAAGATTCAGCACCTCTCTCTCTCTTTCATAAAGGTTACCCTTTGGAGATAACCACGGTCTTATAACAAAACCAGAAAAGATAAGTTTTGACATTCCTGAGATTTCAAAGGTTAAGGAACAAGCAGAGAAAGTAGATTCTAGAGGATAACAAAGTCCTACTTTTCAGGCCTTCATTATATACATTTCACAAAGAAACAAAAAGGGAACAAACTTATTTTGCTTTTTCCTTGTCAAGTCACCTTCCAGCTCAGTCTTTGTTTGAAAACAGGCTGAGCCAAAGTCAGACAACTTCAATGGAGATTCAGGAGGTCAAAACTAGGCCAACTATATTTCAGAATGTTTCTTCTCAGCCTTGATTTTTCAGGGCTGTGTTTTTAATGGCTGTGGGTTTTATTAAATCAAAATTGTTGAATTTAACGAAACATTTACTTGGACCACAGGACTTTGTGGGAGCAATTTGGGGACACACTGAAAGGTCATGATGGAACTAAATCAACTTCAAATAAACCCTCAGAACAACATTTCCTATGAAAAGCTTCACAGACAAAAAGCTTTTACCAGATATGTCTACACAAGAGAGACAATGCAGCATACAAATGGCTTAAATGACTCCCAGATAAGAGGGAGAACAAAATGCCCTTGCAAACAAACACACACAGCTTTAATTAAAAGGATGCCAAAGTTGCAAAATCCATCAGTGACAAACTAAGAAGTGACAGAATTAAATTTGCCTGAATTTACCTTAATTTGCTCTACTTGTGATCAGGCCTTATGATATGGTCTTTAATTATATGACCATATGCTTTTCCTTTTCCACAGGCCTTCACTTCACTGAGCGCAGAGAAGGCATGGTGCAATGAATCTGAGTTGTCTAATGAAGGGAACTGTTTTCCCTAGTACCCTTGTTTCATTATTTGCAGAAGTTTGGAGGTGTATAATGAATTAAGTATGGGACTGAAGGAAGCAAAAGACTAGTCTCTTGGTTAAGGAAAATGAATGCTGTCCTGAAGAGCTGGATTCCATCCATGATTTTGCCCAAAGGTTTTCTGCAACACTGTACAAGTCAGTTAACTCAAACAGTTCAGAAGCAGCCACTCATTTTTTGTGCCTTGTTCTGGGTGCCCAACTTGAGGCTTTGAGATTTGCTTTGAAGAACTACTGGATACTGACAACTTCCACAGATATAACATGATAAGTTGTGCCTTCAGTATTTTGTTTGGAGTACCAAGAACTAAAAAATTGGAAGTTTTGAATTTGTTTACTCTGTTTTCTAGTTCCAGTCAACATAATCAGGCTAAGACCAATTAACCTCTCAGAGGAAGAGCCATTGTGAAAATAAAGTCATTAATGTTTTTGAAGCATTCAGATACTATAGCAATGAGTGCCAAACAAAATACCCAAGAGAATATTAATAATTCTGCTTTCAGAGCATGGTTTCAAAAGTGCTTAAAATTAATCATGGGGAGAAAATAATAAGGCGAAAACAAAATATTGACTAGCTGCTTATTATGTGAATGATGTCTATCTAGGCCGCGGAATGAGGCAAGGGTTCTATGGTAAAATGATATGCGATCATATAGTCATTAACTGTACTATAAATTAACACTACGTTAATTTTGATTTTTTCCCTTGCTTGGAAAAGGAGAATCTTATTTAAAGATTGTCAGATTCATCCCTAGAATATCAAATATATGCTTAGATACTATGATGATGGACATTTAGGAAATGATAGGACAAGAATAAACACCGGATATTCTCTTATATCTAGGGTTATTCTTATAATTGTAAGTTAGCTTTCTGAAGATAACTGATCTTTGTGCTTCCCCAGGCCCCATTTGCTTCAGTCACACTGTTTTCAGTCCCAGTCTCTTAAGAATACTTGTAGGATTCAGGTGTGCTTTTTGCCACCCTTTTACCCCAGCTGCCTAAACCCCTGAGAACCACAGCTGACCCCTAAGACATGACAATAGTTTAAACACGCCTGTTCCCAGAGTCCCAGGTCTGTGGGCACTCTGCATTTACAGTTCCATTCCTTAGGGATATGCAATAGTAAGAAGCAGAGACCCAGGCTTTGCAAGTGTTTGTAAACAAAAGGACTTTATATTTTGTTAACAAAAGACAGAAAAAAATGAATCTGGACAACACAACAATCACACCTATGTTTTCCCTGTCTTAGTTTACTTACTACTCTGTGGGCATGTCTACATATACATACTAATGCAATGCAATAACCTCTGGCGCATATTGCACCAGAGTTTATTGCTCCCTGGCGCTGCATTTATACATGCACCCGGGACTGCAGCATGTTGAGCTGGGCCAAAGCAGCCCCAGCTGGCAGGGGAACCTGGGGATCAGCCTTCCAGTCCAGGGCTGCTCCAACCTGGCTCAGTGTGTCGCGGAGGGGCTGGCTGGGGCACGAAGGTGTTCCAGTGTGGGGCTAGCCAGCAGGCAACCCCCTGCACTGAAGTACCCTTATGCTTCAGCCAGCCATGTCAGTGTCTACATGTGCATTGCTGCAGAGCAAAAAACTCCACAGAAGGATAGTACTTGTATTTATAAGTACTACCCTGCTGCAGAGTTTATTAGTTTCCTGCAGCCTAATAGAGCTGCACATGTAGACCCTGAGATGTTTACTATAGAGCTAATTAGCCCACCGAGGGAAACATCTTGTGTAGACACACCTTGTTGAAGTTCATTGGGGTTAGCACAGACTCTTCTGAAGGGCACGAGATTTCATTCCCTTGCCAATGGTGTTTTCAAACCATGGGGTTTCTTCTGTCTCCTTCCTGCTTGAGGTCAACTTCTTGGACCTTGGTGAGTTCCATACTTAAGCAGGACTCTTGTTATAGAGAAATGTCCTTGTGATCCTGACCAAAGCTTCCCATCATCCTCTATGAGTTTCTTGAGTTGATATGCCCCTCCACCAACACTTTGCTTTTTTGCTCGACTGCTATGGACTTCTCAGTCTTTCACTCCCTACTTCTTCACTTCAGCCAATCCATCATCCCAAGGTATTTCCAACTGAACAGGCAATCATTAAGGTTTAACAACTGACATTATCCTGATCTAGCAAAAACATGACAAAATCTGGGCAGCATGTGGTGGATTTCTTATACATTGAAGCATATGAATTGTAGTCTTAATATAAACCAGAATTCATATATTGTACATACACAGATTCCCCAAATGGATCTAGAGCAGATATATTTATCAGAATGTTGTATGGGTTTAGTCACTTCAAGACATCAGTAGCCATTTAGTTTTGCAATCAGAAGCTGCTCTTATGTGAAAGGGTGGAGGGTAGAACAAAGCTAATTAATAAAAGCTAAAAGATACCCTCCCATTGCATGCACCCCATGACCCAGTCTGAAGCCAAGAATATTAACCACCTATTAATACTTTGAAAGCCCAAATATTAGTTTGTTTCTAAAAAGTTAGAGAGAAAAATATATAAAAAGTGAATGGCATTTGTGGGAAATCTATGGTTTAGACATTAATCTTCCATAGAAGCGTCTTTTTTCTTTAGAACTTCAGAATACTAAAAGAAACCAAGATGCATTTCCTTGGAGGATGAAATGAGATATTCAAGGCCAGTGGCCTCTGGGGAGCTGATATTTATTTTGTTGAGTACTTTTCTAATACTGGGAAAATATTCCATTTGCCTGAACATTTGCCCTTTGTCAGGTTGCCAAAGCTTTTTGGAAAGATGAGTCATTATCAAGTGACAATGAAAATGTTACTTTGTATTCATTGCTTGCATGAATTTTCTATATACAAACGTTTATAATTCTTAACAGTCTTGCACTGGGATCCAAGCACAGTCCAAGTTTAGTCGAAAATACATTGCAATGACATTTGCATTGTATTACACACTGGTAGGTTGTGTGTGTATATGGGAGTGAGATACAAGGGTGAAATATTAGAGGCTACTGCAGATCAAGATTGCCACACATTAGAAAGATTGCAAAGGAACCAAGTATTAGAATATAAGAGGCCATTTCAGATCAGGACTAAGAACAATGGCAGAGCCAAGTGTTACATTAATGTGGTATTACAGTATTATAATACAAAAAGAAAGAGCTTGACCCAACATTACCAGGTTCTACTTCTTCCTCCTGGAACTATTTGCCACGTCTGCATGTTTGCCATCTCATATCAGCCTCTTCAGTCATTTACAGATTCACCAATTACTTCCTTATTTACTGGAAGACTATCATCCTTGTATTGAGGGACTGCCGACAACAATAATTTCATGATGCTAAGGTCTCTACAAGCATAAGTGAAAGAAATGGGCTGTCCTGAATAGTTTATATTCCAAATAATGGACCCTATCTAGACTAGCAGATGGTAAAAGAGATCAGGATGGAGGCACATTGCCAACATATGCATGTATACATCTCTGCCAGTGTGTCTATAATTAAAAAAGCTGGGGTTCTGAAGTGAAGAAATGAAGGGCATTAGGAAACATGCAAGGAGCTCTAGGTTTAGAATAGTTGAGGGTATTGCTAAGCAGAACTTAAATGATCATGCCTTTGACTGTGTCAATAATGCAGTGGGTACAGAGAACTGCTTAATATAATTGATTTATCCTTTCCCAAGGCCTTTGGCAAGGGTTCTTGTAAGAGGCTACCAAATAATCAAAGTAGTTACGGAGGGAGAAGCAAAGTATTGTCATAGATCAGAAATTGCCCAGGAGACTGAAAAAATAGGAATAAATGGACAATTGTCATCATGGAAAATACCCTGGGCATGAAGAGGTACCTCCAATTGTAATGTTTTTATTAAGGATGTGGAAAAGGAGTGTGCTGTCAGGGAGAAACATTTTCTGATAACATTAGGTACTGAAGTGAGTCAAGCGGACTGAGGAACTTAGGAGGGAGCTAAACAAGCTGGATAAATAGGCAACACAAGAGAAAATTGAGTTCAGTATCAACATTTGAGGGAAGAAAATTAAACTACTATACTTTTCAAGCTTCTTAATTAATTGTACCAACTCTGGAAAGACTCCTGGGTGTCGGCATAGACAATTTAATGAAGTGCCCTGCTCAAGGGACAGCTGCAGCCAAGAAAGCAAATAAAACATTAGGGGTATGGAAACACAACACTGCTAAAATTGGCTGCTCTGGTATCTAGCTAGAACTCTACTGTTTCTCCCTCCCCCAACCTTTTAAAAATCTTTTGTTGCCACTTTTTATTAATGAATTCCCTGCACTGCTTGTTCAATAAAAGCTATCTAAAGACCAGCTGTGTCCTCACTGCCTGTGGTGTCACAGCCCATCTTCATGCTCCCTCACTTTACAAGCCCCTGGGAAACAAAAAGTGTGGGTCCAAGCACTTTCTCCCTCCATCCCAATCAAGCAAGGACACTATACTTTGGTCATTTTCAGACTACTGAAGCTTACTGAATTCATGTTAAGGAAACAAGGGAAACAAGAAAAGCGACAACACCGCCAGCTACGGGTAGGACTTCAAGGCATGGGTGCAAGTCCTACTCCTTGTGAGTCATGCTGGGTTGGGTGCTCACTCCCACTCATGGATGTTGGAGCCACAGCACTACACACAACTGTGAACCCGTTCTCAATCAGTGACATTATGGAATAGTTCCATTGTTATGTGTGTCTGCTACCCCATCTGGAATTGCATGTGCAGTACTAGTCACACCATGTTCAAAAGGATACCAATGAACTAGAGCAGGGGTCAGAAAATGGTAATGGGAATGAGTGTCCAGAGGTTAAGATCAGGATTGCTTACCTTAGTGAAGAGACAAAATAAGTAGTGGACATGATGGAATAGTACTAAATGGTTTCGGGAAGGTCTTAAAGTTTAAGGCATTCTTTTCTCTTGAAGCTTACAAACAAGAGAGAAATTAAAAATAGCCATTTCAAGACTGATTAAAGAAAATGCTGTTTCATGCAACATGCAAGTAGATCCTGGAACAAACTGTCACAGGACATCACTAAGGCCAAGAACTTAATGAGTTTAAAAAAGGAACTGATGCTGGTATTTATAGTGAGAAAGTCCAAGGATATAATAATTGACACTAACACTAACCTCATGCTTTGGGGCTTAAAACCCCTACGGGGAAGTGTGTGTGTACAAATTATCCCATATTTTCTCTCAAGTGCTTGGTCCTGACCACATTCAGGAGACTCAGATCTAATCCAATTTGTCTCGAGCCATGCACCCCAGGCTTAGGAGGACACAGGAGAATACAGATCAGGACTGGGCTTCTGGCAGAGTAGTGGACTAGTCTATATTGATATAGCAAGTGATAAGGTAGGTCAGGACTGAAGCACACTGGCAAATTTATTTAGCATTATCAGCCCCCTGCTGTGTAATCATTAATATAAACATAATATAAAGGATCTGGAACTGTTCTGAAAAAATGGCCATCTAAATCACCCAATAAGGTTTCTGTAGAGAAAGTTAAATAATTTGTGAGGTCACTAATTCTAAAACCATTATTTCATTATCTCCCAGCCAGTTTCTTTATTCCCCCACCCTACCCCTTAAATACCAAACATGATTAGATCATATTTATGAATTTATTCCCTGCCAGATTTAATGTTTTAAATTACACTGAGCACTGGCAGCTTATAAAAAGAATCTTATATTGCTAAACCTGTTTGCTTTAAGCCCATCAATTATTCTGGAGGCCCATTTTTATACAGCTGGTACATGAAACTTCAAAAAGAGATTTTAAAAGCAACTGTGGATCACATGAAAGAAGGTGATGATATAACATAAAATATGGACCTGATATTCAAGAATATTTACAACTTTATGTTTTGGCACATCCCAAACACTGAAGGCCAAGTTCTTTGCTTGTCCAAGTCAATAGAGCTGTGTAGATTTATACCAGCTGACTGGTATACTTTACTCACACACACGTTTCACTTAATTGTCAGTGGCAAATTGGCTCAGAGTAACTGAAAATCTTCCTATGGTAACAAAGATTCAGCTCCTAAATCAATTTTATTATCTAGGTTGCAGCTTTCTTTTGTCTCAGGCAGCCTCCATGCAATTGGACAAGACTGATGATATCTGAAGCTGAAGATCCAGGCTTTGAACAGCACGGTGTGCTTCAGGTTAGGAAAGACATGTACTGACAGAATTGCATGAGGGTCAGGTGAACTGGTGTTCCTCTCCTAAGTGAGAAATTCCTCCAGAGAGGAAACGATCGCTTTCCATCTACAAGAGTTATTTACTGTATCAGCCATGTTGTGTGTGACATTTCCATTGCAGTCAGAAGTTAAATTTGCTCAAGTATCCAACGATCTAGGATATAGTATATAAGTTATTATTTATAATTATGTTTTACTGTTTGTCCAACTACTGCAGACAAGTAAAGTGCAATTAAGCACTAATTAATTATCCACTTCAAGGTGCTGCTAATGTCTTGGGCTTCTATGTGGTATTGTAATAGTGTAATTATTTAAATAATGGAGCTAATCAGAGGAAAGGTACTTATTTAATCCTTTAAAAACACTAAAAGAAAAGAAAGATGGGAAATATTTGAGGACTCTCATAACAATATGAATTGCATTAATGGATTCAGTCATTGGTCAATCCAGTCTTGGATCGCGTCTCTGGCACTAGCCAGTGTTAAATGCTTCACATATGAACGTACAAGAAAAAACATTTGGGGCCCTTATGGAATAACCCAAATAGGAAATTTCTCTTTAATTCCCCCACTTAACAGTTGGAAAAATGGGAGAATTCTTGTGCATTAATATATCATATAGAGTACATTTAATTTACATTTTATTTTCTAGAGTCGTAGACCTTGATGTTCACTTGGTGTAAGTGGGTGTAGTACCATTAGTTTCAATCAAGCTATGCCAATTTAGACCATATGAAGGTTGCATGTCAGCGGGTGTGTCTACATGTGTGAAAGCTCCAGAGTGGCTTTACTTTAGAGTAATTTACTCCAGAGTAAACCCACTCCATTCAGGCATCTACACGTGCAGAGAATCAGGAGCAGATCCGCTGCTTGTGGAAGCAGTCTGCTTCTGCCCGCTCTGGCCTTGCACCAGTCCCCTGCAGCAGCCAGGGTGAGCTCTAGGCACCTCCTGGGTATTAGCTCAAAGGTTGGTAGGAGAGCACAGGATCAGGAGACAGCTGTCTCCTGGCAGGAGGTGGGAGATTGCTCCCTGCCCGTGGGAGCTGCCTGCTGCCAGGGTGGGCTCTGCCACCAGAGCCCAGGTGGGGACAATGTCCCCCTGCCCTGGCAGCAGGGAGACTTTGTCTTTGCCCAGGCTCCGGTGGTGGAGCCTGATCTGACAGCAGACAGCAGGCAATCTCCTGCCCCCTGCTGCTTGGCTGACTGGGAGCACATTTGCTCCTGGGTGGCCATCCACACGTGCTGTATTGCATAGTACTTACTCCAGAGTAAATCTGCTACTTGTATTTACAGGTAGTAAAGTTACTCACGATTAGAGAAAATTACTGTTCAGTATGCATCTGCACACATAGACAGTGATGCTTACTGTGCAGTAATTTGCTCTAATCTTGAGTAAAGAATCTCATGTAGAAGCACCCAGTGAAAGCTATTTAAGGGAACAGCAGCTCTGAGACATTCTTTAAGTGAGATTTCAAATCCTTAAAGGAATCCTGTAGTGATGACTTCTATCCCATTAGACAATTACACAAGTATTTACTAAAAATGAGATATGCATCTATATATTAGCATTATCTGGTTTAGAAATTCCTGTCACTTTCACTATCTGCAAAGCCGCGAGCAATTTGCAATTTGGTGCCGTTTTACTGCTACTTCCCAGCTGGAAGCCCAGTCTAATGGTATAGCCTTACCAGCCTAATGGCATGTGTGTTTGTATGATCAGTACCCAGCAACCTGGGAGCCGAATCAAGGTTCTGCTGCAAGAGATCACCACCACCATCATCTGAACTTCAGGAAGTATAGCTGGGCACAACTCTCCTTTGAATTTCAATTTTGATTGTGCACGAAGGCCCTTAATCTTCAAAGACTTGGTCACATTGTTAACTTTAAATATGTCTGTAGTCCTACTGTGACTATGTCTGTGCTTGAAGTTAAGCACAAGCACAATATAAATACCTAGATAGATAATTCAACAATCACTTTATGAGTCTGATCCAAAGTGCACTGAAGGCAATGGAAAAGCTCCTATTGACTTGTGTTCATTTTAGATCTTTTGAAGTTATTTATAAAGCTTTCTTCTGCAACATGTAAGTAGAAATGCAATTAACATCTCTTAAGGCCCCCTATAGCTCCCCTGCTTTTATGTATACCTTTAAAAAATGCTAATCTGCATCTCTTGTATCATCAAACTACTGAAGTGGTGGCAGCAGCTTGCTGATTATTCATCTGTATTACAAGTCATACACTTCTAAAAAGGGTTAGTGCTTTTACTATTCCCTCTGTAATAATAAACCATGATTGGAAAAATCCTTGCTGCTGCACTGGCATTTATCCTTTATGGAAGACTTCATACAGATACTTGGTCTATATTTTGGCTATTTCTATTCTATTTTGCCATGGTGAATTTGGAATGAAGAAAATGCATACACACTAGGAGCTAACAATTAGTATTAAGTTTTGTTTTACCTGGGTCAATGTAAGGAAAACAATAGACTATGAAAAGCTTGAACATCAAACTGGCTTCCTCCTTGATTTGTTAGGCAGCAGTGATTAATCCTTGTGGTGACAGCCTGCTCCAGAAAGCACATAGGATGCTTATAGCCCATTATTGATCATAATTTCCATTTTGGAGTGGTGGACACTCAGCAGTTCTGAAAATCTGGCCCATTTACTATAATTCCATCCCAAACCAAAGGGATAGTGCTTCCCATGCATGCAACAGGTAGCTTATTCTTCATGCCATGCTATGTTCCTGAATTGATCATTTTAGACTTCTCTTATCTAGCAGTGAAGAGGTAAATGGAGCATAGTCAGATCTGTGTATTGAGGGACTGAAAGTCAAAAGATTTATATTCTCTTCCTGACTTCAGCACTGTGTCCACAAGCAATTCACTTAAAATGAGTGACTGCTTTTGAAAATGAGGTCAATTTTGTGTGTTCGACTTGAGACCTCAAAACAGATTCAAAATATAATTCACCTGATCTTGCTACATGTTTTTTGTTCTGTAATAGTGATTTATGGTTATAAATTACTCTGAATGCAACACCTAGGTTCACCCACACCTGAAAGCAGTTCTCACCCTTGTTATCTCCTCAGAGTATGCTGTCAGTTAGCTGCTGAGGGATATTAGTTAATCTTAGTTGCCTATCACTTCTCCCACCTGCTTCTCTCACTGCATGTTGCCATGGTGAAGAACATCATAGACTGTATACAAAGGAGGAACACAGAAGGAAACAAAATCAAATCAAGGCATGAAATAACACTGAAAAAGCCACATGGCTTGTTAGGTACCATTAAGCATCTACATTTGTCTGGCCATGTTTGCTGGTCACCTGCCCAGAAATGTAATTAGAATCATAAACCTGAAACTGTCTCTGTTTTTCCAACAAAATATATTACTATATAGAACTATTATTATTGTTACATGTCCCCTCAGGTCAGAGTCCACAATTAATGCCAGTTTTAGCCTTCTGTTCTCACTTCTCCAAGGGTCTGTGGGATCATGAAAAGGAACATTTAAGTTGCTGAGGATTAAAGTTCTACTCAGCAATGGGAATAGACAGTAAAGCTGAGTCCAGACAAAGGCCTGCAAACTGCTCTTGCCTTTAGATGCCTTTAGAGAAATGTCGATACAACTTTACTGCTGTTCATAAATGCTGGATATTGTATTGTGTGCACATGTGGTAGAACTTGAAGTTCACAGGGCAGAGTAGAGTCTTTGCTTAATACTTTAAGTGACTTACACAACATCCCTCTGATGTTTCTATAAGGCCTGGAATTTCTTTTAAAGGTTGTAGTTTAAAGACACATACTCTGTAACCTCTTCATTGAAAGGGCCCCCTCATCCAGCAATAACATTTGGAGGGGAGAAATAAAACATTAGTGCTAATCTTTCATTAAAATGCCATTGCTGCTACTCCAACAGGTACAGGTTTGAATTTCATTTGAGTTTATTTTCCCCTCTGAGATATAAACCTGCTCCAGCTTCTTGACTAGCTCATTTTCTTCTACATTCTCTCTCAAATGGTTTCTTTAGATTTGACTGGGGCAAGATAGTTATGCTCATGCTGTCATTGGAGTCCATATGACAACTCCACTAGCTTCATTAGGAGTCAGTCTGACTCAAAATATTCAAACTTTCCCCCATCAGGAAAAGCTCACATTGATTTTTAATGAGCATCTTGCAAGAAACTGAAGAAGCAGAAACAAATCTCCTGAAAGAATTAGGACATTGTGGCTAGAGACAGAAATGACATGTAAACCGGTATAAGTGATTGGAAACTGGTTCAAATCCGTAACACAACAGAAGTTCAGTGCACATAAACTGCTTTCAAAATGGCTGAAACTGGCTTACGATAAACCTGGATGGATGTAGTATCAGACTTAACTATTTTAGGTTAAATTTGTTTATTGAATTTCTGTCCCAGATCCCCTCCAGATTCAAGCTAACTCACAGTCCCCCAGCATCCCAGGATGCTTTGCACTTACTCTGCAAACTGGCCTTCACAGGGTGGGCAGGCTAGACTTGGCCCAAGCTATCTACTTCAGCCAAGCAGGGAGGCATTCTCTGGTATCCCCCAGACTCTGGCTGTACCTACTTCAGGCATGTGTCTACATTTCTGGAATCAAAAGTAAATGTTTGTTCACTTGCTGGTTGGTTCAATCTGTGCAGCTTAAACTAATCTGCGAAGACTGAATTGATTCCGACTTAGGCTTTTTGACTTTCTGTACTTAGCCTGTGTCTGTAGTACCGAAGATAAGTGACACTCAAGAGTCATATACCTGACACAAGTCATAGCTCAGAAATGTGGAAGATATCTGAATCTCTTTTGACTGCAAAACTGGAATAGAAGCTACAAAATACAAGGCTTGTGATAGTTTTGCACTTAAATTTTGAAGAAAAAATATAAATGAAAACACAAAGCATAAAAAAAATAATAGTCCTTCTGGCCAATCAGAGACCTAGCTTCATATCTGATCTGATTATTTTCATACCAGTATGTTAATTCCTAGTTATCTGTACTTTAAAGAAACCTTACTGAGGGCGCAGAAGCAAACCATTCCAATGTGTAGGAAGACTAGCAAGTATGGCAGAAGACCAGCTTGGCTTAGCAGGGAACTCTTCAGTAAGTTAAAACACAAGAAGGAAGCTTATAAGAAGTGGAAATTTGAACAAACAACTAGGGCATGCAGGGATGAAATCAGGAAGGCCAAAGTGCAACTGGAGATGCAGCTAGCAAGGGACATGAAGCGTAACAAGGAGGGTTTCTACAAGTATGTTAGCAACAAGAGGAGGTTCAAGATCCAATGGGGGAGGAAACCTAGTGACAGAGGATGCAGAAAAGGCTGATGAATTTAATGCTTTCTTCACTTCAGTCTTCACAGACAAGGTCAGCTCCCAGATTATTGTACCTGGCAGCACAGTTTGGGGAGGAGGTAAGGAGCCAACAGTGGCAAAAGAATAGATTAGAGACTATTTAGGAAAGGTGGGGCCAGACAGGATGCATCTGAGGATTCTGAGGGAGTTGGCCAATGTAATTGAAGAGCTTCTGGCCATCATCTTTGAAAACTCATGGTGATTGGGAGAGGTCTGGACAACTGGAAAAGGGGAAATATAGTGCCCATCTTTAAGAAAGGGAAGAAGGAGGATCCAGGGAGCTACAGACCAGTCAGCCTCACCTCAGTCATAGGAAAAATCATGGAGCAGATCCTCAAGGAATCCATTCTAAGCACTTAGAGGAGAAGAAGGTGATTAGAAACAGTCAGCATGGATTCACCTGGGGCAAGTGCATGACCAACTCGATTCCTTTCTTTGATGAGATGACTGGCTCTGTGGATGCAGAGACCCAGTGGATTTGATATACCTTGACTTTAGCAAGGCTTTTGATATAGTCTCCCACAACTTTCTAGCAAGCAAGCTAAGCAAGTATGGGTTGGATTAAGGGACTATAAGGTGGATAAAAAACTGGCTTGATCATCAGGCTCAGAAAGTAAATGACTTAATATCTAGTTGGCAGCTGGTACCAAGTGAAGTGCCCCAGGGGTCAGTCCTGGGTCTGGTTTTGTTCAGTGTCTTCATCAATGACCTGGAAAATGGCATAGAGTGCACCCTCATCAAGTTTGCAGATGATATCAAACTGGTGGTAGTAGTATATATGCAGGAGTGTAGGGTTAGGATTCAGACAGACCTTGACAAATTGGAGGATTGGACCATACGAAATCTCATGAGGTTCAATAAGGACAAGTGCAATGTCCTGCACTTAGGATGGAACAGTCCCATGCACCAGGACAGGCTCGGGGCTGACTGGCTAACTAGCAGCTCTGCAGAAAACGACCTGGGGGTTACAGTGGATAGTAAGCTGAATATGAGCCAACAGTGTGCCCTTGTTGAGAAGAAGGCTAACAGCATACTGGGCTGCATTGGTAGGTGTGCTGCTAGTAGATCAAGGGAAGTGATTATTCCCCTCGATTCAGTACTGGTGAAGTGACACCCGGAGTACTGTGTCCAGTTTTGGGCCCCCCACTACAGAAAGGTTGTGAACAAATTGGAGAGAATCCAGCAGAGGGCAATGAAAATGGTGAGGAGGCTGGGACAGATAACTTCTGAGGAGAGGCTGAGGGAACTTGGCTTATTTAGTCTAGAGAAGAGAAGACTGAGGGGGATTTGATTGCAGCCTTCAACTACCTGAAGAATGATTCCAAAGAGGATGGAGCTGGACTGTTCTCAGTGGTGGCAGATAACAGAACAAGGAGCAATGGTCTGAAGTTGCAGCAAGGGAAGTTTATGTTAGATATTAGGAAAATCTCTCTCACTAGGAGGGTAGTAAAACACTGGAACAGGTTACCCAGAGGTTGTGGAATCTCCATCCTTGGACATTTTTAAAACCTGACTAGACAAAGCCTTGGCTGGGATGATCTAGTTTGGGATGGTCTTGCTTTGAGTAGAGGGTTTCATAGATTCATAGATGTTAGGGTCGGAAGGGACCTCAATAGATCACCGAGTCTGACCCCCTGCATAGGCAGGAAAGAGGGCGCGG
>NW_005841829.1:2541077-2548124 GCF_000455745.1 Alligator sinensis
TAGGGCTTGGTCTGAAAGCCCTTAACCATATGAGTGGCCCTTCTCTGGACCCTCTCCAGGTTATCCACATCCCTCTTGAAGTGCGGCGCCCAGAATTGCATGCAGTACTCCAACTGCGGTCTGACCAGCGCCCGATAGAGGGGAAGTATCACCTCCTTGGACCTATTCGTCATACATCTGCTGATGCATGATAAAGTGCCATTGGCTTTTCTGATGTCTTCGTCACACTGCTGACTCATGTTCATCTTGGAGTCCACTAGGACTCCAAGATCCCTTTCCACTTCCGTGCCTCCCAGCAGGTCATTTCCTAGGCAGTAGGTGTGCTGGACATTTTTCCTCCCTAGGTGCAGCACTTTGCATTTCTCCTTGTAGAACTGCATTCTGTTGTTTTCTGCCCACTTGTCCAACCTGTCCAGGTCAGCTTGCAGCTGTTCCGTGCCCTCCAGCGTGTCCACTTCTCCCCATAGCTTTATGTCATCCACAAACTTGGACAGAGTACACTTCACTCCCTCATCCAAGTCGCTGATGAAGACATTAAAGAGTATCGGTCCAAGGACCGAGCCCTGCGGGACCCCACTGCCCACACCCTTCCAGGTCGAAACTGACCCATCCACTACGAGATGGAGTTGTACTAGATGACCTCCAAAGGTCCCTTCCAAACTTAATTTTCTATGATTTTCTATGATTCTGTGATTACCAACTCAGCCCTTTTAGGTGGGAGTGTCTTGTTCTTAAAGTACAAGACAAATGATGTAGACTCCTGGGTTCTCTTTCTGGCTATCACTGACTCTGTATGTGATTCTGAAGACATTACTTCACCTCTCTATTCCAGAGAGTATAGGCAACTGAATAAATTTCAGAGAGCTAAAAATGGCATCAGAAGCTTATTGTGTGTTCACAGCATTGCAGTAATTGTCCATTCTTACCTCATAGAAAATGAAAGCTAAACTGGAGTAGCTTTGTCCACTTTTACTTGAGGGATAAGCTATTTTGGGTTAGCTTTCACCTAGCATGGGTTAAGAGAAGACACACAGGCAGTAACCACAGAACAACTGATGTGTAATAAATCCCTGCTTCCTCTGAACTCACGGTAATTGTTTTGCTTGTCCATAACCTCAGTCTTTCCCTCTGCAAAATGCTGAGAATTGTTATCATTTCACATTACTACACATAAACATTTGTAAAACAGTTTCACTAGTTGATGAGAGCTATAAGTGCAAACTGCTTATTAATGATCTATTAATCATTAAGTGATCAGTTATGAATGATCAGTGATCTTATTTAATTCTAGGCTGAAACTGATAGCCTGCTACTTTATAACGCCTATTCAAATCCATTAACTATAACTAGCAATTTTCACACCTCTTACTGTTTTATAATCAGAGGCAAAGTGGAATGTAATTTTCAGTCCTGTACTTAAGTATGTTCAGTACCAAGACAGATATAAACTCTGCAGCCAAGCACTACAGTGAGATTCCTGAGCAGAGTAGCACACATGGCTCAGAGCTTTCAGCTATTCATTTTCTTTCATCAAGAATTACATACAGCCTGAAATATTTGGCTGGCGTGATCTGCCTGGTTCATTCCCTGCCTCTCACTGGGAGCACAAGAAGCACATTCAAAAACACTATGTCAGCAGCCAAAAGTCATTCCAAGGGCCAAAGGCATTAAGCACTCTTGAGCAGCATTAAGTAAGCCACACTGAAGTCAGTGATAGCAAAAGTGCTGAATACAGATCCATTGGCACCCTCAGCTACACCTTACCCAGAAAATAACCCCCTATGCTAAGGTGTAAGGAGCCCATGAAGTACTGCTCTTCATATAATGTTGCCTCTTTAAATGGTGCTAATCAGGTTCTGCTTTGTTCAAAGACTTGGGCCACAGCAATTGATTTGAACACATAAATGCTAGCTGCCCCCTCTAGCTGTCATTTGTGAGTCGTGAAACCCCCAAATCCAGTATCCAACTCTTAACACTTCTCTGTATCCAGCTTTTCTAATGCTTTGGAAATTGACTTGTATAGCACAAGCCGATTTCTATTCAGATCCTTGTGAAATGTCCCTTCAGATAACTGTAGACTTCCTTGCAGTTTTCCTCCTACCAAGGCTGACTATGTTACATTCTTTCATCATGTACCAGGAACTGGGGGTATGAAAGAAGCTATTCATGATCCCACAGACACTAGAGCTGTTTTATGTTTCATTGTTAAGCGATAAGAATGTCTAGCTTCTGTAATTTTCAGGGTCTTTCAGCTTTTTGGAATGATACTTGTCTTGTTCTACATAGAGGAAAGTGACTGGATTATTAGCTAGTGTGGAAGGTCAGGGTCAGGATTTCTAGGATTTTTCCCTTAGTGTGGTAAATTGGCTAAGCAATGATACGGCAGTAGAAAACGGCCTCAGTGGTGTCTCAGTGGGAATTTTCCCACTGACCTCGTCAGTATCCTCATCAATGGCAGTGGGGATTTTCTCACTAACATCAGCAGAAATAGGAAGTTTTTTGCTCTTCTTCCTCCTGGGAGAGGGGAGGAAATGCAGCATCACCAGCATAAAGATATTCTTTGACAGTGGGAACATTGGGGCACAGGGGTAGTGTGTACAGCCCAGAAGAGATGTGAAACATGATCGTTTTTAAGGTTCTTTAACTGGTGCCAACCCTGTTTTACTTCATTCTGTGACTTGGACCACAGAAATTGGTCTGACTACATGACTACAGACTGCAAAATTACTTGTTACCCTGTGCATCTGTCTTCTGTGAATCTTGTGTCTTTTTAGAGTTTTGCATCCACATTATGCGAAATATCTGATTTCTTAAGAGTCTATGGTAAAAAAACAAGTGAAAATGAGTGTTTTCAGTTAAGCTTCTCCTGGAGGCTTTGAGCTCAGTTTAAAGTGAAACTCAGGGCTGGTCGTGCTACAGATCATGAGGAGCATAACTGAAAGAAAACAGTATTTTCTTTAACTCTTTCAAAGCGAAATCAACACTGGGGCTGCCAGCTCTAATAGTTTTATTGTGTGACTGGCAATATTTAGAGGTTCACTTACTGCCCCAGCTCGTATCACAATCCTGTATGAAAATCTCAGCATCCTTTCTTATTTTTAATGTTTCTAGTCCCTCATGATAAGACACAAAGAACTCAACAAATAAACTCCTCTAGCTAATAAATTAAACAATAGCATTACCAGCCCCCTAACATCCAAGAATCTTGAATCGAACCCCACAAAATAATTATTCTTGAACATTGGAGGCTGACAATACTTCAGGAAGCTTTATCAAGTTCCCTTCAGGCCTCTCTGGTTTTAGTTTCTCACCTGCTCTGAATATTTTGTGTGACCTTTGGCAAGCCATGGGAATTATATGACATACATGTCCCAGTGGGATCTTTCCTGTTGAGCTCCTCCGTTTCCTCATCACCTCCACTGGCAGTGGGAATTTTGTCACTAGCTTCAGCAGAAGTATGATTGGCTCCACTACTTTGCAAGAGTGTATAGAAGCTAATTTACACTGAGATCCATAGATGGATGATGTCTGAGAAGTGAAACATATTTATTATTGTATCTCTTGCTGCCAGCAGCTCAGATCCACCAGTGGCAGCAACACCTAGGGAACAGATACACGTATTTACCCTATAGTAAGTTGGCTCTGCTACATAAAGTAGACATAAGATGCTGAGTCCCACTACACAGTAAATAATTTCAACTTGTAGAAGGAGTGTAGGAACTTTACTTTGCAGAACAATTACTACAGGGGACTTATTGTGCATCTGCTTCCCAAGTCAATGTTACCACCTTGCAACCTTTACTCAGTGCAAACCACTTCCCCTGCCATCTAATGGCCAAGCACCCTAATAGTGCCAACCATGGAAAAGTGATTTGTGAGAGCTGGTCTGCTTTCTACTATGGAGTAAAATCTGGGGTACATTACTCCATCATAATCATGCCATGTATCCACATCTTGAGAGTCATATGGTAGGCACAATGTAGCAGCCTAATATGAGTTAAGTACCATGTTGCATATATTCTGAGCAGTATTAGATGATACCATAGTTAAAAACTTAGTAGTCATCCAAATACCTTTCTAAATTAGTGCTGCTTCAGTTGCTATCACTGGTGAGTTTGCACTGGTATTATTAACAGTGCTGAGAGATTTGAGAGAAATGAGACTAAGAAGAATGCTTTACTATTGGTTTATATGCAAGGTGTCCAGGCATTAGAGTGGGAATGATAGGATAAAGACAGAAAAATAGCCCAAAAGATGTCTGAATAAAGGAATTCTGCATGTGGAAAGCTAGCTGAAGACCTAATGGATTTTCCACTGCGCTAAGCTACCCAAGTTTTCCATTGGCTACTGCTCTGGGATTTTGAAACTACCCAACATAGCTAAAAGCTTTAAGGACTTAAAAATGTGTTTTAGAGCCTGGCACAAAACAATTTCTTCTCCACAAGAAATTCTAATATATTGACATTTTTTTTTAAAAACAGAACAAGCTCAAATTTTGAAATCTGCTGCAGAACAGAAATTGCAACAATTCTGATTCAGAAACACTGAGATAAAATACATATATAATAATATCTAGAAATAATATTAGGATACTATTTTAAATAATATAAGTCTCATGATGATAAAAGTTGGAACAAACTGTTTCTTCTTTCTGCTGTTGAAAATCGACATCCACATGTTCCCACAACACATTTTGATGTTAGCAAACCTGAAAACTATTCTATTGAAGATGCTTTGCCCAGTTCCAGCATATGCATTCCAAGCACTTCCTTTGCACTCTGCATTATAAAGTGATAGAGAATCCTTTAATAGGTCTATTAATTATTTGGTCCCTGTATAAATGTGTGATATGTCTTATTTCAGGTGCATTCAGACACTTCTGTGTTTCACCTGGCTAGGCTGCCAGGTCACTGGTGAGGGTGGTAAAAACTCCCTCTCTGCACACTGTGCATACCCAGCCCTTCAGGAATATGTATCATTCCACCAGCACATAACCTTGTGAACATTTGGAAAGAGTCTCCTACCGGGGATACAGGAATCATTGACTCATTTGCAGTAATGGGAATGATTCCAAGGGATGTCCTCCCTTTGGGGATGAAAAACACCCTGGGTGTGCTGAGCATTAATCCTACTTATTGACTCTCCCCATAAGCCCTTTACTAAATGGAGCCCAGAAAGGGTTAAGGCAGTAGTTGGAGAGGTTTGGGGTGACGTCGTGCTTCTGGACGTCTGAGAAGTCTCTTGAAGGTAGTTCCCCTCTGGTGATGATGGGGGCGAGCCGAGGTCTGAAATCCGAGATCCCTCGCAGCCTGGACTTGGTGAGGTCCCAGTAAAAGCTGCTTGTCTGCTTTCCTTCCCTGAGCAGTCACCCGATTGCACTGGCCTGGGCAACATGGAGCTAGCCCCCTGGACGCACATAGGACTTACACTCCTCCAGCTCCTTCTCATCTCCTGCCTGCCAAGAGGTACTGTAAGTAAGCGAGTGCATTCTCTCCAGGACTGAATGGATCCCTTCTTTTTAGTGTGGTCAGGGGCTTTTGATCTTACGCTGTGTCATGGGAAGCAGAGAGATCTGGAGGGATGTTAATCATAGAAGGAAGGGGCTTTTATTTATTTATTTATTTATTTTGCTGGCATTGAGGGAATATGTCTAGGATAATTTCCAGAGAAATTTAATGGGCTTAAAGAGAAACAACTGGCTGGATATGCTTGCCAATGGCCATCAAGCAAAGGATCTGCAATCACTTCACCTACTTACTGCTTTCTTTTATTAACACTCCATGCTAAGGAAATGATGACAAAAAGAGGCATTTTAAGCTCTGAATTGTAAAGCTTAATTTGTTTGGCTTGGCAAGAGAGAGACTTTCCTTTCCAGCCCCAACACCAAGAATGAAGGGGAAAAAACATGAGGGAAAGAAGGAAAACAAAAGCCACACATTGTTTCCAATCTGGGCTTTACTTCTGCCAATATTATTTTTTCAAAGGGGAAACCTTGTTAAAGCTGAATGATCTTTTTAATGTAAATTCTTGGTTTCCGCTGAACCAGCATGTACAGTTCATTCTTGATAAGATTAAAGAAACAATGAGCCCTTCTATCGGAGTGTAAATTTACTATGATTTTTTCCCTAAGAATGTTCACGGTTTCCGCTGTAAAGTGGATCAAGCTACTTACAAACATTAACTCCTGTCAATTTGTACTGCTCTTTGGGGAAGCTTACAAACTAGCTGAGGTAAGGTGCTTCCAAATCTCGCATTTTGCATATGTGAGAGACCAGTGACAGCAACATTCCCAATAAGGTGTCCCTCTTTAAAAAATAATGGTGAATGGAAAGTTTAAAATAAATACTACAATGATCTAGACAATGCAGATTGCAATAGTGATAAATAATATAGCACTAACGATAGTGGCCCAGGATCATCCCCCATCTCTGTGGGGAGGAGAGAGAAAACCAGGATGGACTCCTTCTGTGTCATTTGTATACTCTTACCTCCTTTGCCCTGCGAGATGCCCTCAAGGGAGTAGACAAGGTTGGAGGATGAATACACTGTGCCAGTTTTGTGTTTCATAATGTTAACGAAGGGAACTCCCTCCAAAATTTTCAGCTTCATTAGTAGAAGTGTCATCTACTGGATCCACAACACACGCTCCTTCCTTCCCAAGTACGTCACTTCTTTTTCTCCACCATTTCACCTAGAGGCTTCCCCATCTATAGTGCTGACTGAGGCTGTGGTGCATTGCTTCCCTATATGGCAGCTGTTCCTTATCCAAGGAAGTAGTTTGCCATGCAGCAGTAGTAGGTATATTCAGAAGAGCACAATGGCTGTAACATTGAGACAGACTGAAAAACAATATTGTGCCTCCTCCACGCAGATGTAAACAATTTCTGACAAAGACTATCACACTCTTCTGCATGGGTCCTGCCTGAGGATTTGAGGGCAGGAGCTGGGGGGAGGAGGTGAAAGGATTAGGGAGTTGTTTTTTGGAATACATTTGAAATGTAACTGACTCATATTTCCCAAAAGAAATGCGTGCATATCTTAACCAGC
>NW_005841829.1:2548155-2553169 GCF_000455745.1 Alligator sinensis
TGCACTCAAGGCACATCCAGATGCATTCAGTCTTAGCAACTGGCTTATATTTTCTGACTTTTCACAAAGAGCTAGAGACTGACTTCTTTTTTAAAATGAAATCTGGGATTATACTTTATAGGAAACAAAAGTCAGCTCTGGAAAGAAAAGGCTCATATGATCCTTCTGCAGCTCATCAGTGCCCTGTGCTCTGTCCATAAGGATCTCACACCATGTAGTATCAGTATCAGCTGCACTGGCAGTGCTGAGATAGCAAACTCAAACACTTTCTCTACAGGATAATAAGATTGCCAGGGGCAGCAGCCAAGGAAAGAAGCCTTATTTTGGAATAGTTTAGCTCCACAGAGTGGAGCAGGGGTCATAGAGGCTTCTGGTTTGGGAGAGGATCCCACATTCCCAAGAGAACAACAAAGTAGGAACCTCACAGATATTCTAGTCACCTGTGTTATTCCCATGCAGGTGCTATTATTTATAAGCAATTCTCTTGAGGTGCTACTAAAGGTTCTGGGCAGCAATTCATCATAACTATTCAGTTCCAAGTCTATTACCCCAAACATCTACTGATTTTGAGGTTGTGGAGAAGCTTTGTCCCTGGTTCCCCTCTGTAGAATGAAATTACCAAAACCTGGCCCCCAAACTCTCAATACAATCTTTCCCGTGCTTTGGGAAAGTTCAGGACTGCACCTAGATCAGCAGCTACCAGTGGCAGTTCTCTTCCCCCTGACTTCCAGCTGCAAGTCTCCCTTCTGTCAGACTCATAATCCCAAATGCTTGCATCAACTATTGCATTTCTGTCAGGCCTGCCACCCCCATATTACTTCCACAATTCCACTTAGGGTTGGGAGTGCTGGGGACCATTAGCCCAGGTCTAGATCAAGATCTGAGCATCAGTGGGGTTGGGCCCTCTACACTGGCAGGTTCACACCAGCCCTGAAGGACCCAGTGTCATATCTCCACCCATTTCAGATCACTGTTTTACTGCACAGTTCATAAATCAAACATAACCCCTCCCCCCAAAGCAATTCCCCTAACAGATGAAGTCTACCATTCCACAACTACCTTTCTCCCTAATCCTCCCTTCTCTTATAGCTTTTGCTGTGTCACCTGATAGGCTAGTAGCCCTGGCCTTAACTCTTGCCTCACTCTTTTACATCATCACAGACTTATCTCACAAAAACAAAGGATGGCACTCTGCCAAAAGAAAGTCATTGAAGAGGCTGTAAGAATTGGAGGGTCATGGGCAGACTGACCCCCCAGGGTGCTTTAGATGCTGAAAGCATCCTGATCAATGTAGTAGACGGGTTATATTTTTGCATGGTAGATACAAATCTACACAGGACACTTGGCTGTGCAGGGTGAGGAGATGTTTTCTGAGTAGGAAAGTGTTGGAGATGTCTCTGGTAGAGGCATATGTTCTGTGGCCTACATATATAGCATAGGATCTGATCTGTGACACACCTAACCTGCCTCTGCGGGGAAGAGGAAGTCTGGGTAAATGCAGTAAAAAAACCTCATTTTCTTCTAGAAAGTTTTCATGTGAAGGGGTAACGTTAGATTTAATTAAATTTACCATTGGGGAAAGGGGTGCTGTTGAAATGTGGGGAGAAAGGAGCTGAGAAGTTTCACGTAGAGGGAATTACCACAGTGTAGTGCCAGCCTGCTGTGGTTGCCTCAACCTAACTGCCCCTACAATGGCAATGGAGTCCTCACCAGGATGAAGATGCTTGTACAACACTGCACTCTTTATTATACAAGGGGAATTTGTGGGGTTAGCGCTGGTAAACTTGGATTTGAACAGTTGCAATATTGGCTGAAGATTATTGAGTTCTACAAGACTGTACTGTGTAGGAAGACTCTGCTGGGATTTTTACTGACCACCAAAGTAGAGTTATGTCAGCACTGAAGACTGAACACCAGAAAACTTTAGAGATATTCTGGTTATGCTGTTTATGTGCTAGTCCCACCATTATACCTCCTACATTGACTGCTTCCAGCCCCAGCACACAGAAAGCCTCTCTCAAGCATATTCTAACAACATCACTTTCTCCAGACTTTTACTTGGCTTTATGTTTTGTTTTATGGAGGTATTTGCTTTGTACGATGGGCATAGGCAAATTAAGGTAGCTCATAGAATTACGTGTCACAAAGCAACATACTGGAATTTTTGTTTATGACCAGACAAAAACTCAAGAACTAATAATCTTTCCATTCCTTGCTGGAGAGGAAAAAGTGAAATAGTTTTTTTGTTTTTTTTCCCCACATTTGTTTATGATTATCTGGCTAACAAGGGAAATTCATGGGTTTAAGCCAGGTAATGCTGTTTGCTAGCTTGAGTTCATACACAGAGTAATGTAATGAGTCTGTAGCCTGCTTAGAATGTCCTGGCTGTTACTTTTCTGAATACTGTGGCTACTCAAAATAATATGGCAATAGGAAAGTTCAGAGCTCAGAGCCTCCAACTTCAAGGCATCTGACCCCCACCCCCCAACACAAATTTACCAGGCTATTACTGCTCCAGCCTGCACTAGTCTAGAAGGGAGACAACCTTTTTTTGGAAGGTGTGTCACAACTTACACCAGCACCCTCCCTGAGGCTAGGGACAGACATTACCCATAAACTGGTTTAAGTGACCAGAAACTGGTTTAAAACTGTAACAGAACAGATGTTCAGTGCAAATAAATCAGTTTGAAAATGGCTGAAACCTGTTTGAAATAAACCTGATTGAATGTAGTATCAGACTTAATTGATTTGGGTCAAACCAGTTTATGTAACGTCTGTACCAGACCCCTTGATGGTTTAAGTTAAATCAGACTCCCCCAGCATCCCAGCATGCTCTCTGGGCTGGATGGGGCTCTCTGTTCCACAGCAGGGCTCGCCTCTCTCCTCAGTACCCTGGCTACAGCTCCTACAGAGACTGCAGGCTGCTCCCTCCCCTTCCCCTCAGCACTCCCTGCTAAGCAGGAATTCCCCCCTCCCCTCTGCCTTGTGGAGAAGTGTCTGTGTATTAGCTAGCAGACAACATGCTGGGTAGGATCCATGCTGAATCGAAAGGTAGAATCAACAGATAGCTGGTAATATCCTTCTGTTGTTTTTTTAATGGGGTGATAAACACTGAGTTATGGGTGGTAAACATTGTTATCAATCCCCTGCTGGGCAAATCAGAGCATCCTGCCAGAGCCTAGTCTGTCTCCACTCCCCACCTGCTCAGTACTACTGTACAAGGGAAGAGAGGGCTGCTCTAGTGCCCCTCAGCTTCTAGCCTGAGCCACTGCAGGCATGTCTGTCTGGTTACAAAACTGATTTTAGACTAACCTGAAAAGATTTAATCAACTCAGGCTCAGGCTTTTTGAATGTCTGTCCCTAGCCTCAGTGTCACTGTGATCCCCTTCCTCTGCCCAATTGGCTGCTCTGCTTTCTGCTTCCAGCCCCATGCTCCCTGCCCAATACCTGCTCTGCTTTCTGCTTCTTGCACAATCTGCTCCTGTGTGGCCCATCCTCTGCCTGATCTGCTGTGTGCTCCATACACTAGGGATGCATGAAGCAGCTAGTATTCACTTTGGATTCAGCCGATTCGGGGGACAGTGATTTGATTCGGTGATTTGAATCACTGTCCCAATTTGATTCGGATGAATCTCCAAATCAGCCAGGCCAGGCACATCCTCTACCCGCTCTCCCAGACTCAGCAATTGCTGCCCCACCCACCCCAGCTCCCGGCTCTTGTTAAAAAAAAAAGCCCCGACTCAGTGGGTGCTGCTGGTTGGGGGGCGATCCCTGCTGCCCCCCACTGCCCCATGCTGCTTGCAGGGCTTTGCACAAGCCCCCCAACCCCTGTCCTTGCTCCCCCAGCCCCGCTATGGGTGCCCCACCCAGGCCAGCTCCAGCCCTTTAAGAACCTCTCCCCCACCGAGAAACCCCCCAGACTCACCACTCCTGCCAGCGGGTGGTGAACCCCGCTGCCTCTCATTTCCTCACACCACGTGGGGGGCTCTGCATGAGCCCCTGAAGCCCCAAGGCCGGTGTAGGAGCGGTGAGTCCTGGGGCTTTTCTTGGATATTTTTTCTTAAAGGACCAGAGCTGGCTTGGGTGGGGCAGCCATGGGGGAGCTGGGGGAGTGAGGGCGGGGTTGGGGGGCACATGCAGAGCCCCCCATGCAGCATAGGGCAGTGGGGAGCAGCAGGGATTGCCCCCCCCATCCATCAGCACCCAGTGACCACTGGGGAGCAGGCAGGAGTCAGGGGGGCTGGCAGGTGTCTCCCCATTGTCCCCTCTCTCCTCCCTCAGCCCCCTCCCTCATCCTTAGTACTTACCAGCTCAGAGTTGGCTGCAGCTCCCTGCTGCAGCCACTGGGGACTGCCCTAATCATCAAAGCTCTCCAAATCTTTTATGAAGATTTGGAGAGCTTTGAATCAATTCAGACATTTAAATTGGTCCCCTGATTCAATTCAGATTCAGAGATTTGGCCACCGAATCAGGCTGAACCTCCTCTGAATCCAAGATGGACTCCAAGATGAACATGAGTCATCAGTGTGACGAAGTCATCAGAAAAGCTAATGGCACTTTATCGTGCATCAGCAGATGCATGACGAACAGAACCAAGGAGGTGATACTTCCCCTCTATCGGGCGCTGGTCAGACCGCAGTTGGAGTACTGTGTGCAGTTTTGGGCGCCGCACTTCAAGAGGGATGTGGATAACCTGGAGAGGGTCCAGAGAAGGGCCACTTGTATGGTTAAGGGCTTGCAGGCCAAGTCCTATGAGGAGAGACTAGGGCACCTGGACCTCTTCAGCCTCCGCAAGAGAAGGTTGAGAGGTGACCTTGTGGCTGCCTATAAGTTCATCATGGGGGCACAGAAGGGAATTGGTGAGGCTTTACTCACCAAGGCGCCCCTGGGATTTACAAGAAATAATGGCCACAAGCTAGCAGAGAGCAGATTTAGATTGGACATTAGGAAGAACTTCTTCACAGTTCGAGTGGCCAAGGTCTGGAACGGGCTCCCAAGGGAGGTGGTGCTCTCC
>NW_005841829.1:2553236-2566072 GCF_000455745.1 Alligator sinensis
TGCCTATGCAGGGGGTCGGACTCAATGATCTATTGAGGTCCCTTCCGACCCTAACATCTATGAATCTATGAATCGAATTACCACCCAAAGTTTATCAGAGCCCTAACACACGCAGAAGATGCCTGTGCCACTTGTGTTGCAGATTGGCCAACCCTGCACTAGCCAATTCTTTCAAGGTTTAAAAAAATACTTAAATGGAAAGTATTTCTTGTTGGTGGTTCAGTCCACTTTAAAAATACCCAGCGTCCAAAAGTGTTAATAGCTTCAGAATTTAAAAAATGATAACAATTTATATTGTTTAGTAATAACAGCACTTTGAGTGTTTTTCATTTCCCAAGTGCTTTATGTATATTGATAAATTAAACAGAGAGCATTAACCTGGAATCTATTAAAAAAATATCAAGTACTTCACTTGCTCCGGATTTCTCCTGTCAGCTTTGGTGTTTTATATAAGCACTTTTCCTTTTTTTATCCTCTCTCCTTTTTTGTTGTATAAAAACACCCACAAATTAGAGAAAAACATACTAATTAACTGAGTATCCAGGCAAAACAATGATTGAGTATTTACAAAGAGGCATTCACATATAAAGGAAAGAAGCAGAGAAAAACAGGGAAATATTTCATGTCAGCTTTCCATTGGAAGTAAGAATCACAGGCAGACCTTTTGCAGAGATGTATATTTTAAAGTTCATATGATCCCTTCTATGTCATTCAGTATCAATTAAATTATGGTATTATGGCTATTACAAACATCATTTGTTCAATCTGAAGCAAAAAAGAGGTTAATAAAGGAAGACATTATAAGTGATTTGGATTGCCTGGTTTTCTGAGTGTCCATCTTGAGATTCCTTTAAAAGGGCCTGATTTTCAGAGGTGCTGAGCTCCAGCTGAAGTCAATAAGAGGTGCAGATGAAATCAGGGCCTTTGGTTTCTCAGGATGAGTACCCAAAGGCTATGGGATCCAAAATTAATAATCTCAGTGAATTGCCTAGCACCAGTTTTAGAGCTGGGGTTTTAAAGTTCCTGCTCAGACCACTAAATAATAAATGACAGCCTGGCCCTACTGATGGCAATGGGAGGGTTTCACTAACCATTTCAGTGGAGCCAAGATTATGTCCACTGTCTCTTTGTGCCTGAAAGCCAACAAATCCTATATTTGCAGCATGTCCAGGGTTCTCACTGACTTTAATATTGATTCTACCAACCTCCCTCCCCAAACCACCCCCCTGAAACAGCCCCAGGATGGGGCCCAAGACTGCAAATTTTCAGACTAAAAGGACAACAGAGTAAAAAAAAAGACAGAATCAAAAACAATGAGCGCAGATATGAGCGCAGAGAAAGAAGGCTCATCACAGCTCACTGGCCTTCACCTCCATTAGTGCTCTTTTTGTTTCAAATGAGAATACCTTATTTCAATGTTGTTACACTAGGGAGCATTTTAAAAATTGTTCCTTGAAATCCAGGGTTTAGTTTTCTCTTTGCAGGAGACCAATTGTTAATAAGTATGATGCAGTAAAAATTAAGTGAAATGAAATAAAAAGATGTACTAATTTTGGTGGAACATGAATTGACTGGACATCATCCAGATATAGTAAATACTTTCTGTATTAATTTAAAAATGTTTATATCTGTTCTGGCTTACTCTGAATTATAAAAAAATCACATTGCATAGCAACTTTCAAAGCAACTTTTACATAAATGAACTGTGCCTTATCCCATCTCTCATTCTGTAGATAGATAAACTGAGGTACTGAAATCTGTGTGTGTGTGTGTGTAGGGGGTGTGTGTGTGTGACCCCCCCCATCATGCATTCCCAATATGTTGCCAATGCTCTCACACATATCCTATGCCTCCCCCACTGACCTACCTGCAAGCAGCTGCAGGAGCTGCTCTCCACCACCCTGCCTGGCTGTATTGCAGTCATGTGTGTGCATGCATGCACATGCACGTGGTGCCTCCTGCCTCCGATTGCCCCTCCCACCCAGCCCCAAGCAGCACCTTGCAAGCTGGACAAGGGGAAACCCAGTTTTCCCACTTCAAAGGGGAAATTCCACGTTTTTCTCTTTTAAAGGGGAAAAGCTGCATTTTTTCATGAGAAACGGAAAATCCAGCTCCCTGGTGATTATACAGCAAATCAGAGACAGAAATTGGAATAGACCAAACACAGGAGGCTTGTCTCCTGTTCAAACACTTGGACGATACATCCTTTTACTCATGCATTAAAGGAATTTTCAGAATTGTCGATGTATTTGCTTAAAGAGAATCTGGGTGCATCTACACGTGCAATTAATGCAAAGAGATAAACTCCAGAGCAGTTTGCACCAGGGTACACTGCTCCTGAGTGCAGTCTTTACACGTGCACCTGGGACGGCAATGCTTTGAGCTGTGATAGATCATCAGCGACTTGGACGAGGGAGTGAAGTGTACTCTGTCCAAGTTTGTGGATGACACAAAACTGTGGGGAGAAGTGGACACACTGGAGGGCAGGGAACAACTACAAGCAGACCTGGACAGGTTGGACATATGGGCAGAAAACAACAGAATGCAATTCAACAAGGAGAAATGCAAAATGCTGCACCTAGGGAGGAAAAACGTCCAGCATACCTACTGCCTAGGAAATGACCTGCTGGGAGGCACGGAAGCGGAAAGGGATCTTGGAGTCCTAGTGGACTCCAAGATGAACATGAGTCGGCAGTGTGACGAAGCCATCAGAAAAGCTAATGGCACTTTATCGTGCATCAGCAGATGCATGACGAACAGATCCAAGGAGGTGATACTTCCCCTCTATCGGGCGCTGGTCAGACCGCAGTTGGAGTACTGCGTGCAATTCTGGGCGCCGCACTTCAAGAGGGATGCGGATAACCTGGAGAGGGTCCAGAGAAGGGCCACTCATATGGTTAAGGGCTTGCAGGCCAAGCCCTATGAGGAGAGACTAGGGCACCTGGGCCTCTTCAGCCTCCACAAGAGAAGGTTGAGAGGCGACCTTGTGGCTGCCTATAAGTTCATCATGGGGACACAGAAGGGAATTAGTGAGGTTTTATTCACCAAGGCGCCCCCGGGGGTTACAAGAAATAATGGCCACAAGCTAGCAGAGAGTAGATTTAGACATTAGGAAGAATTTCTTCACAGTTCGAGTGGCCAAGGTCTGGAATGGGCTCCCAAGGGAGGTGGTGCTCTCCCCTACCCTGGGGGTCTTCAAGAGGAGGTTAGATACACATCTAGCTGGGGTCATCTGAACCCAGCACGTTTTCCTGCCTATGCAGGGGGTCGGAATCGATGATCTATTTTGGTCCCTTCTGACCCTAACATCTGTGAATCTATGAACTTATGATAGATCAGGCCCACGTTGGCAATAAGCTCTGGGGATCAGGCCCAGGCTCCAGGTAGTGGTATCAGTCAGGAGAGGGGCTGGCTTGGGCGGAGTGCCAAATGTGTGGTGCCTTGTAGTTAGGTGGCAAGCAGGAGTCTGGCCCTCTGTTGCCTGGACTGACTGGGCACAATTTACATCTGGGTTAGCGATTACACATGTGTTTCACTGCAGTTAATAAGTGCCATAAGATAGTTCTGCCCTAATACTTGTGAACGTGTAGACAGTGACCCTTTATAGCAGAGCTTATTAGTCTACTCCACAGTAAAGCACATGTGTAGATGCATCCACCATCAAATAATATGGACCTCCAAATCAGGCACAATTATTAAAACAGATAGTTTGTATCTTTTCAACCTCCACAACAGCAGTTTTAAAAGTGGATTTACATAATTACCCAAAGTACTCATAACCTACATGTTTCAGAAGTGTGCTAATAAAACTGATGATAAAAGGGAAAGTGACCCATATATGATCATTTTTAAAAAGGCCAAAAGTTAAAGCAAAAAAGTAAAAAGTTATTACTATAAAATTATTTTAATGAATGATTAATTATTAATACAGGTAGTGTAAAAAATTTTATTAGCAACATAGATTAGATTTTCAAAAATATAATCTATTTTATCCTGACAGAGTTTTGCCTTTTGCTCAAGATAGTTGAAGGTATATTGCTACCTGAAAAATTGAAAGCAAAGTATTTTCAGCACCAACAACTTTTATCTGGTAAATTAGGGTGCTTACAGATGTGGGGAAAAAACCCAAATCAGTGCTTTATTTTTAGCTCAGTGTACCCCTGCACTGAGCATACCACATACCCAGAAGAGGAATCGTGTCAGTCTGACATGGCTCAGCCAGCATCTTTATAGCTCACATGCTTCAGTGGGGCATTTTGGCACTTGAGATACAACAGAGAAGTGACTTATGGGATTTGAAGTCTCATGTCAAATATTATTAATATTTGTATACAGCACTCACTTTATTTCTTTTGAAGACCATTTGATAGTTACATCCAGTAGTGTTGCTGTTGCTTTGCTCTTTTTGTGGGCTCTGGACTGCACTCATGCATAACTTGTCCCTTTTTCTTTCCACCTATTGGCAGAAAAGTGTGGGTGTATATTCTGAAACCAAGATTAAATGAACTAATGAACTACAGGTGAAAGCTGTATATCTTATTAGTAACCCCCCTGAGTCATCCAATTGCTGCCAATCTATGGCTAGTATGGAGCCACTGACATAGAACTAAAAGACTTTGCATCCCAGTGTTCATATCTCTTGATCTAGTTAATTTGTAGTTGGGTGCAACAAATAACCTAAAGTAAAAGGTAACAGGTTCAGGTGTGCCCTAGGGCTGTTCACATGGAAATTTAAAACAGTATAGTCTTGGAGAGAGACAGAGGCCAGGTACGGACATTACACTTTTACCGGTATAAGTGATTGGAAACTGGTCTATACCCATAACAGAACAGAAGTTCGACACACAGAGACTGGTTTAAAATGGTGGAACCTGATTTAAGATTTGCCCCCCTGCCCCCCAAAGGTGAATGTGTGCTCTGTTTGCTACAAATCTAAACTACACCACTTACAGAAAACAGTGTAACTTAGATCATTTCTGTCTTGGGCTTTTTGAACATCTGTACCTAGTCTGAAACCTGCTGTGTAGAAGAGTGTCTTTTTCAGTTTAGCTTAAACTCCTTCCTAATAAGTGAAACTAAATTAAAAAAGGTAGTCTTCTATGGGAATGAAAGTGTCCACATAGAGATATACTGGTAAAACTTAAATTTAATTTAAATTTACCTTAGCCTATCGCAGTATAGCTTTCTCATGCAGACAAGGTCTAAATCCCATTCATTGCCTTCCAGTGAGACTTGGGTATCTCGATGCTTGTGAAAAGTTAATCTTGAAGATTTTGTATCACATTCACAAGATTCTACAATGATCCAATTCTGCTTCCCTACAACATGGACTATGAAGCCTCTTACTAATGACCTAGGATCAGGCTGGCACCAGCCATCTGGAGAGTACAGCAGTGACAAGTAGTGGCAAGTAGTGACAAGTAACAAGCAGTGGGGGGTACAGCAGTCTTTCCCATGCTGGGGACTCCTAAACAATCCTTGGCTGAACTCTTGCCCCTGATTATTACCCTGCCCAGTCCAACTGTTGCTGTTAAAATGGCGGCAGCAGCAGCCGGGGATGGTTTTGCAGTTCCCAGCAGGGGTATACTGCCAGGATGTGGACTCTGTGGGGCATGGAGTGTGATTCTGGTGCCCCTCCTAACTTGGTGTCTGGGGCAGTTGCCCATCTGGCCCCCCTGTAGTTACACTGCTGGATGAAAGGCTAATGATTTGGGGGTTCATTCCTATTCTCTCAGATGTCAATGGAGAGACTTAGAAACATGAAACATGGGGCTAGATGAACTTTGTGGGTCATCAAGTCCAGTCTCCTACTATTACAACAATGACAGTAGTCCTTTTCATAAACTAATTAAGTTTGTCTTAAAATTTTTAGGTTTTTTTTCTCTCCCACCACTCCTACGGGGAAGCAATTCCAGCTCATTTCTCTGGTGATTAGAGAACTTATTCCAGTTCCCAGACAAACTTTTTTCATGGCCAGTTTTCTTTGTGTTTGTTCTCAGGCCTACTTTTAAATTAAATAGGTTAGCTTATATAGTTCTTTGTGCAGTAGTGTTGGGGTGCTGTTGTAGCAGCAATGGTTCAGGAAATATGCAGGTCACATAACTCTCATTTTTACACACATTTTGTGATTCTACTCTATGTGCACTGTGGATATGCAAGTGCAAGTACACAACTACTGCACATGTGAAGCAGACCAGTGGTTCCCAATCTGTAGTGTTTGGTATGCAGATAACCTTTCAGTGGTACGCGTTAACAGATATATTATAATTACTTTATATGACAAAAGTTTGCTGGTGGTACTTAAGGTTGAACTAAAACATATTGCTGGTGGTACTTAAGTTTATATCTTTTAAATTGGTGGTGTACAATCTGTCAGAGTTTGGGAACCACTGAAGTAGAACTAGACTACGTTCTGGTTAGATAGGTATGTTTTTGTATACATGCATACCTGGGTGACTGTAACCTGGCAAAAACTGATAGGGAGGGAGGAGGAGGTGGCATCCAGGATTTTTAGTCCAATAGGGTAGTGGTGAGGGAATATATATAAGAAGCAGAAGACCCACATTTTAGGTGCCCCTATGATCTGGAAAGCTTTGAACCTGAATCTCTCCAATTTTCCTGTACAGTGATCTAGGTTAGGTGCTTTCCAGACCCTTCTCCAGTCTTCCTCTTCAAGCAGAGCCACTGCATCATCTACATGATGTTCACTGGATAAAATAAAGGGTGAGCAGGGAGGAAGCTATTGCCCCACTGGGAGCAAGTGTTCCCTCCCTCTAAGAGAAACAGACATTGAACAGAGGCACATACCCCTATAGCTTGTTTTCTACCTTTTGGCTCCACATATCTCCCTCTCTTGGCTGTCCAGGGGTCAAGCTTCCAAAGAAAGGCTGGAGAGGGCATGGACAATGCCTAACTGCTATTTGGGAGCTTAAAGTAAAATAGGATTCTGGCCAATCTATCTTGCCTCCAAACTTGAGTACATTGAGCTCATAAGTGGTGAGTTTTATTTGGTTGTAGTAATTTCTGTTTCCATCCTCTCATTCCCATTAACTATCCTGCATATGTCCCTGTGTTTATCATCACTATCCTTATTGAAAACTGAGGCGTAGTATGATTTTTAATCTCTATCCCATCCTCACTGCTTAACAGACCTATTTTTTCCCTTATTCTCATTTTACTTATATAACCAAGGAACCATTTACTATCTGTTTTAATTTCCTTTGTAAGCTCTAACTCAGCTTGACTTTTGGCAATCCTCACTTGATCCCAACATCATACCTTTTTGCTGACCTGTCATTTTTCTATTCCTTGTAGACTCTTGTCTTACCCCTTCACTAAGAGTTGGATCCAGCCTGTACCTCATTTTAAGTCCTATAGAGCTCTACATTCTCCCTGTTCTCTAGCTTTAGTAATAAGTTGAACCATTGATTTAAAATGTCAGTATTCTATCTACCTTTCCCTATTTATGTTAGATCTTATTATCTGGGCAAGCTCTTTTAAACTGATTTGTAAAGATTTAAAGAAAGATCACAAAAATTTTAGATCCATTAGTGAGTTCTAAGGGAGATGTCATTTCTCTACCAAGAGTTTTCCAGTGCTTCAGAAAGGTTCTTTAAAAGCTAAACTTCTGGACAGTTGCATTTCCAGTTAATTTCAAACAATATTTCTGTCAACCCCTCCAATGTGAACCCTCTTTAGTACTAATAAAAGAATTTCTTGTGGAGCTTTTATCACCTCGTTCTCTGAGGTCATGCAGTTTTTGGATAGCATTGCATTTGAGGTTTGGCAAGAAGAAAGGTGAGTGAGTCATGCATATGCCCAGACCATCCAGGTGATGGGAAAAACAGATACTCTTGTGTCATGGCGATGTGATTAATAAATTACAAACTTTTCAGTTCCTCTGCTGCGTGCTATGCTGGCCAGCACAAACTGTTTGGCTGGAAAAGGCAGACAGCTTTCAGAATAGGTAAAGATGAAAAAATGAATAGTTGAGGCAAACAAGAAAGGAATTCTAGGTAGGAAGGAAAGAGAGAGAGAAGAAAGCAAATACTTCCTGGGCCTGGAAAGCCAGGATGTTGGTGCATTCCTCAAGGCTTGATTTGTTATTCTGTAGTGGAGTTTGGGTGCTGGTAAAAGTTTGACATGCCTTGAGTTTAGGCATAAAACTGCTACAGCACAAAGGCAATATTGCCTTTATCCTGCCTCACCAAACACAGGTTTATCTGTGACAAACTTCTGGAGCATGTGGGATGAAGACAGAGCTATAAGCATCATTTTTACAGATGGAGAAACTGAGGCAAAAAGAAATTGAGAGCAAAGGCTTACTTTTTCATCAGTGCTCAGCCCTAGAAAGATTGTAGAGAATGACAGCTGGTTTACAGGAGAAAATGATGATACGTAACTGAGGGTGTGAATTTATTACACATTGGGCATATCTACATGAGATGCTTAATGTGCAGTAGCCTAATAACACTTCATAGTAGCGTGTCACAGCACTGACAGTTCTAATGCGCTACTGCAGTATTATTAGGCTACTGTGCAGTAGGATCACTAAAAAGGCATTTGCCAGCACTACTGCACAGTAACTCTAGTTACTATGCATTTAGTTAGTACTTCATTAAGTACTAAATTATATGTGCAATAACTACTGCACATTAATGAATGTGAAGATGTGTCCAATGGATACTCTGCTCTAACTGCCTTCATGGATGCTCTTGGTAGACATTAAGAACTAGGTGCTACTCCACCTATTAGGTTGATTTACATATATAAATATCATCCTATTCTACCCCTGTTCTAGTCTCTGAAAAAATGTTAACATCTTTATTTCTATAATACTCCATCATCCCAGTTTCTAAGACTAAGTCACAAAAAACAGGGAGCAGCAGGGGGTGGGATCCAGCCTTTGTGTTAACTGGTTTCCAGGGACTTACTTTAGACTTACTGCAGAGTGGGGGGGGCTTACGGCGGAGGGGGGGGGGGGGGCATACATTCACACACTTGCTTACCGCCCAGTATCTAAGTTTTGCTCTTTGATGTCATGGCCTCCACAGAGCTGCTGGTAGCAGAGAATTGGTAGGGTTCAGGTCTTGTTACCAGATTTGCCCATCACTTTGGGGTGTGCTCATTTATTAGGGATACATTTCTAGGGTCTTTGTAATTCTATCAATGTGCTGCTTGTGCTACTTGTGTTTCTATATGCAGCTGTATTTCTCCCTTCTGCAAGTCCTCACCCCCAATGGAGCTATCTCACAGGACTCAGTTTCAACAGGGCTGGGTTCCTCCAGCCACCAAATCAGTCACATACATACACACACACACAGATTAATGTGACACACTTGACCTAGCTGGGTTGATCAGCATATACAGGCTGATACCCCCACATGCCAGGGATCAGTTCATTAAGGTAACAATAAAATACAGTCAGACACAAGCACACAGGTGAACAGAATACCTCTGAATCAAGCTGGGTGTCCAGCTGACACCCTCATGGGCCAGCATTCAGTTCATTAGGGCATGTCTGAGCCAAACTGGGTCAATCAGCCTATACAAGCTGATCCCCTTATGTGTCTCAAACTCAGCATATCCCAATCTTTTGCCCTAACTGTCCTAGTAGTGGTAACCTCTTGATGAGCAGACCCCACAACATTTTTGGGCTTCACAGGGATCTTTGGCTTAGGTAAAATAAGCGTTGCTGCAGAGCAAGTGGGTAAGGGGAAGCAGAGAAGGAAAAATACACCTGGTTACCACCAGTTTGACTATAAAAGTTATTTATTGCTAAGTATATGGATAATAGCCATACAAGGAAAAACAAACAAAAAACAATTACAATATTACCCTGGTTCAATTGAGTATTTGGGGAAACCTAACTCAAGCTTAACTAATAAAATTCAGGTTCAGAAAGCTGTGCCTAGAGAGAAAAAGATAAAGAGAGAGAGAAAGAGAGAGTGAGAGCTGGGATCTCACGATTCCAAGGCACTTGGTGTGGTTTGTTGACAGGATCACTGAAGGTTAAACAGGCAATGGAAAGAGATGATCTGTTTATCCCAGCTTCTCGAGAACAACAGTGGATGGTGTCAGGGAGATTTCGCCCTCTTGAAGCACACTGCTTGCTGCTTTACTGCTTTCTTATACCCTTTGTCCAGCCTCTTCAAAGCATTCTTTTAATTGTGTAAATCAAGAAGGTCCGAAGCCGTAATTGACAGAGAAAATCCTGTTACATAAACAGTTTCAGTTTAAATGAATTACCTTTTTCAGTAACAAGGGGTTATCTGGTTTGGAACATCTCAAAAAACTGATTAACAACCAGGACAAACCTAAAGTTTTAAGGAGTAACCAGACACCTAGGAGCCAGCTTGAAATTATTATAAATATAGATGATATACTAGAAGGGCTTCTCAGATGGCCTAGCTATGCTTGCACTGTGAAGTCAGCATCAGTGTTTTGTATTTTACCTGTTGTGAATAAGCCTTAGCTTAGCATGACTTCCAGATCTTACTGTAATCTTTTAACATACTTAAGGGGATTGATTACTTGGAGTGTTCATAAACTTTGTGGGGAGGACTTCCACCAGTCATCCCGGGAAAAGTACGACAGCATTTGTGGTCAGGGCTCCAACGAGCTGGATGTTGTGATTGTTCAAATGTTGCCCGTACCCCCTTGGTCTCTTGTCTCAGCATTCCCTAACTCGACAACTGAGTTTTAGTCAATCAAGTTTAAATAGGCCTCCTATACTGGGGATGGGGAATGTACAGCCCAAGATGCCTATTAAACTTTTCTTCTGCTTAGTTCTGGTTAGATGAGGGGTGTGTGCATGGGATGGGGGCGGAAATAAAGAAGGTACTTTGTAAGTCCAGCAAGCTGGGTGCCAGGGCTCCCTCAGGAACACAGAGCTGACAAGTAATAGTCTGTCCTGGTCATACTTCTTCCTTTCCTCCTGTACCTTGTCTCTTCTGTGTCTTATGAGTATCTTAGATGTTTTGGTGGACATAATGCAGACCAAGGGTTGCAGACTTAAGACTTTTTTTTTTACTGATAATCTGCAAACTTTTTACTGACAATCACAATTTTTTTTTACCAGCATCTGTTTTACATAATGTAAATATAACCCTTCTGTTGGGCCCTGGATGCCAGAAGGGCTGGGTTCAAATTTGGAAGTTTAACGACCATAGTAAAAAAGTTTGGTTGCTAGTAAAAAGTTTTCAGATTGTCAATAAAAATTATTTCTTGGGTTGGCAAACCTACCTGATGGCAGCTGTCACAACCCAAGGGTGTGATTTTTTGTTTGTGTGTGCTTCGGCACTGCTAAATTATTTTCCCGCCGTTTGTAACTTTCTTTGCAGGGTGCATTTCTTCGTTGCAGCACAGAAATGCACGTTGCAAGGAGTTCCCGCCATTTGTATTTAAATTCGTGCCCCACTATTGGTCAGTTCTAAATTATTCCTATGTGGTGGCTAGCGATTGGCTTGCTGGCCGTATAAGAGGCTTTTGGGGGTTTCCCCCCAATCAGAGAACTTTGAGCATGCTGCAAAGTGCCTCTAAGGAGATTTGACTTGTGGCTAGCTGATCGATAGACTGATCACCTATCGATTCTTCTCCCCATCACCGAACGATCCCTCGACGTACCCTTCCCTGCGTGCAAAAGTTCCATGGAGCCTCGAAAACTTTGTGTGAGTGAATCAGAGTTCTTTCAGAGTCCTTAAACTAGGATTTATGCGAAGTATTCCTGGAAACGTTCCAGCCTACACTGTGACCATCTTCGGTGTAAGTAAATAATCTTAAACAACCATTAAGCGTCCGTGCCTAATTCTAGTGCGCCGCCTGCCTTCCCCGACCCAGCGTATCCGGGCTGCTGGCCACAGCCCGCGGTGCACAAAAGGGCCTCGGATCGTTCCCGGCCTGCACAGCAGCAATGGTTTTAAACTATGCTGCTGCCACCCCAGGGGTCCCTTATTTACTCCACACCCTGGACCTCACCCTGCACCATAGTTCCCCCCCTTCCTGCTCTCCACCTGATTGCTGCTGGCCCCACTGCCTCTGTCCTGGCATAGACCCTAATTTGCCATCTCCCTCCCTACCATCAGCCCCAGAGCTCTGTCCTGGCTGTATCATCTCCCTTCCTGTCCCACCAGGTTTGGGGCCATGTGGCCTTGCATACCTTTGAGGTGAGCATTGAGCAGCAGTTACAGGCAGGCAATGGCCAGGACACAGTCACAGCACCTGGCTGGGATGGGAAGGGGAAAGGGGCTGACCAACAGTTCTCTGCAAGGTACTGAGTTGCAGTTCCTCATCGACATGAGGTGGTGCTACTTTGCTTAATCTGTCCATTGACACTCAAACCTGGTATCATTCCAATGGCAACAATAGATCTTCAAACAAGCTCATTGTTTTTTAGTTTTTTAAGGACAGGTCCATTTTTAAATGACTTCACAGACAGGCATCGTCTGTAAATTGATGGACAGTAAGTAATCTAATGTAGACCTGGCATAGCTAACATTTCCCCAGGGTGAATTCGCCTATGTGAGCCCATGCAGCAAAGTGATAAGTCCTTCTTACTGTGTAGACCTGAAGAGGTGAGAACATCCCAGTCAGTTCTTGGGCTGCCAGATGAAATTGTTAGCAAATCATTCAGTGCCCATTGAAATGTGTATGCTAATCTGAGGCCATCTCCTTATGCTGACCCACCACATACCATAAATTCAGGCGTTCCTGCACTGTTACCTTGCAGTGCAGGGTGGTTTTTTTTTTTACTCTGGGAGATCTTAGGTTATAAAAAACCCATGCCAAAGAAAAGTGGGGGGCTCCCCCTCCCAAAACTAGAGCCTGGCTGGCCAGAG
>NW_005841829.1:2566099-2586159 GCF_000455745.1 Alligator sinensis
GCAGTAATGCCAGGGCTGCAGATCCCTGAGCCCCCAGGGCTACAGGTAAGTTGCTGGGGCCAGCACAGTTGCTGGCTCCAGCCTCCCCTACCCCACCTGCGTTAACCTGCTGTGCACAAAAGCGCATATGGCATGGGCATTCCCTGGGGCCAAGAAGCAATGGCACAAGGTGTACTGCTGCTACTTGTCCCCAGGGAAACAAATGTCCACACTTATTTGGATGCAGCCAGTATGAGAAGCTAGACTGAGGAACTCTTAAAAATTGGATCCCACCTCACTACTGACCCAACTTGAAGTCAAACCAATAGGTAGAAAATCCACATCTTATTGCCAGGCTTCTAAGCCAACCAGATTCTCTCCCACACCTTTCTTCTTACAGCTTGTAGTCCTTCATAACATTGCTCTATCTTGCTCACAGTTTCCATGACTTGGAGCTGCTTTCTTATGTGCTGGTTATTAATGGATTTTATAGCCTTTTCTTCCATTGTTAAATTCTTATAAATTAGACGCTGTTTATTTGCTTGGTCTAACCTTTGTTTTCATGTTTCAGATAAATATTTTGCCTTGGTTGTCATGCAAACTGGCCTCTGTCAGTCATGTTAAATCTCTGCCTGGGCATGTTCTACACTCTCAGAGAATGCAGAGACTGCCTACATGTCAGGCTCACTCTTTTGAAGGATTTCTCTTTCAACAATGTCAAGTTACTACTTCTGCTACAGACCACAGCTATTATGTAGGATGGTGCAGCTTCCAGTTTGCTGTACTGTATACTAATGGCTATGTCTGAGTGGAGGAGTAGACTGCAGCCAAAAAAGAGATAAAATAACTTACTAGGCATGTCTACCTGTGCAAATACTGTGGCATGAGCTTACTTTATTGTAAGGGCAGGCACCTACATGTGCAGGGAATGCAGAAGTAGATTTGCTGCTCTTGGCAGCAGTCTGCTTCTGTCCCTTCTGGCCCTGCACCAGTCCTCTGCAGCAGCCAGGGGGATCTCTAGGCTCCCCCTGGGTGCTAGCCCAGGGGCTGGCAGGTAGTAGGGGGCCAGGAGACAGCTGTCTTCTGGTGGGGGCTGGGAGATTGCTCCCTGTTCCTGGGAGTTGCCTGCTCTGCCACCAGAGCCCAGGAGGGGACCATGTCCCCCTGTCCTGGCAGCAGGGAGTTCCTGACCCCAGCTCCCCAGTGGGGGGCAGAGGGCTTGGAAAGAGCTATAGGGGAGGGACAGATTCCAGATCCCCTCCTCCACAGCTCTTTCCAAGCTCTGTGCCTTGATTGCCTGATTGGGGCATGGGGCTGGGACATGCCCCATACTGAGACACTTCCTGGCCAGACCCAGACTGTGTGGTGAAGTTTGCACATGGAGCCTGGAGCTGGCTGAGGACTGTCTGAAACAGTCTGGGGTTGGCCGGGAACTGTCCCAGTCAGGGCTGGTTTTAGCCAGCTCCAGGCTGGGTGGGGAACTCTCCACATGCAGGAAGTGCCCAGCCCCCTCTCCACAATTGTTCCCAGCCCCAGCTCTGCAATCACAATCACTGAGCTGGGATGGGCTGGGAACAAGCCCTACCCTATTCCCAGACCCCACTCCATGATCTCTGGGAGCTCCCTGATGCTGAGGCTGCTACTTTCTACTCGGGCTCCGGTGGTGGAGCCCACCCTGGCTCCTAGGAGCAGGAAGCAATTTTCTACCCACTGCTGCTCAGCTGACCAGGAGCAAGCTTGCACCTGGTCAGCCATCTACATGTGCCATACTGCACAGTAACTGTTTGTGAGTACATTGTTTACTTGTATTTACAGGTAGCAAATTTACTCATGATTAGAGCAAATTACCGTGCAGTAAGCATCTGTATGTGTAGATGCTTACTGCACAGTAATTTGCTCTAATCTTGAGTAAAGTGTCTTGTGTAGATGCTCCCACTCTTCCTAAAAGCAGGGGGATAGCATGGATGCAGCTATATCTTTTCCTTCCTAGAGGTCTTTCTGGGGCAATACACTTACGTACAGCCGAGCTCACAAGCTCAATCTAGCTCCTGATCAGCACAAAACATGGTTTTTTAAAGGTCTCAAAGTGTGCAGATAAAAAACTCCTTTTGCCTTTTGTTACAAAGAGGCAGGAGACATCTGTCTGAAGTAAATTTAATTATATAGTCATTAGAGGGACAATTGTCATGGTTTCATGTAGAAAGAGCTAGAGTTGCCATGATGAACATATCTAGAGGAAAAGCTTAAAAACTTCTGACACTGATAAAATCCTTTGCTATTTGTTGTTTCCAAACTGCGGTGTATCAAATCCTGGGAGTGAATGCAATTGACTAAAAAGTCAAATGGATGTCTATTTTCATTGTCTCATCTAAGAAAAGGGCAAGAAGTGAACAAACAGCATAGATATAGGGAAGCAAATCTAAGTTTTACAATTCTTTAAGAGCCAGAATCTTTTATTATTACCCTAACACTTCCTTACTCAGCATATAAACCCATTCAAATGTACATGAGTCATGTAGATAGAATATGGTCCTTGGGTATTTACACTGTATACATAATTGTACTGATATAAACATAAGTCTGATTTTATATCAAGCTAGTTAAACCTGCATAAATTTGTGTGTGGACACTCATAATAACTAAAACCTGATTTACATCAAGTTAGCATTTTGCAGAAACTAAATTGATGCAACCATTTTACCATTGACTTCTGGAAGTCTTGAAAGAATGAGTTTTTTGTCTTGATTTTAAAAAGTCAAAAGTTTGAACATTTATCCAAAATTTGAAGTACAGGTTCCACTAGGAATGAGATGCTCTCTAAGGCATCAGAGATATCACAATTTAAATAGAATGTTATTGCTAATCAGATAATTATGCTTGTTAAATAATTTGCTTAGGAATCCGAATAAGATATAGTTAATAGATAAACAGTTTCATTAAGACAGGGTTGTACCTTAATGTAAGGGAGCCAGTATGGTAAAGTTGATAGGCTGCTGTTCTGGGAAAACTTAATTTTCACTCCTGGCTTTGTTATTATTTTGCTCTGGGACTTTAAACTAAGTCATTTCACCTCTATCTGCCTCAATTTTGACATATTGAAAGGTGATAATGATACTATCCCCTTCTGAGATCTATTGCTTGAAAATACACGAGCTAAATACTATTATGATTTTAATGCAAGAACTGAGTGCAAAGCTATAAAACAACAAACCATCTCACCAAATATCAAAAGCTGCTCTCTTGTGATGGTGGGAAGGTAATCTAAAGCAGTCTTAGAATGGAAAACTAGGTTCTGCTTTAACTATGAAATCACAACTGTGTTTCCAATAGTTAAGAAAAAGGGGGTTTCCATCAGGTACCAAAAAGGGGGTTAAGCTTTATGGAGCTATACCAAGAGTGAATCTAGCCCATGGTGATTTTGGTTCTCAGCTAGAGGAAAATTGAGAAACTGGTCCCTTTCTGCTGGGCTAGCTAACTGTTATTTAGGAAAAAGACAAACTTCTGGGAACCAGGCTTCTTCAGGCTATGGAGACTCAAGTGTAGCCAAGCATGAGGATTCATCAGTAGGGAGTTAATGCAGACTTTGTAATGAAATTATGAGATACATTGGATCGAAAAGGAACTGTATGAGAAGGAAGCCAGGCACAGGCATGGATAGGCATTCTACTTCTTAATAGAAGCATCTGGTTTGTCACAGTGACAAAGCAGCTCTGTAACTCAGAATGTAAAGCAAAAGCGAAAAAGAATATTCTATAGCCAAAATAAAAATAGAAAGAAAATAAAAGAAAGAAAGGATGGAAGAAATATTCTCATTATGGCTCTTTCACATCTCATCTCTCTAGTCTGCTCTCTCACTTCTTATCATCTGGCTCCATAAAACCAACCGTCAGGTCTGTCAGCTGAGACAGAGACATGCTGACAGCATTGAGGGCTCATTAGATTTCAATTTGTAGAGTTTAGACAGCATGCTGGTGGAAGGGAGATGGAATCTGTGGTTATAGTATTAGTCTGTAGTCACAATCCTCAATGTTTCAAAATGTGGTTTTTTGAAAGGGCACTGCCAGTATAGATTAAATCCCGCAACTGAAGGTTACTTTAATTAAAATGAGACTTTTAAAATGTCATCATATTAGATGTTTTCATGAAATGAAACTTAAAAAAAAATGGAGAGATCCTCTTTCCCCTGCAGTGAAATCAAATATAATAGTACCGTTATAGTAAAGTGAATCTAGGAATCAAACCAGGAAATGAATCTTACACTGCTGTTTGACTTTGTGTCAATAGCAATGTAATACATGAAAATGACAGGAGCATTTAAATATCCAACACGTATTTTAAAATTCTTTCAGTTTAAATAATTTCCTTTACTCTGGGCTGGTTGCCTCATTTGCCTGGCAAAGCAAATTTGTCTATTATTGCCTTTGTCCCTCAAACCTAATTTGTGTTTTGTGATGATCAGGTACATTACAGTATGGTTTGGGATTCCATATGCAGCAGCCCGGAGCCTCATGTCATATATGATCTGGCCATTTATTGACTAACTGAATCTGAATTGGTCAGTTCTCTGTATTTAATGTATTCTTTCCCCTCACTTGCTTCCTCTTTGCAGAGTACACAGTGATCAATGAAAACTGTCCTGGAGCTGAATGGAATATCATGTGCCGGGAGTGCTGTGAATATGACCAGATCCAATGTGTCTGTCCAGGACAGAAGGAAACAGTGGGCTATACCATTCCCTGCTGCAGGAATGAGGAAAATGAATGCGACTCTTGTTTAATCCACCCAGGTGGGTTGGTTTATATCTCGATCCCTTATTCCCTTTGTGCATTCTCACAGGATTTGTGGCAAAGTGTCAGCATGTACAGGTACTGATGATGTGCCATAATGTCCATGTTGGCTGCCTGTCTCCAAGTCTTTTGTGCTTCATCAGGAATCCATTTGTGCCAGAGTAAGAAGTTTACTGCTCTGAAGTGAACTAATGAATCCAACACATTGCCTAAAGTATCATGTAGCACCCCTCCTGATGACAAAACTGCACAGAGGGGTGTAGGTTGAAGCCGTGTTGGTCTACTGCTGAAACTTCCTTAGCCTGACGAAGGGTTTTTGAGCCCAAAAGCTTGCTTAATAACTATTCTAGAACTATTTGGGTTGGTCTAATAAAAGATATCATATTCACCCAAGGAACCTTGTCTGCCAGAGGGAGGAGAGGATTTCTAGGGTTTTCTGTGCAAGTCTGGAACCTCTCCACAAGGCAGAGTCATAGCTGATTTCCCACTGGGAAATTCTACATAGGAATTTTATTTTCAGGAAAGTTTGCACATGTTGTGTACAAACCAGAAAGAGGAGAGTTCTGACTTTTTCAGAAGGAAATGGCAAAGGGAAGGTAAAAACTAGAAAAAGGAGAGCCTGCTTGGAAAAAAACCCAAGAATCAGTTGCAACAGGGATGGGCCCAAATTGCACTGATGACAGTCTTCCAAAGGGGAGTATAGTTCTGGGGTGTTGAGGTACAGATTTGCAGGCCAACCACAAAGCTCTAATCCAGATTCCAGAGTTTGAACTCCCCCATGTATCAGGGGTGGGGGGTTGGCTCAGACCTCCAGAAGGAAACCAGCCAGTCCTGTGAAGGTCACATGCCTTTTTACAGCTATTGAGGGAGGGGAAGAGGCAAACAGTTACTTTCTCCTCCCACATACAATCCATCTAGGTCCATTTAATCAAGCTTCTCTCCTTTCAGGTTGCACCATTTTTGAGAACTGCAAGTCCTGCCACAACGGCTCCTGGGGTGGAACGCTAGATGACTTCTACATCAAGGGGATCTACTGTGCAGAATGCAGAGCAGGCTGGTACGGAGGGGACTGCATGCGTAAGTGTCCTCAATGACACACCCTACAAGTCCCAGGGGAATAATTCCTTCCAAGTCCCCATCAGCTAGAGGTCACCTAAGCCATAAAGCATGAGTTCTTATTACACTAGAAAATTCTGGTATAGATTATTAATCCTTAACTATTGTCACTCTGGATGGTTTTATTGTGCAGTTTTAAGAACAGGTTAAACAAACACTTGTATAGGATGGTTTAGGTAGGGATGACCGTGCTTTGAGTAGGGGGCTGGACTAGGTGACCTCCTGAGGGCCCAAACTAGCTCTACTTCTGTGATTCTATGATTCTGTACAGTTATCTATATGATTTAATACTATTTATGTGGGACTGGACAAAGTAAAAATAGGGTGTCTGGTCACACCTATAGCAGTTTTAGATGCTGTTTATAGCCCCAGTTAGGTAGGGATGATCGTGCTTTGAGTAGGGGGCTGGACTAGGTGACCTCCTGAGGGCCCAAACTAGCTCTACTTCTGTGATTCTATGATTCTGTACAGTTATCTATATGATTTAATACTATTTATGTGGGACTGGACAAAGTAAAAATAGGGTGTCTGGTCACACCTATAGCAGTTTTAGATGCTGTTTATAGCCCCAAGAATTGCATTTTCAAGCACGGCAGATCTAGGCAATTTCCATAGCTGTCCACACAAATACTTGCTTTGCAACTTGTTCTGAAGGTCAAAAGATCAAAGCTATTTCAGTCTGGCTTGTTCCAGAATATCTAACATGTCTAATCCTTTTCTGAATCTTTCTAGGCTCTCAGTCCCAGAGTTATTTTGTAGCAGTGAGCACTAGAGGCTAATCGCATATTGTGCCAAAAGTGTTTCATTTGATCAGAGTTAAATTAGTGGCCTTTCATTTTTATTGACTGCCTGCTTGTTCTTGCATGATTGGAAAAGATGAATTGTTGTACCTGTTCTCCATTCTCCATTTAATTCTTTATTTTGTATACTTTTATCAGTTCCCATCTTATTCATCACTAACATTAAGGCCATACATAGCTATTGTCTGCCCTCCTACAGGCAACAGTCATTCAGTACAGAAAAAGAAAAAAATCATGGTGCAAGTATTAAGTTTTCAATGTCCAGACTTGGTTTAGGCAAATACATTTCAACATTAGATTGACTCCCTTAGGCCTTGGTTCTTCTGAAGTTGTTAAGCTGAATCTCTTGAAGGTTATAGCACGGGCTTCTTCCAAATACACTTGTAAAGACTTGCTTGCTCTGGATCAATACCAGGGATCCCATGGTGCTTTTCATAGGAGGAAAGAAGAAAAAGAATCATTTGTTTGTTTAGTTCATCTTCCCATATTTGTTTCTTACGGTATTTTTCAACATGCTTCTCTGAGCTGCATTTTAAAACAGTGAGGCAGACTATGCTGCAGTCCAATACCAAGTTTTCCTGGACGCTGATATTTTTTTCCCTTTATTTCTTGCCATTAGCCCTGTCCCCCACTCTCAAGGTGAAGGGTCTGAAAGTGTGGGTTCTTTTGGATCCTGTAGGAGCAGAGTGAGATGTAAAATTTTCACTTGAATTAAAATGAGGCTGTTTAAGGCAGGCATGATCTGATACCCAGTTCATTAGGCAGCCCTAAATTATACAATGATTCAGGTCCAAAAGAATAATCAGCAGTTTTGTGAATCTCAATTATGGCCTCAGCTTACAAAGAGATAAGACATCTCTAGAGGTAAATTGGATCCAATAGGTAGCATGAAGCAAAGGAGGCAGGTTTAAGAATGGAGGGCAGTCAAAAGTACCATCCATGGAGACACCTGCCAGGAAGTAAGCAAGACACTAGCAGCACATATTGACATGGATACACATGTAAATGTGTATGTATATATTGCATTAGCAGTGGAGCAATCAGATTAGGGAACTTCTTAGTTCCTTCAATTTCCTTATTGTCTTGTGAGAGAAGCTGGTCTCAGGGTCAATCTGATAATAAGGAATTCTGACCTTACAATCACAGAGTGACCACAGGCTAGCTGCTCTCTCAGTTTCTCTGTCAGTACTTCTATTGGCAGCAGTTGTCTACTCTTCATGATTGCCTAAAGCCCTTTCTTGGTTTCCATTATCTTCAGAGCAGGACTATGGAAGTGCAAGAAGCATAGGTGCCCAGAACAACCTGTATGCTTTTTCACAGTATGCTTGCTATTGCTGTCAGGTCCAGGCACAATGGCGAGATAAATCCAACATGATTTGGGGTTGAATATGTACTATAGCAACACATCAAGAAGTAGGGAGAAAATATTTGCCTGCAGGTCAATCCAGGCATTATGACATTTGGGACACCCTGGGGACCTCTACCAGAAGGGTATCAATAAACTGAGGGAATTTAAGGAAGAGCAACAAAAATAGTCATGAACAAATGTCATCTGTCTTGCCCATGCTGCTTCTCAATGCTGGAGTGAAGATACTTCCGGCCCATAACTCCTGGAGTGAGCGGGTTGGTTGTTTTTGAATGTTTCGCGTATTTACATGGCTTAGACTTGAACCAGGATTATTATTGTGGGAATCAGTACTTCTATGGTAACTAACAAAGGAGGGGTGCCTTCCACTTGAACTGGTGGAAACTGCCTTTCTGTGGTCTTCTCAGCTTTAGTTCAGTCTTCATATTTTGTCTTTGCTTTCTCCTGAAAGCCAATTCTTTGCATGCTAAGAGAGGACACACCAGCTTTTTTCAGCATTTTATTATGATTTTGATTTATCCAGAGCAGTTCATATACTGTACTATACATTGCACAGGCTTGTTACTTCGGAATTTGCAGTAGAAAACAGAAAAAGAATCCATAGTTACCTATGGCCAGAATAATTTCCATTAGTCATTTAGCAAAAGGAGCACCCCCAGAAAGTAACCACAGACTGCACTAAGAGAGTATGGTCTTTTGTCTCCCTCTAGTGGCAGACCTAATCTGAGGTTTATGAGTTTCACATTGCTTCCCACTAGAAGAGCTAATCCTGTCATTTTGCTGCTTCCCAAGCAGACTAAATTCCTTAATTGTTGTCTGGATAATACTGAGAGTGGGCTGTTAAGTAAAAAGAAACATTTCCTTGCAGTGGGGAAAAAAAAATCTAAAGCTTTATTTGCCCATATTTTAATCCATCTCTCTCTGGTTTTCCTTTACATTTCCATTAGAGATGAACAATGATCATTTACAAAGTGACTTAATTGTTTAATAGACTTTCACCTCTTTTTCTGTTGGCAGAATGGCTGAAAATTGATCCAAATTACTTGTCAGTTGATGTTTTTTTGCGATTTGTCTTGCTGTTTGACCCTTAATATGGGGAAGTTAAGATCTGTAATCACTTATGAGTAGTCACACAAGGCAAAAGGAAATTTCCTGCCTAAATGAATGTAAGTCTTCTGTTGAGGTTTTAGGTACAGATACTCTAGGAAACTCATTTAAAGAGTTCCTTTCCACCATTTTTTACTGTACAAGTTGAACACATGCTTTAAACATAATATTTTGTCAACTATTGCTATTTTATAATGCTAGATACTGTGAGGTGCTTTGATAACAAGCTAACAGGGACCAGATAATTACCCAATTGATAATACTTGATGTCACGAATGGCTCAACACAGCCAGCTAAAAAGTGTGACAACAACTGAATCGGATTCAGTGTTGTCCTCCTGAGTCTGAGCTTTGAGCAGTTAGATGGCCCATTTACCACAACAAGCTGTTACTTCCGAAGCCTAACAGTGATAGATAGCAACCTCTTAGAAAGGCAAAGCTGTCAACACTTGAAACTGTTTGAAAATGTGGGTGAGCTTACCCTACACTTCATAGCTCCCCTCCATGTGTTCTGTGCTACCAACAAACTTTGCCTCCCCAAAAGCTCATCCCCCCGCCCCCTCAAATAAATGCTACACTGCACATCTGCCTTGGGAATATAAAAACCTGCACTGAATTCACACTGAAAATATAGAGGACACTGCAAAATCAAATTTCCTAGCAAAATGAACATAAGACTGTTCTACTAGTATATTCAATTCAGTAAATATGCTCCGTATTTACAAGCAATTTAAGGTATTACAGCATTTTATCCATGTGATGCCCCAGAGTTTCAGTCTGAGGGTCCTCACTGAACTGAGGTCTGCTTTGCTGCCAAGTACTTTGACCTCCTGAAGGTACGAGAGACCACCTCCTTTGCCCTTCTGTGTGGGGTAATACACATTGCAGTATGTGAAGCCACCCACCAGATGGTGCTCAGAAGCTCTTAAACAGACCTTTTTGATCTCTAAAGACAGGACACTGAAGCAGAATAAGAGCTGAATAAGGCAAACGGTGATTTTTATTTGCCTGGTATCAGAGTTTGCTGGGCAGTCAAATTATTAAATAAGAATGCTACCACTGGCAGCAAAATGTTCTACAAAGTGCATAAATGCATTAATGCACAACATCTGCATTTCAGCCTCTTGGCTTTGTGCTAGTGCATTTAACTTGTGGCTGCTTTGATGAGAATTTATAAAATGTTTAGCTGTGACATGAAGGAAAGGGACATGAATCTCTTTCTGAACTCTGAGGTGAATTTTTGAAGCATATGTATATGCATACACACTCACCCCATACATAGTAGTTCCTGTTATCACCAAAATAGTATTTTGCAGATGACTGATCTTCACTTTTTCCTCAAAAACCCAAATCCTTAAATACATCATATCTAACATGGTGCAATGCAGCAACATGGGGAGAAAACACAGCCAGCCATCTCCTATTCCCTGGGCCATGTAACACAGTTCCTAGGTTTTGGAAGGGAGTGGAGGGATGATTAGTGTTTTCTTTTGCTCTAATAAGTGGGCACAGAGGCATATCTGATAGCAGGGCTGTGCCCTGGAGATGGTGGCTGCACACATTGTACAGATGTACTAAAGGATGCTTACCAAGGTCCAAGATGTATTGTGCCTTTCAAGAAGTAGGATCTCTCTCTTTGAAAGGAACATCTTTCTCTTAGTGTGAATTTACCAAGGGAGATTGGTAAAGCATCCGTAATGTGAGAAACGGGGTATGGGAAAAGTGTGTTTAATTTGAGATTAAGTAGTATATGAAAGATTTATATACAGTTTGGAGGGAATTATGGGTACTAAATTGATTATGGACTCAAAGGACTCAGTTAAAACAAAAAGGTAGCCAACTCAATAGTTATACTCATTTATGCAACCTAAGGATCTGGCCTAATCCATATAAAGCATAACTTAAAAGAAAACTACAGAAAGACTAGATCTATGGGAATATGCATTTCCTAGGTGTATACAACAAGAAGGGGGAAGAATTATTTAAGGGAAAAGAAAATGAAACTTAACAAAGATCTACTTAAATTGGATATCTAGAGTAAGCCCCTTAACATGAATATATATTAGATCACAGAGTGATCAAAGAATCAAATCAAAGAATTTCATTGATTCTTCCAATAGAATCAATGAAAATGCCATCTCATGGATCATTTTAAAGCTAAACATTAATAAAATACACTCTAAGGAGAAACCATGTATTATTTTATGGTTTTTGATAGGTCTTTTCAATCTTTAGTTCTGGGAATAGAAAAGATGCAGAGTTGATACTGATGACAAAGCCACATTACATGCTGCTGCCTTTAGATCAGTGTTACATGCTGCATATTGCCAGGCAGTTCTAGTTGTAGTTCCAGTTTTCATGACACTCATCCATTATGAACAGGATGGAATACACCATTTCCCAAAGGGTTGGCTACCAACAAGTAATGAATCTACAGCTATGTGATAAAGATGGAAAGTCTCTGATTGTGCCACTACGAGTCCTACCTGAGCCATCGACTATCTGTATCTCTCTTTCCCCAGAACTTATTTGTGAATGCCAATGGATGTGTCATTTCTACCATTGCCTTGTCTTCCCTCTTGACTCATGATGAACCCTCACATTGACTCTGTGACACCCAAACAACAGGTCCCTTCAGGGCCTGTAACATTCCCTCTACGAGTTGTTGTTTTTTTTTAAAATTCCAGTCCTCAAAACCGAATCTCTGTCTGCCCCAGAAAACTGCAGGGTTTTTGTTTTTGTTTTTGTTGTTCGGACAGGAAAGGAACTGGGATGCTGACACTTTTCAAAGTGGATTATTTTTCTTTTTCTGAAAGAGGCATGGGTTGCCAGCACTACTAGTTGGGTTGTAAATTATTCTTGAGAACTTTCCAGGTTTCCTGAAGCTTCTGAATGGCAAGAGAAAAGATTCCTTTAGATGGAAAGATGACAATAGTGTTGTTTGCCTGATCCTTTTCAGAAAGAGTCATCACAACCTTTGCTAGATAAGCTGGTGATATAAGAGTGAAGCTCTGATCTGATCTGATCTGATCTCAAGTAGGTTTCCCACACAGATAGCCTGTAACAATTTTGAAAATATTCTTTTGGTGGCAGTCTCAGAATGGCTCCTCTTTAGCTTTTGGACCACCTGCTTTGTTGGCCAAATCTGCTTCCTTGGCATGGCTGTTCAGAAAGTTCAGACTGTACCGTTCAGAACAGAAAAGTGCATTTAGTATGCCTTGCACACACATATCCCTTTGCACAAGTTCCTTTGCAATCCTTTGTTAGAGGCAGGAGAGGATAGGAAATTCAAAAGCTCTTCTGCACGAAAACGAAATTTCCTTTGAGATGATCCAAGGGCCTTGTCAAGCCATCTGAAGATTTCCCGCAGCTTTGTCTCAGGTTGTTTTTGAGGTCAGAGCCAATAACAGTGCAAGGTCCGTCTCTCTGCTGTGGGAAGGCACATTATTATGTGTACCAGATCAGATCCTGGCATCCCATCTGCATCCTAATGGGGCCACAGGGGCATAGTAATTAATCCTTGCCTTTTACATGCAGAAAGAACCAAGTTACAGTGTAGGATGAAACACTTGTGATGAACTCCTCTGAGCTGGATTTCTGCTTCATCAGGTCCTGCTTAATTAAGGGTAACTGAGGGTAAACCAACAATGGAAATTTTATTTATTCTTAAAAAAGAACAGGAGCAAGTGACCCTCAGTTTTCCATGTCTCACCACACTGACACACAAGGCCCAAATTTTAGAGCTCTTAACAGAAGCTCGGTACCTCCGATAATCAGGTCACCACAGGCTTGTTCTACGACCCCTCGGCCCCCAGTAGGAAAAGTAGCTCATGAGAAATGTTATAGCTTTTTCAGTCAAGAAAAGAATGCCCATATTGCACCCTGAAACTTAGGGTTGGCTGCCCTTGTTGGGTTTCTGCAAGGTGCAGTGAATGGGACTTTCTGTTGGATTAAGGAAGCACAAAAACTTCTTGGAAGTCTTTTGACACCCTCCTCTGAGGTTAACTAGAGTCTTTTTGCCTTTCCCAGCAGTTATCGCTGTTGTCCCTGCAGCATACCATAACCCTCAGGGCAGACATGCTATTACCCACCATGAAATCCTTAGCTCAGTGAATGCAAAGTCATCCAGCAGTGCTTAAAAGAAGGCTCAAAAAAAAAAAAAAAAAGAAAAAAGAAAAAAAGAAAAAAAAGAACGTAGCAAACTTCATGCCTCCACAAGAAAAGTTGTAAACAGGAAATCAGAATTTGGAAGAGAGCATTTATGTGGTCTGTTGTGATGTAAGTCTGCTTTTCTCTAGCACTTTCACTTAAGCATCACAGAGGTCTCTGTAGACTTAATGACGGTTCTGTGCCCAAGGAAGTAGGTATCATTATCCTCATGTTTCTTATGAGAATACTGAGGTACAGGAAGCCGAAGTGATGATGTATTAAATTTGACTGGAGAATGAGGCCAAAAAAGTCAAAGATTTTAACATGACTGTACAAATGTGCAAAATGAAACACTTAAACAAGGTTCAGGATTTTAATACTGGGACCTCTGCCTGCTTAGTTCCCTAGCAAACAGATCAGAAATTTCATGCCCAAATTTTGAAATAAATTAAGATGCGCATAAAAAAATCAAAACGCGAAGGAATATTTTGAAACTGAACAGAAGTAGTTATGCAAAACAAACTTAACCAAAACTTACCACAGAGAGGGAAAATATGTTCACTGACCTCTCTTCTGCCAAGTAGTCCTCCTTAGTGGAGGGAGAGGAGGGTTAGCTGTATTGTTGAGTTTTGAATTGGGAAAGAAAGTCCTTTTCTAGGAGTCTGACAAATCATATGGAAAGCTGGAAAAAAGATGGCATGAGGAGAGACAACTTTTGTAAATTGTTTTCAGATCCAAGGTAACAGGCCAGTCTCAGGTGGGTACTCCAAGCTGACAACTTGGCCAGTACAGGTGTTGTTATAGACCCCTGCTCACCTCCCGAGTTTGGGACATCATTGTTTGGTCTGTTTTTTCCTACTGTTCTTTCAGACTAGGAAGAGCTAACTGGACCACTCATCATGCTGTTGCTATGTAGCTCATTTGGTCTCAAGATAAGATCAAAAGAGGGTGGAGGGGGAGGTGGGATTGGGGAAGAGTAATAGAGAAAGAAGACAATATAATATAGAAAAGAATACATAAGAAAAGAGAAAACAAGAAGTGTCTCAAGACAAACCTCTCTTAAGTCTTCCAAATCCCCACTAGCAATTTGGGGTTAAGGTGTCACAAGTATGCAAGAACCTGGCAACACGCAAATGAAGGCCAGAGTGGCCTATTCTGCTGGCCTGTTCCCTCCTCTGAAAATTCCTCAGACATTCATCTGCCACCCTGAGATTCTCTTTTAAGGTCCCCTAAAAGAGGGTGACTAGTCAGGCTAACTTCTGACACTGGGAAGGCTGCTGCTGAATCTCCAAATCAGCCAGGCCAGGCCCATCCCCTGCCCCTCACCCAGGCCCGGCAATGGCTGCCCTGCCTGCCCCAGCTCCCAGCTCTTGTTAAAAATAAGCCCCGGTTCACCGGGTGCTGCCGGGCAGGGGGCAATCCTCGTTGCCTCCCACTTCCCCATGCTGCATGGGGGGCTCTGCACAAGCCCTCAACCCCTGCTTGCTCCCCCAGCCCTTCCCATGGGTGCCCCACCCAGGCCAGCTCTGGCCCTTTAAGAAAAAAACCCCAGAGAAAACCCCCAGACTCACCACTCCTGCTGGCGGGGGTGAACTCCACTGCCCCTCATTACCCCATGCCACCAGGGACTTCCTGAATCATGAAAGCGTGCCAAATCTTTTCTAAAAATTCAGAGAGCTTTGAATCAATTCCGACCTTTTAAATGGTCCCCTGATTCGATTCAGATTCAGAGATTCCGCCACTGAATCGAGCCAAATCTCCTCCGAATCCAATCACCACCTGAAGCTTTGCACAGCCCTCCTGAATATGCCTAAGGGCAGACAAATGGATTTTTAGATACTATCGAAAAGATTTTAATGGAGCTTCTGGTCACTCAGAAGGTCACCTCAGATAGTGCCTTCATCAATCTCAGTGGGCGTATCTATGCAAGATGATTTACTTGAGATTAAAGCTAATTACTGTGCAGTAAGCATCACTTTCTATACACGCAGATGCTTACTGTGCAATAATTTGCTCTAAGCATGAGTAAATTTGCTACCGGTAAATACAAGTTGCAAATTTACTCTCGATTACTTACTGTGCAGGATAGCACGTGTACACAGCCAACTGGGACCAAATGTGCTCCTGGTTAGCTGGGCAGCATGTGGCGAGAGATTGCTCCTTGCCCCTAGGAGCTGTCTGGGGCAGGCTCCACCACTCGAGCCTGGGTGGGGACAATGGCCCCCTACCACAGCAGCAGGGAGCCCCCAGCCTCTGCTTCCCAATTGCAATTGGGGAGCTGGCACTGGGAGCTCCCTGCTGCCAGGGCAGGGGATATTCTCCCTGCCTAGACTCTGGTGGCAGAGTCTGCCCCAGCAGCATGTAGCTCCTAGGGGCAAAGAGCAATCTCTTGCCCCCTGCTGCCCAGGAGCACATTTGCTCCCAGTTGGCTGTCTACATGTGCTGTACTGGAGCAATGTTCCAGCCCCCACTAGGAGACAGCAGTCTCATTGCCCTGTGTTCCCTGCCAGCCCCTGGGCTAGCACCCAGGGGGTGTCTAGAGGCCCTACTCTCGATCAACTTGTGGCCGTTATTCCTAGTTACTCCTGGTAGTGCTCAGGGGAACAGGGACTCTCTCATTCCCCACTGGTCCCCCTGGTAAGTTTATAGATGGCCACCAGATCCCCTCTCAGCTTTCGCTTGTGGAGGCTGAACAGGTTAGGTCCCATAGCCTCTCTTCATAGGGCGTGCCCTGCTGCCCCCTGACCATGCAAGTGGCCCTCCTTTGGATCCTCTCAATGCTGTCCACATCCCTCCTGAAGTGCGGCACCCAGAACTGGACGCAGTACTCCAACTGCGGCCTGACCAGTGCCGCATAGAGGGGGAGGATCACCTCCTTGGACCTGCTTGAGATGCATCTGTGAATGCATGACAAGGTGTGGTTGGCCTTCCTGACCGCTTCCCCACACTGTCAGCCCATGTTCATTTTGGCATCAGTAATGACTCCAAGATCCTTTTCTGCCTCTGCACTGATGAGAAGGGAGTTCCCCAGCCTGTAGGTATGCTGCTGGTTCTTCCTACCTAGGTGCAGCACCTTGCACTTGTCAGTATTGATTCCCATCCTGTTCTCATCTGCCCACCCCTGTAACCTGTCCAGATCTAGTTGTAGCTTGTCCCTCCCTTCTATCATGCCTACCTCTCCCCACATCTTAGTGTCATCCGCAAATTTGAACAAGGTGCTTTTCACCCCCTTGTCCAAGTCACTGATGAAGATGTTGAACAGTGCGCGCCCAAGGACCAAGCCCTGGGGGACCCCACTGCCCACATCCCTCCAGGTCGAAAATGACCCATCCACCACCACTCTTTGGTTGCGGCCCTCCAGCCAGTTTGCAACCCATCTGACTGTGTAGGCATCGACACCACAGTCACCTAATTTTTTAATGAGAATGGGGCGAGAGACAGTGTTGAAGGCCTTCCTAAAGTCCAGAAAGACTATGTCCACCGTGACACCTGCGTCTAAGGATTTTGTGACCTGGTCGTATAAGGCAACCAGGTTGGTCTGACAGGACCTGCCTCTAATGAACCCATTTTGGTTGCCTCTAAGCATAATCTGTCTATTACTGCTCTGTGTAATGTGGTCACTGTTTCTGGGCCCAGTTTGTCCTTGGTCTATCATGAAGGTCTCTAATGGACTTCCTTTAACTTCTTTTCATCTTCAGGATGTGGGCAGATTCTTCGGACTTCCAAGGGTCAAATTATGTTGGAGAGCTACCCATTGAATGCACGCTGTGAATGGACTATACATGTTAAGCCTGGGTTTGTTGTTCAGTTAAGGTAGGTGGAAATTAATTTTAGTCTATTCATTCTGTGAATAATAATCAAGATGGTGACCTTGTGGCAATGAAAGTGCTGGTCATTGATATTTGGCAGCTGAACACCTGTTCTTTGGCCCAGCAGAGTATCTGGGGATGCTGTATAACTGTCCATGTTCAGTTTCTTCTTGGAATTCTGGTTGACAACAAGGGAAGCTTCTTTCGCTGCTTGGGGCAATCTATATGCTTTATACCTCATTATGACCCAATAGTCTGGCAAGAATACATCAGGCATCTATAGAAGCAATTCTCTTAAGACAGATCCAAGGAGTGGTTTGATGTCATATGTTTGCCATGAAAAAACCTAGGTTTAGGCTGGATTTTTGTGAAAAAAATCCATTTACTTAATCATTAAGGTTCTGAAAGGCTTTTTTTTCCTGATGCCCAACCTAGATTTTCCTTCTTTTAATTTCATATAATTATTTCAAGTAACACCCTCACGTACAACCTCAAATAATTTCAGTCTATTCATATCTCTTCATCTGCTATGTCTACACACTTCTGTTTTGTAATCTGTTATCATTTCCCCCTCTAGCCATTGCTCAGTTGCACTGTATGTATTTTACCTTTTAATTTTCCTTGATGAATCAATCTCTGAAGCCCTTGAGCAGGATTTTTTTTTCCTCAATGCCAAAAAGCATTTATTTGGTGTAATTTTCTTTTTGCATGTGTGTGGCAAAGAGCTCACATCTGCAGCAGGGGACCAGCTTGGCAGGGGGCCAGATTCAGAATCTACCAACTAATATAGTAAGAATGGCAGCCAAACCCTTCACATCATCAATATTTCACCAGCTGTGCAAACCAGGCAAAGGAATTGTGTGGATACACAAACTTATTTCTTCTATACATTTCAAAATAAGCTGTGCTATTTAATAAGAAGAGAAAAAAAATCACTCAAGGAGAAAGTAATATTGAAGAGTTCCCATGGAGTTGACGCCAGTCCTTTCATCATGCTCATTTACACAAGTTCATAGTGTAGTTACAAGCAGCCATAATTACAGCCCTTACTTTGTCAGTGTGTGTGGGAACCTACTAACTTAGAGCAACTGCAGGATTCTGCAGGGTTCTTTGGGGGCATCATGAGTTAGTGCTGCATATAACATCGCCTGGGGCATTTGGTGTTCAGAATGGTGTGGGGAGGCCACTTCATGTTACTTTTCTTGGGGATGTGACACATTGCTTTTACAAGTGTTTTGTTGGTGTGAAATGTAGCATGTTCTGCGCAAATGCAATATCACTTTTCATTTCTGATATCACTTTTCACTTACATGCATACAAAGCTTATTAATTTCTAGTGATGACAAACTGCTTTGCAAACTGTGTGTTTAGCCCTTTCAGTTGCACTGAATGGATTGGGAATGGGTCTTATCTTTCTGTAGTGTAGTATTGAAAGTAAGGTGTTACACAAGGGAAGAATAATGAAAAGCACAAATACAGACTGGAAGACTTTATACTATAGGCTTCATAGCAGCACTGCCAAGACAGATCTTGGGGTTTTGGTGAATCATAGGCTCAACATGAGTCAGCAATGTGATGGAGCTGGGGAAAAACAAAAGCAAAATGTGATTTTGCGTTTCCTCGACAGGAGTATTAGGTGTAAGACATCAAAGCTGATAGTTTCATTTTGCTTGTCACTGATTAGGTCTCATCTAGAGTATTGTCTGCAGTTCTGGACCCCACATCTTAAGAACAATGTGTGGAAAATAGAGAAAGTCCAGAAGTTAGTGACTGTCACAGGATGGGGTCCCCAGGGATGGCCATGGGACCCCTAGGGCCCCTTGACCATGCCAATTTGGCCCAGTGGGCACCCTTGTTCTCGCCCGCCATGTCTTGATGCAATTATAATAAATAGGGAGGTTGCCTTTAAGTCTAGTTGGACACGGCCCTGATACACCCCACAGGACCCTGTGGGTCCCCAGACCCCTTGTGGGTCCTGTTTCTAAATGGATGTCTCAGGACACCCCCAGCCTTATGGGCTATATGTGTGGCTCCAAACCGTCCCTTTACCACGCCCCAAGCCTCGCAGATGGTATTGACACAGCGTCTCTCCGAGGCCTTGGTTTCACTCGACCCTTGGGTCATCACAGGGCTCTCCGCAGCCCTGTCTCTTTCTGCGCCCCTCTGGCGCCAGGGTCTGTTCACCCCCAAACACTGCACCCTCTCTGGTGCCAGGGTCCCTACACTGTAGTGGGCCCCCTTAATGAGGCCTCCTCCTTCCCCAGTAGCCTCAGCCCAAACCACCGGTGTTATAAACAAAAGTAAAAAATGCAAACCCCTAGGCTATACCTAGTTCCAGCCTGGGGTTTATATGGGCCCAGGGCCCTGCCTCTTCTGGTCAGCTGACCAGGTGCAGGTGCAGGCTAATTTGCTTGCTAGCCTGTTGCCCTGGTAAACTGCACCTGGGCTTCTGTTGGTCTCTTTAGGCTCTCCCCAGGCAATTTCTGCTCTTCTAGGAGCAGGCACCATAGTGCCCTGCAACAGTGACAAGAATGACAAAGGTATTGGAAGGCAAGCTGTGCAAAGAAAGATTGAGAGAACTATCCATGTTTTGTTTGCAGAAAAGGTGATTAAGGGGGGCATGACAGCAATTTTCAAATACCTGAAAGCCTGCCATAAAAGAGAAAGAAGAATCAATTTTCAAATCCCTGAAAGCCTGCCATAAAAGAGAAAGAAGAAGAATTTTCTCCCATGCTACAGAGAAAAACTTTTCTCCCATGCTGCAGGCCATGGAACGGCGGCTTCAAATTGCAGCAAAGTAGATTTAGATTAGATATCAGGAATAACTTACTGTTAGAACCGAGGCAGGGGAATAGACTGCTCAGGAAAGTTGTGGCATCTCCATTGGAGGCTTTGGAGAAAAGTTTTGATAAGAAGTGACCAGAGATGATTTAGGAGTAGCATTCCTG
>NW_005841829.1:2586190-2603018 GCF_000455745.1 Alligator sinensis
TAGAACCAGATGACACATGAGGTCCTTTCCAACCCTCTGATTCTATGATTCACATAACAGCTATCCCTTGGGTAAAAGAATAATAGAAAGCTGGCACAGAAGTTTTCAAGAGAAATACTAGAGCAGGCCGTTAACATTTGCTTAATGTGCTATGCAATCTTAAATTTCTCTGCTGAAGAAATGAAGCACCTGTTTCTAACGTAACTTCATTGTACTGCATGATGAACAAAATCAATGAGTCAACTCTGCTGGGTACTGTACCACCAAGACCACTGGCCAATGCCTCTCTCCAGGGGCAGAACCTTGTGCTAGACATAGGAATTCCTCTGTGTGATTCACTATTACATCTATTATTGTCACAGGCTATAGAACATGTGATTTGAGCAGATATGGATTTTACCACGAGAACTTCCTTCCAGCCAGTTTGGTCATATTTCTATTTTGCCATTCCCCATAAGGCTGAGTAAATTCAGTACTAAACCACTGCTTGCTATGATGTAGCAGCTAGGATAAAAATGTCTGTAAGGGGAGTTTAATGAACTTAGACTCCTACTTCAGAAGACTCACAAACTTCACCAAAACCTCCCCCTTTCCCTGCTATCCATATGCAGATCTTTGGACTCATTTCACTTCTATACAAACAAGTAGGATCTTTCAGCTCATAGCTTTAACTATTTGCCAGTAGATTGCTGAATCAGCACAATTCCTTACAATAGACCTCTATTCTAGTGTGTTCTCTGTATATCCCCAGTGAATCCTGTGTGACTGCCTTACTGATGGCTTGTGAGAGCTGGTGCCTGTGCCTGAGTGAAGCAAAAAGGGGACCTAGCACATTTTATATACTACCCTAATCTCACAGGGCAGGAAAAGCAAAACTCTCAAGAACACAAATAAATCTTTCCTTGACTCAAGATGTACCACACTGTCCTGGGGGATTTGGCTGAGCGGGCCTGCTTTGATAAATGGTATCTGGATTGCTGCAATCATTTGTTTTCCAGCCTCATTTTTCTTTAATTTGAATCATGCCTCCATAGTCCATGTCACATCAAAGGATGTAATATAACTGTGTAGGTAACACACAACTCTCAATTATTTTCTTTAATGCTCCAGCGGAGAGAGATCTTTAAATCATTCTTTTCTTTGGCCACTAGCTCTCCCCAGAGAAGTTGATATACATATTCTCAGTGCGCTGTTAACAAAATCAAATAATAACCAGACTCTGCACTCTCTTTCTAGCTAAGGAGCTCCAGCACTTCAGCAACATTAATGAATTTAGCTCTCACAGGAGCTAATGAAATAGCCCTAATTATACAGATGAGGAAAGTGAAGTTAAGTAACTTGCTCGTAACTGTTTCTTGGCCAGCAGCAGCTACCAAGATTTCAGAAGTGTTCTGTTAATTGTATTGAGAGCAGAGTCTATCCCTTAGTGAGAACTTTTGAAAATCCTTTGCCAAGACTCTTAACCACTAGCCACGTACCTTTTCCATGAATCCTTCTGTCCCTCGAGTTTCATGTTTGCTTCCCTCCAGTATTAAAAAAAATGTAAATCAATTCATCTTTCCAGAAAGGATAGTTAAGGAGTGATAAGCTAAGACCAGTATGACTGATTTAGCCTTTTATGTGTCCAATGCAGAATTTTCCCAATAGCCCTTACTTTTATTTACACTGCTGCATTTTCAGTAATGTAAATTGCTAGGGATCTAGGTTGTCTACACTGATAATGCTAAACAAATATGTGTTATTATGAGCCTAATTCTGTCCTGTTACATGAATGTGCCTCCCCCTCTCTACCTGAAAATAGGGCTCTAAGGCTCAGAACGTGTAAAAAATTATGTGCATACTTAATGTTAAGCAGATGAGTAGTAGCTAACAAGAGTTTGTACTGTAGGATCAGGGTCATAGTAGTTTAACAGAGCTTCAGAAGTGTGAGGAGCATGATGGACTAACTTGGTGTAAGTCTCAGAGATCCCTGGGACTTGGTCAACCAAATAGAGCTTGTGTTGAAGATGTAAGGTTTGTACCTTGTATCTTGCAGGGAAGTTATAGAATTTCGGGGAAACCTCAAAGAACAGGTATTTGGTCTCACCAATTTACTCATACAGTTTATGTAAAGCTGAGTTGAATTAACATCTAATATTTATTAAAAGCAGATGTAATTTTATCTAATCTGTATTCTAGTAGCCCCATATGAAAACAGAGGCCATCACCCCTGTGGGCATAAATTGGCCTGGCTCCATTCAACTGGTCCTTCCATTGAATTTCCTGAATTTACTTCAGCTAAGGTTTGTCCCCTAGTACTCAGACACAATGATGCAGTCTGAACAAAGAGGGGCAAGTGAGTACATTTGCTATTCTGGTGGTGGTGGGTGCGGGGGGATAAGAATGGTGGGTTTAGATAGGAATCAATCATGTCTTATGTAACATGGGCTTCTTCATGCTCTGAACCTGGGCATGAACTCTTGCACCCTTGCCAAACTCTTGCATCACTCCCAAGCATGCTATGCCCACCCGCTCCCATTCTCATATGCCAAACCTAGAAATGCAGCAGTGAAGCAGCAGCCCCTGAAAGCTGCATCTCCAGCATGCTTCAAAGTGATCTTGAGGTGGTGCTCAGAAGAGGACAATTGGGGAAAATCTGCTGTTGTACTCTCCTGTCTGCTGTAGGCTCTTGCTGTGAATCCAGACTGATCATGAATTTTGCCCTTTTCAGTTAAAAAATGTGGAATTTCCAAAGCTACAAGCCCACCTTTGAAGAGGCTGCATTGAAAGATGCAGTCTGATCTTTTATATCACCTAAATAAACATGGTCTACAAAGTCAAGATTTTTCAGGGAGACTGGGAAGATTAAAGATTCATTTTTAAAAAACGTTCTTCAGTGCAGGTAGTGGCATGGCAAGCTCCCAGATGCAGATCTCTTAATCCTTCACTCTGTACAACTAAGCAGAGCACAGCACCCCGGGAAATTGCTCATTCTCTAAAGGCACTTATTAGCTCTGTCTGCTGTTCATTCACATTCTGTTTGAATATTCTGGCACTGTGCCCTGCTAGCAACAACAGCAGCATATAATATTGTTATTAACCAGCGGGAGCTTTGCTTAGGATAGATGGAAAGTTGGGGGTTTATGGTAAGAGCCTTCCGATACTTCCTTTTGTGTTAAGTTCTGTCCCTGCTCACTACCAAGACAAGAAAGCTGTAAGTCGTGGCTGCTGACAATCAGCTTCTGTTTTGTCTTCTGATCTGATATGAACTCTGTATCCTTTGTGTTCCTTCCTTATGTCTCCATCTGGTTTCTGATTGACCCATACCTGCAGTTTTCAACTGTTGAATGCAACACTAGAAGCAGCACAAGTAATGTCTAAGTTAAGTTTGGGTCTGGCTCCTTCCTATGCCTTGTTTTCTTTTTAGATGAAGCCAGTTAGAGCTTTCAGAGAGCTAATGTCCTCAAAGTGTGATGCTATTGCCATTATTTACAATGCTTAGGATGCTGCAGAGTAAAACAGAGATATTTTCTGAAATGGTCAGAGAAATTACCTACATCATTTGACCCTCTGGGACAGAAATATCAGTACTATACTGTGATGACCTTGATGTCTTTGAATAAAACAGAATTTCTTAGGCAAATTTAACTACAGCACCACCTGCCTGTCCCCAGGGAGCTGCAAGGCACTGTTCAGTTGTCTTCTAAAGGTACCTGAGAACTTTTAAAAAGATGTTCAGGCTTAGCTTCCTAGGACCATGGTATGAAACTCAAGATGAATGGAGGAGCGACTAAGGCAAGCAGCCAGGGATAATAGAGACACCACTAAATTACAGGGGCAATCTTGCCAGGTGAAAGAGTTTCCATCCTGATTTTCATGTCTTTTTGCTCTAGGTTTGCTATGCTGAGCCTGGAGTTTGACTACATGTGCCAGTATGATTATGTGGAAATCCGTGATGGGGACAATATAGATAGCCAGATAATTAAGCGATTCTGTGGCAATGACAGGCCTCCCCCTATCTGGAGCAGTGGACATTCTCTTCATGTTCTTTTCCAGTCAGATGGATCCAAGAATTTTGATGGATTTCATGCCGTCTTTGAAGAAATTACAGGTAAGCAAATCAAAAACTGGAGCACTGTACTTTAGTCTCATTAATTCAATCTCACTAATTGTCTTCTCCATTCTGCTTCGTTAAAACATTTCATGCTGTGTTGCCAACAGCCGCTTATAGAAGTAGGTGCAGGGAAGGGTACAGAACCATGCTATGGTTTACTAAAATGGAGCTAAAATTAATGATAGCCCATCAAGATCTATCTGATCTTGGCAGTTTAGGGATGCAGTTTTCTGGGTCTGTGACGTTTCTTTCTGCATCAGAGGCATAATGAGCAATCTCTGGATATCAGGGGTAGTGTCAGTTGCTGGGCTGGTAGGAGTAGCTACTATTCATGTGTCCCCTTTAAATAGGCTCATGGGGTTAATGACTCATTCACCCATCCATAGTTTTTCTACTACACCATAAACTTGGGAACATAGAAGGAAGTAGAAGTTGCATACATAGCTCTGTGCAGCCATAGAATTGCTCGAGATAAGCCATAGAAAAAAACAGATTTGAATGGTAGAAACATGTTGCATTTCTGAGGAGTACCCCTGTGAAAATGTTCTGATATTCCATCAATTTATTTTTGTTGCTTTACCTTTCTTCTTATTAGAAGTCTGTGTTAAAAAGACTCCCTTTCATGCAGGGGCGATACAGAGGAATCTGCCCATGAAAAATAGCAAACAGAAGTTTTTTTCTCTGCTTTAGAGAATTATGAGACATGCTGAATATTTGATTGAAAGTAGGTGGGTTCCAAAATTCCAGTTTATTTGTTACTAAATTAGGTTTGGTCTGATCTTAAGGTAGGATAGCATTTTCCCCTCAGCATTATTACCTGCCCATGTTTTTGTTGTTTTTTTTAAAGAAATTTTTCATGTTCCAAGCCAAATCAGCAAAATCAAGTCCAAATCTGTGAGTCAGTCCAGAACCATAAATGGCCCTACAACTGGCAAATGTCCTCCACCCCCACAAGGGCTTCAGATATTTCCCGTGTCTTTGGCAGGCATCCTACGTGCTGGCCCAAGCCCAGAGGCTTGAGGTTCATATGCCCCCAAGTTTCATCTGCCCTCAGCCCAGGAGCAAGCTAGGGAGGAGCCTCCCATTTCCATAAAGTGGGCTTTAAGTCCCAGCACCTCAGCAGGTACTAAATCACGCCAGAAGAACAGCTATCCCTGGGAATGCTTAAGGAAAACTGCCTTTTTGGACTCAGATACATGGTGTTTCCCCTGCCTGCCGATGTTGCCTGACTGCAAAGAAACACTAGGCATGCTGCTAGTTTTGGTTTGACCTTCTGATCAGTAGTGGGCTGCCCGTTTCTCTTATAATTTTCTTTACAGGGTAAGTCTGCCAAATCTGTCCATAGGTTTCCTGGCAGAAGAGGCTGAACAGGGTGTGCTGGTTTGCTATAGATATCTACGGGATCCATGACTCATCACAATTGGCACAAGGATTTGCCAGGTCTTGCATGCAGTAAGACATATGGGTTCCCAACTACACTGTGGTGGCCCAGATATAACATGAGCACATGGGGTATAAGCCTGGTTGAAGAAGTGCTCTGGGTTTATACAGTCCTTTTGTAAGCATGCAAACCATGCCCTGGCCCCATATCTATTGGGATTCAGCTATTACTAACAATCAGGGGTGCTGCCACCTAAAAAGTGAATACACACAGGCTGACCTGCTGCTTACATATCTGTAAGTGGCAGATTACCCATAGTCTCCCTGCTTAGCTATCTGTTCTTACCTAGAATACAAACACCAGGTATCAGAATGCAATAGTGAGAGCTGTTCGGTTTTGAAAGCTAGAACTCTGTTAATGGGAGAGCTGATGAAAAACAAACTTTGCTTTCACAAAATTAACTTGGTGTGGGGTATGTTGCATAAGGCCGCCTACATTCATGGGGCTAACATTTTCCATATGGAGCAGGATGAATTGATTCTGCTTTCCCTGCTCAGCAGGGATCTGTTAATATTCTAGTGTTGTCTTGCCCTTTATTTCTGCCTTGCTTTTAGCAGCAATTTTTAAAAAAGACTGGGTGGCTTCTAGCATTGTGAGCCATGCAGAGCATAATGCAAAGGGGTTCGAGTTTGTATTGTGCACCTTATTGTGAGTCTGTCCTGGCCTGATGTGTAGCTGAAATGCAAAGCTTTTAAAGCCCTCACAATGTCTCTTTGTGTGAAGTATTAACCTGGCCAACAACACAGTTTAAAGGGAAGAATATAGTGTACCTGGGGGGAGCTACAGGATGAAAATGCAGTCTGCATATGACAAGCTGCAGCATTCATGCTCCTGAAATCCTCCCCAGTGCAAAGGCCCAGGGAATGGTAACTGATATCTATGGAATAGGCTAGGCAGGGCTCAATCAGTTAGTTACCTGTGCTGTTGTTGAGAAGGAAATCAGCTCCAAGGCTCTGGAATAGCTCTGTAGGCTGCCATGGTCTAAACAAAGTAGAGGAGATCAAGAGTAGAAGATGGGAAAAAGTGGCTCATGCCATCAGGGATCCTCTTTCATTCACGCACTTCAGCCCTGTGGAGCACTTGTACTCAGGTCACCTGTGTTCTGTGCCCTCATGTTAGCAAAGAAATCATGATCCCATTGAAATGTAAATGCTGATTGAAATCATAACACCGATTGCAGGACCCAGTCCAAATGGTCAGACGCACTTAGGTAAACATAAAGCAATCTGTGAAGGGTATGGCCCAGGAGGAGAGACCATTGGGCATGTAGTTAAAAAAAGCAGCAGCTTAGCCAGATGAACGGCCTGTATTAGAAGCAGGTGTTAACCAGCTGAGTGCAGCAACACACAGTGTGTCAAGGATAAAGTGTAATCCAGTCCTTGGCGTCAGCTGCCGGAAATGCCTAAGCTGACCTCAGATATGAAAGATGGTGGACCATGCTAAAGTAAGATAAGCAGAATAAATCCTTTCACTCCTGTGTGTGGTTGACCCTCTTTGATAATCCCTTGTGGACGGTAAGGGAATTCCCAGTAGGTTTGTGGTGACTTACAGAACAATGTGAATACAACATCCCACAGGGAGAAAGAGAAACTAGATTGTCTCTACATTTATAACTGAGACAAGTTGGGATAGAATATGGTTACTTGGAAAGAGAATGGTACAGGGAAGTTCCTAGTTCATAGATTTCATAGTTCAGGTGAGTTTGGGTAATATCGGTCAAAACAAAGTGTAGATGAAAAGTGGAAGCCTTTTTTTTGGGGGGGGGGCTAGAAAAAATGTTATGAAAAACATTTTTCACGCAGCTCTCCTAGCCGGGTATTGAGGACTATGTGGGGCACAGTGCATTGCACATTACCAAGTCCTACTTCCCCAGAGGAAAAACTCCCATTGATTACAATGGTACTTAAATTCAGTGTTCAGAGAAACCAGTCTGTTGGTACCACAAGTCTTATAGAGACCATCACAATGTTTTTCACATGTGGCCATGAAAGAGTAATACTTTAGGTGAAACAGAAATTGATAATTGTGAGCATTCTGGTGAGTGTCCTGTGTCCTACATTTGTTAAGGGCACGGTGAACTGTGAGAGATTAGAAACATGCTGTGTCTGGCTTGACAAGAACCTGCTGCTGAAGTTCAATCCCACAACTGTCACAGTAGCTGATGAAATCAATAATGACCTGCCCTGGACCAAAGCAATTACCTTTTGTGACTAGTGAATTAAACCACATACGAGAAACATTTTTTTTTCAGTTTTTATCACCTTGATAAGGACAACAGTTGTTGTCCATGCTCATTCTTCTGTCACAACAGGCTCCACAGAATAAACTGGGGGACAAATAGTGACAAGAGAGAAGCTGTACATAAATATACAAGTTGACATCAACTGAGAGGATTTAGCCCATTGACTTCAGAGTATCAGTGCTTCCCTGGGTCCCAACATCTTCTCTCATTGTTTTAATGGTACTTTAGAAGAGTGGGAAACAACAAAAATGGTCATGTGCTCTGAGGAGAATAACAAATTATCTTCATTCACTCTTTAAACAACCCTTCCAGTGACTTCAAAGAGGTTGGTCAGGTTTTTAGATGTGGAATTCACTGCCCAACAAAACTATGAATGACTGTTACATCACCCCATGAAACCCAGGTCAGAAATCTAGCTCTTGTGTTCTGAGCAGAGTCCAGCTTCTCTTTTACTAGCTGGATCAAAGTGAGTTGGGAAACCTGTTTTGAGAAAAACCTTGCAAAGAAAACAGCTGATCTGATATGCATCATTCTGGGACAGTTCTTTAATGGCATCTTGAACCTGATTGCTCTATCTGTGACTGTGGTCCAACTGAGTAGGTAGAACACCCTTATTGGTGGTGTCAATGATGCTTAGCTTTAGATCCATGCTGCTTTGCCAATGACATGACACATCTGTTTATTGCTGGCAAGAAAAAGTAATCTGTAAGTGAATGAGAATTTATTCTTTTAACCTTTTGTAGTGATGACAGAAGCTCAACCAGTAAATTATTATGAAGCCTTAGAAAATCCCTGAAGGAAGCTAAGTGCATTTTTATTACTATTAGGCCTAGACTGGATCTAATTCTTTGATTTGGATCCGAATGTGCTCTGGTCTGCCTTGGCATGACTGATCTGAGCCAAAATATCAGACCCTAGACTACTCAGACTTCAAAATTTCTCAAATCTGAATCCAGATTTAAGTTTTCCACTGTGGTCAGGAAACTAACTGCTTCCTGCTAACTTGAAATCCTGTCTTGGATTCTGCATTGGCAAATAATATTAGTGACACTTGAAGTATTATTGCTAGTACTACAGCTCATTACGTGCTAGTGATTTTCCTCACCTATAATAGAAGAAATAGAGAACCATAAACTTAGATCTCTTCAGATAAGTTTAGGGAGAACTGACTTTAAGCAATTTGTTTTAAAATGTATTTATTTGTACTTTTGAGCATACATTTAAAAAAAATAAAACTAAAAATGAGCTGACGCAAGGCCTAATACCCCCAAATGTGCTTGCAACTACACAGCTACACTTGCTCATGTTATTGGGGCAGTAGCACATGCATATATGTAACTACGTACCTCAAAACTCATTTGTGCCCAAAATTTCTGATCTCCTTAGACCAGGGGTTTTCAACCTTTTTAAAGGAGTGTACCCCTTCTGGGTACACTTCTGGTGGAGTGGGAGGATGGGGGCGGGGGGGGGGGGGGGGGGGGGGGGGGCGTGGCGGTGGCTGGACGCGGAGTGGAGGACAGGGCTTGCCATGGTGGCAGTGTGAGGCGGCCGATGGTGAGAGACAAAAGTTCAAGTGACTCAGGTAGAGGGGGTTGAAGCTCTAGAATGAACTCATGGGGAACTTTGGGTTGTACCTGTCTCACCACCTTCAGGGCTTGCTGGAAGTTCATTTTCTTCAATAAAGCTTTTCCACTATCTCACCATAACTAGAAAGAAGTGATGTGGGGCAGGAGGTGGACGTCAAGAAGGAAGGAGTTGCACATCCTAAGAAGATCTTCCTTTCAGCAGGTAAGAAAGAAAATCAGAGGACACTTTGAAGTCCATTAGGGACCTCAACCTGTATATCTAATTTACTTGGGAGGCCCTAAAATATCATTGTGGAAGGTAATACAGAAAGCCATTTGTAGATAAGAACCCTGCCCTGTGAGAGACCATGAATATTTTTGCTCCTTTTTTGCAGCTTGTTCTTCATCCCCATGTTTACATGATGGAACATGTATTCTCGATAAAGCTGGTGCCTATAAGTGTGCCTGTTTGGCTGGTTACACTGGGAATCGCTGTGAAAGCTGTGAGTACAGGCATTGTATATATGTTTGTGTGTCTGTCATTAGAATTCCTGCCCTTTCATTGACTTAGATGAATATATAGAGCCTTAACAATTGTCTATGTTTCGGCTGATTATGGGAACATAGGAAGCAGTGAGCTACTTACTTTTTTTTATAGGCTCACTACTTGCTATCCATTAAATTTATTACAAGGAAAATGAGTTTTTTATGTTACTGTACAAAGAGAATATTTATAAAAGAGGGAGAACAGTGCATAGGGAATTTAATTACAGAGTAGCCTTATAATGAGACATGCATCGAACAACCATTTTCCATCCTATGGATCAGAATCCTTACTTGTCTTCAAATACAACCTACTTCAGCAGTGTCCAAGTGTTGATACCATAGCTTTAGCAAATGAGAACTTTCTGGGTGACAGAGAGAATTAGTATCAAGGAGATCAAATAAACAGTAGCTTGTGACCCTATACATGTGGAAGGTCCTACTTAGACCCCTATTCAAACAATGGAGCATTTGCTCTACCATGCTGAGCAAATAGCAAAATAAGTTGATTCAACTGAGATCAAATCAAATGTCTGGCATCTACAATATAAGTGAAAACATTAAATCTGCAGGGTCAGGTTTATAACTGGTATCTTCTTAGGGAAATGTGGCATTCTGTGACATTTTTAGCATTTTTTATCCTTTATGCTTGATTAAATTGCTCTGCCTTTGTTGTAGGATAGGAGGAATAAGCATTGTTCAATACATGATAAAAATACTGTATCATCTACATCAGTTATAATTCTTTAATATCTGGTATCCAAAATCAGTAGGCCAGTTTTATTGCTGGTAAAACACCATTAACTCCAGTGGATTTCCACAGAAGAGGTATTTGGCTCAAGATAGGAAGCTTAAATTATAATGTCAGTGCAGAAAACAAGTCTACCTAAGCATCATTTTTACCCACAAAGCTTTCCATTTCATACCTGCACAGCCACCATAACCTCTGACACATCATTTTACATCTTTGCTCACCTTTCAGATACCATAAAATTCCTTAGGACTGAGTTCCTCCCATAACTTTAATCACATCATTGAACTTGAATCATAGTAGAGATTATGTTTTTCCTTGAAGTAGACAGAGGTGAGGGATGGTAAGATTTTATAATTCCATAAATATTTCATTCTGATGATTAGGTTTATTTTACAAAACACTAAAATTAGACTTGTCATAAATGTTTTGATGAAGCAAAGTGAAAAAGCCCAGTTTGTTGATCCCCAAAGATTTTTGTTTGAAATATCTCAGGTCCAACAAACTTGTTTGTAGAACCTAAAGCATGGAGACCTGCTTGGATTCCTGGTGTATCTTCTACAGATTTGGGGATGCTGGAAGTCCTAAGCCTCTGGTTGCCAGGCAGCCCTTTGGTGGGTCTGTTTAGGGGTCAGGGACTGTGAAAGTATTTTGTAGTTAGTTGCTCAGTGAAATTAACAATCTTGCCTTTAATGGTGAAATTGACAAAATGCCGATTTCATTGACATTTTCATTATCTTCAGGGTTTGGGGAGCTTCTTGTGCACTGGAAATTTCAAAATAACTTGCTTCCCATTTGATTTGGGCCAAAAACAAATTGCAAAACAGTGGAATTATCAACAAACTAAAAACCTTGATTTTTGGCCAGCTCCATAGCAGAGTAAAAGGCAAGAAAGTGTTTTCTTATTTAATTTCAGCATACAGACAGAACCATTGAAATGCACAGAGCAAAACAGGCAGACTAACAAGTGGCAAATAATAGATATCAGACTGCTATTTGATTTAACCAGTCACAGATGTGTTTAGCAATAGAGTTATGAGAAGAATTAATTATATGTGCAAACATACAGAGAATATGATTTTAACTTGACAGGGATCTGCTAATTTAATATATGAAGGATGGATAAAATGCTGAGTATCCTGTCATGTCTAGTGCAGCATGTTGTTCTTCAGCTTATGTAGGGGAATAACTTTTACAGAAGACAATTCATTCCCTTTCCATAATATGCAGCAGAGTTGATATTCCCCCCCCAGGCATGAATTCCATACAACTTAGTGAGAAAGTATCATGGCAAAAGCTCTGTTCAAAGTGTCTTCAGAGAAATATTTTTAAAAATCTTTCCTTTATTATTGCCAAAATGTATACTAATACATTCCAGCAAGGCACATGAGGGGGAAAAAAGCAGAAAATTAAGTTCAATTTATTTTTAACAGTAACATGACAATCTGGAAAAAATATCTGCGGGTATAATTCTTTTAAAATTGCATCATGTAGTTTCCTAACAGCACTGTGGTTCAAGAGTTACATGAAGGCAAAATTATACATCTTTTCATGAAGATTTTTGCCTACCAGATATTGCAGATATGAAATTGTTTCCATCAGAATGTGGGGGGAAACATCTTTAAGTCTGTGTAAAAGATCTCTAGTGACCTTGCCATTGGAGAATGGAACGAACAGTTCAGGAATTGTTGTATTAATCTTCTTCTTAGTTTTATTGGAGTAAATCAGTAGTAATCCTACTTGAGTCACTGGATTTACTTCAGTGTAAAATAGGAATGAGTGAGTGCATCTACACATGCTATTAATGCAACGCAATAAATTTTGGAGCAGTTTGAGCTGGAGGAAGCTGCTCCTGGGCACAGCGTTTAAACGTGCACCCAGGACAGCAGCAATTTAAGGCAAGATGGAGCAGGCCTGGGTCAGAAGGCACTGGGGGTCACCCCCAGGCTTCAAGTGACAGCATCAGGTGGCAGGAACTGGAGGTCAGAACCCTGGCTGGCTTCACTGACCAGGCACAATTTGTACCCAGAAGTCACCATCTGCACATGCATTTAATCACACTTAATGACTCCACTGTAGGACAGTACTATTCCTGACAGTATTGTCTTATGATAGAGTTAATTAGTTTACTGCACTCTAATACCAGTGCACATGTAGACAGTAATGCTTCACTGTGGAGCTAATTAGTCTACTCCATTGTAAAGTGCACTTGTAGATGCACTCAGTGGCTGTGTCTACATGAGATGCTACTGCACAGTGGTTACTGCACATTTATTTAGTACTTGTGTGAACAAGTACTAAATAAATGTGCAAGACCCAATTTACTGCTCAGTAGTGCTAGTGAACACCTTTTTTATGATGCTACTACGCAGTAGCCTGATACTACTGTGCAGTAATGTCTTGTCATGGTTTTTGTCATGTGACACTACCACACAGTAGTATCAGGCTACTGCTCAGTCAGCATCTCATCCAGATGTGCCCAGTAAGAGGAAAACTAGGGCCTTTTAAATGGATATAGTAACATTTTATGGGGTGCCACAGAAGGTGACTAGACTGATAACAGAGATTTTACTTACAGAAATTAGACCTGTATTCTTTTGAGAAAAGGAGGTTGAGAGATGATCTCTCAGAGCAACAGCCAAATCCATTTAAAATGGAATAGAATATAATCACTGGAAATCAGAATGGGAAAAGTTGCATTGTATTACATCATCTAGGCCCTTGCTATACCAATGCCATATTATTCCTTATTGCACATTGTCAAGTGTAAGCTATGGGACTCCCATTCCAGATAGTAAAGGGAGCCATTTTAATGGGACATCAGCAAGGAACCAATTCTTTCCTCTATTAAACTAAATTCTGTCACTTTAATAGGATATTGGGGCAATATTCAGCTTAATTGCTCTGTCAGTTACAATTTGAGGTATTAAGGAAGTGATTAAGTGCCCTGGATTGCTTACATACAGTGTTCTGTTCTGTCTCATACAGTGGCAGACAGGAAAATGCCTTTCCATTTACAATTATAGGGGTTAATACAGTGACTCAAATGCTTCAACTGAGATAGCTGGATTGCAGCTTATACATAGGTATAATGTTTAGCAATGTTTTGATGAAACCATGTATTTAAATGGGATAGCTTTTTAATTAGGACAAATCTGATTCTATTGTTGTCACCCTCTTAAATTTTTTTTATTGTATAAACTGAAATAATAAAATGACAACTAACAGAGGAGTATAGGAAATTTTTTTTTTCTTTTTCTACTGTACCTTAAGTACAATGAACACATCTATGTACAGTGAACACATCTAAGTACAATGAGCAACGCACCTTAACAAGGACATGGTAAAGCTTGAGAGAGTCCAGAGAAGGGCCACCTGTGTGATCAGAGACTTGCATGGCAAGCCATATGAGGATAGGCTGAGGGAACTGGGACTCTTCAGCCTGAAAAAGAGAAGGCTGAGGGGGGACTTGGTAGCAGCTTACCACTACATCAGGGGAGTACATCAAATACACCCAGGAGGAAAACTAGGAGTAATTGCCACAAACTCCTGGAAGACCATTTCAGGCTCAACAGGTGTCCAGACTGTGGAATAAGCTCTCTCCAGAGGTGGTGTAATTGCCTACCCTGGAAACTTTCAAGAGGAGACTGGACAGTTACCTTGATGGGGTCACCTGACCCCAGTTGTCTTTCCTGCCTGGTGCGGGGAGCTGGACCCGATGATCTTCTGAGGTCCCTTTCAGCCTTACAGTCTATGAATCTATGAATCTCCCAGGCTAAGTAGCATCAGTCAAAAAAGCTTGAGGCTGAATTGATTCAATCTTCACTGGTTAGTTTAAACTGCATAGATTGAACCAATAAGCAAGTGAACAGACATTCACTTTTGATTCTGGAAATACAGCCACATGCCTGCAGTGGCCCAAGCCAGAAGCTGGTGGGCCACTGCATGCCTCTCTGTTAGGCTGGAGCAGATACCTTGGGCCAAAGCTAGTTTGCCCACCCCGTGAGGGGGGTTTGCAGGGGACGTGTAAAGCATCCTGGGATGCTGGGGGACTGAGTTAATTTGAATCTGGAGTGGATCTGAAACAGAAGTCCAATAAACCGTTTTAACCTAAATATAATCTAATACTACATCCATCCAGGTTTCAGCCATTTTGAAAGTGGTTTATGTGCACTGAACTGTTGTGTTACAGGTTTGAACTGGTTTCTGATCACTTATACCAGTTTATGTGTAATTTCTGTCTCTAGCCCTAGAGGCCAATAAAAAATCTCCAATGATGTGTTTGAGCAGTATTATAATGATCAGGTAATCAAACCTAATTCCTATTATCTATACCTGTTGCCTCATGTGCGGGCCAGGAGCGACCCGAGCCCTTTTCGCGCTGCACGTGGGCTGTGGCCAGCAGCCCGGGCACACCGGGGTGGAGAGGGAAGGCCTTCGAGCTGGAATTAGGCATGGACACGTAGCGGTAGTTTAAAAGATTGTTTACTTACACCGAGATGGCAGTGGTGTAGGCTGGAAAACTTGCTTAAGTTGTGGTTACAGACAGGGAAGAAGAGAGGTGGACAAGAGTTCTAAACTCGTGAACTCTAGCCCAATCCGGCTGAAGGCTCTGAACACGCGAGCCCGTCGCGTCAGCCGAAGAAAGTACTCGTCCGGAAGAGCTCTGAATAAACTCACACGAAGTTTGCTAGGCTCCGTGGGTCCTTCTGCTCACTCATTCACACGAAGTTTGCTAGGCTCCGTGGGTCCTTCTGCTCACTCATTCACACGAAGTTTGCTAGGCTCCGTGGGTCCTTCTGCTCACTCATTCACACGAAGTTTGCTAGGCTCCGTGGGTCCTTCTGCTCACTCATTCACACGAAGTTTGCTAGGCTCCGTGGGTCCTTCTGCTCACTCATTCACACGAAGTTTGCTAGGCTCCGTGGGTCCTTCTGCTCACTCATTCACACGAAGTTTGCTAGGCTCCGTGGGTCCTTCTGCTCACTCATTCACACGAAGTTTGCTAGGCTCCGTGGGTCCTTCTGCTCACTCATTCACACGAAGTTTGCTAGGCTCCGTGGGTCCTTCTGCTCACTCATTCACACGAAGTTTGCTAGGCTCCGTGGGTCCTTCTGCTCACTCATTCACACGAAGTTTGCTAGGCTCCGTGGGTCCTTCTGCTCACTCATTCACACGAAGTTTGCTAGGCTCCGTGGGTCCAGTTCTTTTGCGCGCGGGAAGGGATACGTCTGGATTGCGCTCGGCGACGGGGAGAGGCTAGAGGTTGATCAGACCTCTGTTGCCTGCTTGAAATGCGCTGGGTCCATAAGGATCCGCAGCGCTTAGAGATCTTCACACAGTGTGAAGTCTCCTCCTCCCTTGTTCGTGGAGTCCTCCAACTTGGGCGGAAACCACTCAAGCCTCTTATACGGCTAGCAAGCCAATCACTAGCCACCACATGTGAATAATTTAGAACTGGCCAATAATGGGACTCGAATTAGCATACAAATGGCAGGAACTCTTTGCAACGAGCATTTTTGTGCTGCAACAAAGAAATGCACCCTGCAAAGAAAGCTTCAAACTGGCGGGAAATTCTCCCCTGCACTGGGGTTCTCTTCTGCAGCAGAAAACTCCACCGTGCAAGGAAGCTGCAATTTAGCGGGGACAATTTAGCAGTGCCGAAGCACACACAAACAAAAATCACACCCTTTGGGTTGTGACACCTCATTCCGATCTCATACTGAGTTTACACTGTAAATCAATTGACCTTAACAAATATACCCTTGCTTCATGCTGACAGACGCAACTTTTTTGCATACTCTATCTTTATTTTCATGCTACCTGTAAAGTTTCTTAGACATTAGATATAGCAGAGATCTGGTCATCTTCACTTACCTTATCAATGCAGGCTTGCTCCCCACTATATGTAGGGACAGAACATCAATTAATCCTCGATTGGTTCAGAATAGAGAAACAGTAATAAACCAATTCTAATTCTGTTGCTCATGCATAGACAAATGACTCAGACTCTTCCTAATGAGAGACCAACTCAGGAAGGAAATCGTCATACACTACAACAACTTAAAAGATAGAAATCCATGCATGTTCCCTGACAATATACAGCGGATACAAAGAGACTACAAAAAACTTTCTACAGTATTCATCCTACATAAAAAGAAGAAATGGAACAAATTACTCCAAGAACAAGCTC
>NW_005841829.1:2604820-2606119 GCF_000455745.1 Alligator sinensis
CACATCTCCACTATTACTACACCCCACAACAGAGCCATCAGCATCCCAGGATCTTACAGCTGCACCTCCAGGAATGTAGTATACCTCATCCAATGCACCAAATGCCCTGATGGAAGATATGTAGGAGAGACCAGACAACAACTGCGCACCAGAATGAACGCACACCGGAAATCCATCAAAGACAGAAACACCCAATTACCGGTGGGGGCACATTTCTCACAGGAGGGCCACTCTCTCTCCAATCTCTCAGTCCTGATCCTCAAGTGAAATTTACACAACACATCCCAGAGATGAGCCTATGAACTCCATTTCATCAACCTGCTGGATACTAGAGATCAGGGACTAAACATAGACATTGAATTTTTGATACATTACAATCTGCCTGGCAACTGACTCCCCAGCCCAGCCCCTGGCTTCTTTACTTTTCATTCCATCCAGGAAGAGCACACACCAACTGCTGCAGCTTCCTTAGCCTGACGAAGGGTTTTTGAACCCGAAAGCTTGCTTAATAACTATTCTCCAACCATTTGGGTTGGTCTAATAAAAGATATCAAATTCACCCAAGGAACCTTGTCCTCCTAATGTCTATGGTACTTTACAGCTTGATAGTTTTTTTTGCATATCATTACCCTATTGCACCACAAATAGTTGGGGCCTTTTCTAATGTTGCAAAGTTGAGTTTGTTCTCCTATGATGGCTTGTAGAAAAGTGACAACTTTTTTTAAGACTAACTAGCAACATGCTCTTTCTGTGCACTCATTCATTCTGGGACTGGGCATTCTGACTCTGTAGCTCTTCCAGGGTCTGCTGACCAAAAATGCAAGGGACTCTGATCTCTTTTTGCTCTGAAATTTCCTGTCACTTTTGTTTCAAACAAAACCAAACAAACTCAAGTTCGGCAGTAAATGCAGGGATCTCATGGTGAATGGGGAATTTATTGCTCAGATCCGATTTCCATTTTTCTTCTGTTTCTCAGACTGTTTTGCCAGGAGGAAAAGATTTGTTCTGCATCCTAATGAAGGGTATAATTCAGCAGACTACATTGCAGCATATTACACTTTCACTACTGCCTTAGCATTTTTAAGTGAGTCTGTGAAAAATTGTTTCAGGTCACTTTTCACCGCAAATATGATTCCCTCTTTCCTTGCTATTCATTATGATCACACAAATACATACTTGGCTGGCTTTAGGATTTTGGAGAAGACCAGCAACACAATTCTTTGGGATTCCCTCATACTTCACTGACACATTGTATATAAAATAAAGGGAAACTTAATGTTTCACTTGCTTCAGATTCCT
>NW_005841829.1:2606150-2625050 GCF_000455745.1 Alligator sinensis
GGAGAAATGGGGCCCAGATGTCTGTCCTGTGTTCTGTGTATAGGTTATAGAGCATTTTAATAATGTGTTTCAAATAACTCTAGACTAAGTCCAAATAAGTCCAGAAGTGAGGGATTTTGCAGATAGAACTAAGACCTTAAGGTGTCCACATATGAAAGTTGGGCTGCCCATGTAATCAGCTCTAACCATGGGTGGATCTAGGGCAGGGATGGGCAAAATATGGCCTGTGGGCTGGATCCAACCCATGAGGCCACTCTATCTGGCCCATGGGGCCCCTAAAATTTTTTTGAAAATTAAAATTTATCTGTCCTTGGTTCCTGTCAAAGTAGACAGGAACCAGAGGCAGTAGGACCCAGGGGAAGCCCTGGTGGGTTCCTGCAACAGCAGGCCCCCCCTAGCCCTGCTCCGCAAGCTGGAAGCCCCATTAGGGGCTTCTGGCCTGGGACTCCTACCATGGGAAGCACAGGTAAGGGGGGGAAGTGGCAGAGGACAAGCTGGTGCTGAGTGTGGGGAAAAGTGGCCCCTCCCTTGCCCCGTGGCCAGCACTCCCTCCTGCAGCCACTCGCAGCCTGTGCTGGCTCTGGGGTGGGGGAGGGGCCGCTTTTCCCCCCCAGGCTCAGTACCAGTTTGTAACCCATCCATGTTGCCAGCCTGGGCCTCGTGCCTACTCCAGGCTTGCCTGTCGGGGCTGCTCCACAGCAGGAGCAGCTGCGGCCCCCCCACTTGCCGCTCCGGGCAGTGTTTGCTGCTGCTGCCTGCCCAGAGCTCACGCCGTGGTACACTGCAGCCTACCACAGCGCGAGCTCTCGGCAGGGAGCAGCAGCCAAAGCTGAGCAGCAGCAAACACTGCTCGGTGTGGCAAGTGGGGGTGCCGCTTCCTTCCACTCCAAGCAGCTGCTGTCGCCACGGCACAGCCCTGCCGGGCAAGTCCGGAGCTGCATGGGGCCCAGGCTGGTGGCGGGGGTGGGTTACAAGCTGGTGCTGAGTAGGGGAAAAGCGGCCCTCCCCCATGGCCGGTGCTCCATGTTGCAGTTGCTCGCAGCCTGCATGGGCTGCCTGTGCCTGCTCAGAACAGCCCTGCGCGGCCTGCAAGTGGCTACAGCAGTGAGTGTGGGCGAGGGGCCACTTTTCCCCGTGCTCCACACCAGCTCCTTCCCTGCTGGTGAGCATGGGGTTAGGGCAGTGCGTTGCTCCCCACCTGTACCGCAGAGCTGAGGGGCACTGGGAGTGAATGGGCATGGGAGCACAGGGCCCACACTGGTGTCCTAGGGTCAGTGCCAGCAGCGCCCAGAGCAGGGCGGCAGAAGTACAGGGTCCTGGCTGGCAGGGACTCTATGGAGCCGGTCCAGCTCCCCCTCCTCCCTGCTAGTGCAGCCGAGCCTGGCTCCGCAGACCTCTGCCAGCCTGCACCCTGCTCTGGGCCCCACTGATGCTGGCCCTGGGACATTGGTCCCAGGACATTGGGACATTGGTCCCAAGATGGTGACCAGGGGGCAGGGCACCTGTCAAGGGGCGGGGCTACCCATGCGGCTCTCGACAGCTTGCCAAAACTGGGTAAGTGGCCCTCCACCCAAAATAATTCTCTGTCCCTGATCTAGTGTCTTGAAAAGGGGGGCAGGGGTTTAGGTGGTATGTTGCATTTGGCGTAACACAATACACATTTTTCTCCAATCAAAAAGAAACTGGAAGCTTCAGTAATATGCTTAGGTGCTTAGGGCTTAGAGGAGGATACAATGTGCTGTTTGGGGAGATGGGAGGGGTGGGACCCTGACTGCCAGTGCCAGAGTGGGACAGGTACCTGATTCTGGGGGAGTACAGAGGTTACCCTGCATCTCTCCAGCCTGGCATGGACTGAAGTCCTTCCTGCAACCCCACACATGGGTCCCCCACATACTCAATCCACCATGGCCCCAGAGTGCCTCTCACTGTCCTTTAGACATTGTTCCTACCACCTCAAATGCCCCCTGGCTCCACTCTGTCCTGTTATCCCACATATGCATGTGGGACATGTGAAATATACCACATATCCCACTCTGTTATCCCATTGTTTGTAGTCCCTGGCTCGGCAACTGGTGCTTCCTGGGTCTGGGGGGGGCACCTGGGGTCCTCCGTAGCTGATCGCTGAGCCAGGAGGGTATGGGGGGCCCCCGGTGCACTCCCCAGCAGACCTGGAAATGGACCAGAAGCACTTCTGAGTACACCACCAAGCACATGGGGGCCCCCCCGCACTCCTGTGGGATGCTCCATTCACCCCAGCATCACAGTGTTCATGAGCTACACTGGTACCTCAAGGTATGTAGAAAAAACATTTAAAGCTGTGTCTATGTCCGAATCGCTGATTTTCCAAATCAGCACCCAATCTTCAGACTTGGATTTGGTCAAATCGAATCAGGGACAGTGATCCGAATCAACGAATCAAATCACTGTCCCTGATTTGGGCCAAATCCAAATCTGAATTGAATAGGGCTTGCTTCACACACCCCTAGTAATCATGTAATTTAGAACCTCCAATGAGAACTACTGATGATTTGTCAGTTGTCAGGTTTTAGTGGCTGAATAGCATTACCCTGTGATATAAGCATTATAAGGCTAAGTATATACTGTATGGTTGGCAAGGTTCTTTGGGTAAACGTGATGTCTTTTATTACAACAACTGAGTAGTTAGAAAAAATGTTATTTGCAAGCTTTTGGGCACAATCCTCCTTCAGTATACAGTACAGGTTCCTGAAAACTGCATCTTAAGTCGAAATGTTGTAACTCGGAACCAATTTTTTCATAAGAAACAATGTTATAAATGGGGGATTGGTCCCTGAACCAAGGCCGTATACCCTGTTTTCACCAAAAATATCCCAGAATTTTGTACTCTATCAATTATAGATGAGTAATACACACACAGAACTGGAGAACATGTAGGAAGGGCTAATGGGTTATAATTTAGGGTTATATATCTTGAGTTCCATCAACACACTCAAACCCTTAACTCAAGTGTGGTTGTGCTTTTCATGCAAATTGGCTGGTCCATCAGAGGCTAACACTTGATTTACCACATTTATTAGTTGCTAATGTAACATTACTATAGCATAGATACTGTAGTGGGCCACTAGTCTTCCAGAGCTTTCACAGAATTCCCTCATGGACAAGACAGATTAGTTTTCCCACCATTCATTTGAAAAGATTTAATTCAGTAGCCCATCTAATTGGAGCATAATGAACCATGGGCTGTGCTCCCCAGAAGCTTAGCATCACACACAGTGACTTGCATGCTAGTTCTCAGTCTGGCTTCTCTATTGGGGCCAAGCTAACTTGAGGGGAGTAAACCAAGTATAGGTAAGCAGCTAACGAAATTGTGCTAACGCAACACACAAATTGTGGGTTGCTTGTGGTGCACAGCACCATTTTTGCAGCCTTTTGGTGGCAGCCTCCCCCCAACCCCACCACTGATTGGCTGAGGGGCCCTGGTGGCCCCACCCCTTGTTGCTGATTGGTGGAGAAGGGCGGGGCCAGCCACACAAGGAGCAGCCCTCTTGGCCAATCAGCAGCAAGGGCTGGGGGGGCAGCCACCATCTTTGCCGCTCTCCTTCATGCCAGTGGCTTCCCCTCCCCCTCCCCCATAGCAGGCTGCAAGGCTGGGCTGCAGTGGCCCTGAGGACTGCTGGCTTTGAGTATTTTATTTTTAGTAAGTTTTTTTTTCCTAGTGATTCCACACCAAAATAATGGGGATCACCTTTTTGCGGGGCTCGTGGAAACCCTTTTTTTGTGATTTCCATGAAAAATGTGAAATTGCAAATAGAGTAGATACTTCATTATAGGTAATGAGTTAACTACAGTGAAGGCATACCCAATGTGAGTACACAGGGAGGTCTTTGATATGGTTAGTATTTTTAGCAGTTTTGGAGGAGGCCATGCCCAGGATTCAATTATGATGGAATAAACCCCTCTCTCAGTCCTCTGAGCTAATCAGAATATAGTAACGACTTTCTGGCATTTCATTAGGTACTATGAAGCACTCTTTTACTCTAGGATGTTATTGTCCAGAAGATTCACATGTTTAAGAGGCAGGCATTGAGTTGCTTTGACTACAGGGAATATGCACCTAAAACTGCTGGTCTGCACAACCTGCTTTTATTGCTCATGATGGCTTTGGAGTTGGGGAGAGACTATAGTGCAGAGGATAGACTCTAGGGTGATTTTTGACTTTACCACTGACTCACTCTGGCTTTGGACAAGTCTTTGTGAGGAGGCTGGTGATAACAATTGACTTCCTTATGGCAGTGTTGGGACAGATTGGCCACCATCCTTGACCCTGCCTGTTGGATCAGTCATTGGCCCTGGCCCTGAACGCCAGATCAGTCACCAACCCACATGCTGGATTGTACCTGTGTTCCCAGCTTCGCATGCAGGTCTATGTCATTTGGCCACAGGACTTGAAATTTGGTGACAGGGGAGTAGTGACAGCATTCACTGGAGCCCCACAGGCCAGATAACCTAGCTCCAAGGGCTGGATCTGGCTTTCGGGCTGGAGGTTGAGAACCACTGGTCTTGATCATAACCTCCAGCTTTCCTACCACTAAGGGAAAATCAGAGGTCTCTGTTTTCCTAATATAGTACAATCTAAGGTTGTGTCTTCACTAGCAAAAGTGGTATATGTTTCATTTGTGCAGTATACCATGGGGGAGAGGCGGGGGTTAGGATTCACATCAAGGCAGAAAATAAAATTGCTTTTCCTCCAGTGGGATTTTATCTTGTATTTGTTACCACATGATAAGAATGCACTTTTTCCCTGGAGATGGCAAGGGCTGGATATGGGAGAGCGGTTCATTCTCTGGCCTTGACTCCAAACTGCGCATTTCAGAAGGCACAACCTACAGGGGTGGACAGTGATAGGTTTGACTTCTCTTGCATTCTGGGTAGGCAGCCTTCATTATAAGCCTGCCCTAACTTGTCTCAGCTTTTTACAGGGCTTACAAAGCTGCTATTTTGCTTAGAATAGTGGGAGCATAGTGCACTGTACCCAGACTCACTCATCTCCAGCAGATCCTTACATTTATCCAAACCATGGCCAAACACTGGAGGCTGTGAAGAGGTGGGCGTATAGGTAGGAGGTGAGCAATTACGAGGTAATTCTGCAAAGATAGTGGGCACAGTGACTCTGTGGTATGAATTCCCTTTTGCATAAGAGGGATTCCAAGTGTTGGGAAGAGGAAGGAGAAAGGACATATTGTATTTTGTTCCTTTGTACTACAGGTAAAGAACAAAGGACCCAGAACGTGGCCAAGAATTTGGGCCTCTATATCCCTTTACTTCCTTCTTTGGAGATTTCCAGTATGGTTGCTAATTAACATAACAGCAGTTTGAGGACAAATTCATAGATTGCAGTTTCTTTTAACATTTAGTGGTAAACTGAGAAGCCCCATATACTCTCTACTTTTCAGAGTTTCTTTAAAGGCTCTGTCTTTTCTCCCTGTTTCTCTAAAAACTTAAACATCTATGGAGCTACTCTATATAGTCTTCTCTGCTACAAATTGTGGGTCAGTTCCTCACACAGGGGTGTGAATGGTGATACAAGTTTCTAGTCAGTGGAAAATCACACTTGCCCTTTGTTCTCTTTCTTGGTGTTCACATACACCTCCATGTTGTCTATGTGTTTAGCCAGTCAGGTTCCTGGTCAGCTGTTTAGCACTCTCCAGTTGGCTGCTGTCCTTCCATCCTTGTTCGTGGCATTTCCTTCCTCCCGGTGCTGTCATCCCACCACTTGAAAGTTTTGATTTCATTTTATTACCAAGACAAAGCCATTTTTCAATTTAAAAAAAATCCAACCCAGACAATCATACGTGTCTTGATTTTTTTATGTATTCAAAGGCTGAATAGCTCTTGCTATAGTCCAGGGGTTCCCAAACTGTGGTATGCATATCCCTGGGGGCATGCAAGACATCTCTAGAGGGTACATGGAAGAAATTGTGTAATGGCAGATTCACAGAAGTGTGATTTAATTTTCTTTATAATAATAGTTGGTATCTAAGGGGTTAAAATATAAAATGTATGCTGGTAGGGGTATGCAGGCAGCTGGTAAATCTGGAAGGGGGTACGCAATAAGAAAAAGTTCGGGAACCTCTGCTATAGCCTATACTTCTGTAGGTCTAGCTCATTAAGATAGTTTCCCTGAAGATGGTGATTGTTTCTTAGTATATATAAGAAACATTTTTAAATGTTATCTTGAAGCGCCTGCTTTTTCCTTGTACGTTTCCAATCCAAATAGTCACTAGGATTATTCCTGCTTAGTTTGAGCTTTGAAAAAGATTACATCCCAAAGTGGAATGGCTGAAAGCCATTAATTCTCTTTTGTATTTAAATGTAGTGATGTGAATATCAACCCTTTATACTTCATTGGGCTTTCCATTCTCAGCCAATGGTTCTATCCCCAGAAGCATGACAATGTTACTTTTCCCCCCCAAAGGATGCATTTTGTAATGTTCTACATATGAATCTATTCTAAATATTAATTCTCATTGTGGACACAGTGAATGTGAATGGTAGAGAACATTAGGATTTCACTCAGTCTGGCATCCTCTGCACAAACAGGTCTGATTGTATATTTAAATAGGCCATCCAAATACCGGAAAGGTTGTATCCAGAGACACAGCTTTCTAAGGGCTCAGAACAATGCAGATAAAGATCAAGTGGCTAATTGTAAGCAACAGCTTCCAAATTGCCTCCGGATGAAAAATCACAGTGGGTGACCCAAGCATACTTTCACATGGATACTGTCTCATTCACAGAAGCAGGGAACTGGAAAACATCAGGGGTGAGTTCCAAGTGGCTGAAAGGGAATGAAAAGATTTTGGTTTCAGTAAGGATTACATCATGGTTTTGTCTAATTATTCCTAGCTGCTGCAGGAAAGATATTTACTTGTGAAGAATCACAGAGAGCTGGTTTGGAACCCTGCTAGTTATAGCACTTTGTGGGAGTTCATGATTGATGCTGGTGTTCATAGGATTAATGTGAAGAATGATAATACCTAACATCTGGACAGAGCTTGTTAGCTTCAAAGATGCTCACAGATGAGTAAACTAAAGCTGAAAGGTTAAGGGGTAAATCCAGCCTGCCCTTCTATTCTGTCGACAGTATGAGGATTGTTTTTGGTGGGGCTGCACATGGCCATGAGGTGTGCACCCAGTGGGTATTAAGGAACCCAGCTCTGATGGTGCTTCATCTGCTTTGATATGCAGAGGTTTGATCTGGCTGGCAAAGAAAGATATGACCCCCTTTCTAAACAAAGATATGTAGTCATCTAACTATATTTAGCACTTCACTTGCATTGAAATTTGCATACCTTTGTGAATGTGGCCCTTACTAGCTTGGTCATGGGTCTCTGAGTAGGACTGTGTTAGGTCTGAGAAGAGATCCAGGAGTCCCTGTCACTCAGTTCTGTTTAAAACCCACTAAATGAGACAGAGGTGTAACAACCAATTTCCATACCCTGAGTGGCAGTTGTGGAGCATTCTTGTGCTCCCTCAAAATCAATGTCAGGGACTAGTGCCCTGCTAGGTCAGCTATAGTTATGCTACTGAGATCAGGTATATTTTGCTAAGGTGACAGGCAATTTACAGACAGATGAGTTCTGTTTGTATCTGTCTGGCTGAGCATTAATAGTTATATGGTTCTCAGAGATTCACTAATTCTGCTTATAAAATGCTACACCTATTTCTAAGAATAAACTTCTCCCCACTGCTTCTCTACATAGCACTAGGAGGTCTACTTCTGTATTTTGATATTGTCTGTATTTTCAGTATAGTGGAACATTTGTTTGAGGATATAATTTTTTACTTCTATGGACAGACCCTGCTGCACTCCTTATTGAAATGTCCTCTTTGCTAATCATTTCCCCATTCATGGATCTTGTAAAGCCTGTTTGCTTTATTACAACATAAACCTTTTTATTTATTTCACTACATCAAGGGATGTAAAAAATGAGACACAGAATACTAGACATACACAAAGGTATAGTTATGGTGACCATGTGTCCTGGATTGGCTGGGACAGTCCCACATTTCTGAGGCTGTCTCAGCATCCCGGCTGTTGGAGAAAATTGATGCAAAAGTCCCAGATTGGTGGGAATCAGCCTGCATGTGCCCAGCTCCTAAGTCAGGAGCTGGGCACATTCGGGTGGGTTTGGGCCAATCTGGGACTTTTGTTTCAATTTTCTCCAGAGAGCCCAGCCAATGGACTGTTCCCTGGTCTGGACTCTGCTGGGCTGTGAACAGTCTCTTGCCCAGTAGATTGGGGCAAGAGAGGGAGGAGGAGGAGGAGGAGCCTCTGGATTATTGCCCAGTCTGTTCCTGGGAGCTGTAGTGTCGGGGCTCTGTGTATGTGTGTATGCCTGGCCCCGCTCCTTGGAGCTATGCAGTCAGTGCTCTGTGTGTGTGTGTGTGTGTGTGTGTGTGTGTGTGTGTGTGTGTTGCCCCTACCCTGTCCTGGTCTTGGGAGTCATGGGGTGGGAGGTGTGTGTGTGTGTGTGTGTGTGTGTACGTGTGCATATGCTGCACTGTCCTGCCCTGCCCTGCCCCCTGGCTCCCCACCCTGGATTTCCTTCAAAATATTATGGTCACCCTAGCTATAGTGCATAGATACACAAACCCATCCTTTGGGATGATTTTCCTTCAGACCTTCCCTGATTAAGAGTTCCAAAGTGACTCAGCTTCCTAAGAAGCCAATCCTGCACTAGAGAAGTTAAATTTCACATATTAAAAGATGATGATTTCTCGGTTGCAGCTGTGACAGACTGTAGTCACACACATCCTTCTCTTACTGTTACTGGGAATGAAAATCTGTGAGCACAAAACCTGCATTGGGTTGTCCGTATGCAGCTTTCTATTCAGTAGCTATCTCTAATATATGAGGTTCAAAGTGAAGGGGAGTGAAAGATTAATTACCTTACGGTGACATAGCCTGCAAACATTGTTACCACTCATTTCCACATACTTCATCTGAGTACAAGTACAGGAAGCCATGCATTCTTTATATAAGAAACAAGGTTTTTCTGGTTAATACATTTTATTGGGACAACTGCATGGTGCCTTTCTCATTCACTTTGTGCTGAAGTTTGTCAGTCATCTCTATCAACTATACAGTTGGTCTAATAAAAGATATCACCAACAACCAAAGAAGCCCTTGCTTCTTGCATATTTCCTGGACCATCACAGCTACAACAACACTCCAACCCTACTACAAACTCTTTAGGCATTGCTCTCGCCTTGATCCGTCAGACTATTCTCCATGGGAACAGAGGCTTGCTGTACTAAGCTCATTACAGTATCATGGTCTACATTAGCAGCATCACCTATACAAGTGTGGATGGCTAGAATCATAAGGTTGGCAGGGATCTTAAGTGTCTCATAGTCCTTTGCTCAAATGCAGGGTTATTTTATTTCCCTCTACAACCTACAGATTTGAGGTTACATAGCATCACTTTGTCATTGTCTGCACCCCTTCCATATCTTCCCTGGAAACATTGCTATGGAGACTGCCTTGCCCTTTTGTTATCTTTCAGCATGCACCAAATCCCAATAATGAGGCAGTGTACCCACATTAGCAGTGGCCCTCATTGCATTCCCAGAGCTGTTCTGTTTTGGGCATGTTTACTGGTATGCACTCAGGGCCATTCTAAAGTGGCTGCCACCTTAAAACAGCTGCACTTGTGTCTCTGCAGGATCATGTAGATTTAACAGGTATAGCATAACAGGTGATGTGACCTTGCAGGAAACAGGGCCCACTCTCCTTTTAAATGTACGTTTGTTCATACCCACAGTGCTCTTGATAGCTGCTGACCTGTTTACTGTTGGTGCCTCCTATTGAAACATAATGTGGGATATTGTGCAGCCAAAGAGCTAGTTTGCCACAATTGCATTAGTGAACAGCACAGAGATTAACAGGATGGTAATTTTATTTTGTCCTTCATACATTTTCTCATGTTTCTGAGTAAGGAAGCATCAGAAGAGGCAGCATGGATAAGACCTGGTGGATAAGGCAGGATAGATTTGCACCTTATAGACAAACTAAATCAGAGATATGTAGAATAAACTTTCGTGAGCCTGAGTTCACTTCATCAGATATTTCATCATGGTATCTCATGAAGCAATCTCAAGCCCATGACTGCTTATGCTATGCATCTCTGATTTAGTTAGTTTATAAGGTGCAAATTATCTTTTGCCTGATTTAAGACTAACACAGCTAATAATAGTGTTTTCTTTGTGAATGGATAAGTACATCAGGAGACCTTTATCCTCTTCTTAGCAGTGCTACTGACATTGTGTAAATCACATTCTCTTTCATTATATCAGTTCTGATAATATCCATTTTAGGGATGAAATAACTGCCTATTTTTGTAAACGCCTTTTTGTTTTGTGGGTAAGTGCTCAACATAAACATTATAACCAGTACTGCTCAAGCAGCCATTTTAGTAATCTTGCCCTGAAAACAAAAATTGAAATAGAAAAAATAGAAGTTGATCAAATCAGTCTCCCAGACTAAAATCTAACCTGATGCGATTTAGCACTGTTGGCTTCAATGGAGTCAGAAATATACCGGCGTTCTTTATTAGTGAATGGCATTGAGCTCTGTATAGGTAGAGCTGTTTAGGATATTTTTGTCTGAATGATTTTCAAATGGAAAATTCACTTTCTTCTGCTAAAAATGATTTTCAGCTCCATGGCTTCCCCTCTTCTTGACAATATATTCATTAGGTTTCTGGGTTGTCTAGACTTTCTAATTCCCCAGCCCAGGGGACAGTCCATTTTGGGAACAAAGTTATGGGCTCCAGGGGTTTTCAGCTGCTCTGGCAGACTGCCACAGACCTGAGGTTCCTAACACTTCCAGGATGTGTGGCACTCAGCTTCATCCAGGACCTATGAACTGCTCAGCTTCTTTCCTGGAGAGCTGCTGGGGCTCTGGACAGCTCCCAGAGCCTTGCAACTATTCAGTGAAGTGTCTTTTTGGCTTTCTCTAACTGAAATTTTTGTGGAAAAGTCCAACATTTTGATTTTTCATTTAATTTCTGAATTAATTTTGTAAATGTCCCACAGAATTGGAATCCCAGCTAGTCATATATACAAATCCTCCAGAAGTTCTATGTATTCTTCATTGAATAGGATGTCAACATATTACTACCTTTGCCAGTACCCCTCTGTCTTGATCTATGGTGTCACACCTGGAAGAGGTGAGAGTCATTCCTTGAGGCCCATTCAGTCCTTGGCCTCCCTGCTGAGATTGCCAATGCACCTTATGCAAAAGCAATATTGCATGTTAAAAGATCTTTCCCTGAAAGCAGTTGGACTGGCACATTTTGCTACTTATATTAGCCCAGAAGCCAAACTCTGATTTAGGACCATGTGGCTGGATCGTCTTTGATAGCAGCATTATTAAAAAGCTCACAAGACCAATTTAAAAACAAACAAACAAACAAACAAACAAACAAACACTTGTATTGTCTCCATGCCTCATATTTCAAGGGGGTGGACTGGAAATTCAAGCCTCAGATTAGGACCACTGATGATAAATGAGATGTCATCAGGGGATGCAATATATTACTAATAGCACATGCATTATCTAGATAGAATGTATTGCAGATATATATATTTATGGCATTCTGTTGAAAAAGGGAACCCAAGACAAGAACAACTACTTCAGCAAGGAGTATTCAGAGAACAGTGGGGGAGAAAAAGTGTATCTGAAGAAATGATCTGCTTTCTCTCAACAGAGATAAAATGAGCATGAAAACCATTGATAAATATCAGATAATTCGGAATTGAGGGATATCTCCCTGATGTAACTGAAAAAGGCCATGCATCAGCATTGTACAGCAAAAGCGGTGTTAACCGGCACTTTATTAGCCAGAAAACTGTATTAACCAGCATCTGAGGGATGCGGCAAAAGTGAAACCAGAAGTACCACTTCCGGGGACTTCGCCATTTCGAGTTTTATTTTGCCACTTCTTCAGCCCACAGCCCAGGGCAAAGCAGCCTGCATGGGGCAAAGTAGCCTGCAGGGCCCCCCTCTCTGTCCCCTGGCACACTGATGCTGGGGAGCACACTAGATGGTACACATTTGATTAACTGGCATCCCCCATTCCCGGGGGATGCCAATAACAGAGCGTTTACTGTATTATTAATAATGGAACACTGGACTTAAAAAATAAGGAACTGTCTGTTAATTTATTCTAGTTTTTCTCGGAATACAAAAAGTGTGTGTCAAATAGGGAATAGCTTAATATATTTCACATAAAACAGAAATGTGTTTTCCTTTCCTAAGACATATATGAAAGAGACAGGGAGGATAATATTAAATTTTACTACAAGTCCATGAATGTATTATATAAACATTTGAGACATCTCTGGTTTTATTATTGCATCTCTTTAACAGCAGTGTGGTCCCAACTCAGCATTTCTGATAGAAAATCTTGCCACCGATACCACTTTGGGCTTTTATCTTATCTGTTTTCATAAGCTATCTAGGGTCAGGCTGGGTTCATACTTGCCTCCTACTGCAGTCATGGGGGTCATGTTAAGTGTCTAGATAGACTGGCTGTGAAACTTCCAAAAAAAAGATAAGGGCTGTGTCTACACAAGACGGTGACTGTGCAGTCATTACTGCACAGTCATTTAGTACTTGTATAAACAAGTTACTGTACTTATATGATCAGAGTTATTGCACAGCAGCATCATGTTACACTTCCTGCCATGTGATGCTACTTTTCAGTAGTAATGAGCTACTGCGCAGTCAGCATCTCATGTAGACACAAACAAGGTGTAGCAAAAGAAGGAGATCTAAAACCTGGGAAACATCTATTAAGTAATCTATGCCCCTGCTCATCACTGTAGGATCATTCTTTCTGAGGCATTTTATAGTGCATTGTCCAACTGAGATTTGAGATCTGACTTTTCTGTTTGGTAGCTATTAATAGATCTATCACCCATTAATTTGGCCAGTCCCTTTTTGAACCTGTGTTAATATTCATTACTAGAGCTGTGCAAAGTTTAGGTCATTGATTCAATTTGGCGGAGATTCAGCTTGATTTGGTGGGCTAATCTCCAAATCTGAATTGAATCAGGAGACCCTTTAATCTCTCTGAATCGAATCGGAACTCTTCGAATTGATTTGGAGAGATTTGGAAAGGTTAGACAATTCAGACATAGACACCGCTATAAATCTTTTTTCTACATACCTCAAGGTACCAGGTGGCTTGTGAATGCTGATATGGTGGGATGGATGGAGCGTCCCACAGGAGCATGGGTGGGGGTGGGGAGGCAGGGTGCTCAGCAGCAGACCTGGAAGTGGACCAGAAGCTCTTCCGGTCAACTTCCAGTTCTGCCGGTGCCTTTTGGGTCTGGGGGGGCACCCAGGGTCCTCCCATGATCTATCGCTGAGCCGGGGAAGAGGGCATTGGGGGGGGCGGGGGACAGGACTGCCCTGCGCACTCCCCGGTGTACCTGGAAGTGGACTGGAAGTATTTCCAGTCCACTTCTGGGTTTGCTGCTGAGCATGTGAGTGGGGCCCCCACACTCCTGTGGGACACTCCATATGCCCTACCATTGCAGTGTTCATGAGCCGTGCCTGACATCTCAAGGTATGTAGAAAAAACACTTAAAGCTGTGTCTATGGCCAAATTGCTGATTCTCTAAATCAACATTGAATCTTCAGATTTGGATTTGGCCAAATTGAATCAGGGACAGTGATCCAAATCAACAAATCGAATCACTGTCCCCAATTCAGGCTGAATCTGAATTGAATATGGCCCATTTTGCACACCTCTATTTATTACCCAGACTTTTTGAGATTCAGTTTGTTCACTTGGATATACTTTTCTGTTCTCATTGGGGAAGGAATATAGTCTAAGTATCCCAATCTGAAATCCTAGACATCCTAGAGCTACAGTTCAAATTTTGGCACTTGTCTCAATTTTGTCTCAAATGAATTATACTTGGTTACAGGTGTTCTTCTGGATGAGTCTTTAAACATCAAGTTCCTCTTGATTCTAGGTTAGCTCTAAATAATCTATTGTACTTTTTACTTGTACTTTTGAACTGTATTGTACTTTTCTACTTTCTACTTGTTCTCGGGTCTTTGATCATACTTTCCTCTACTGTGTGCCAATTAAACTAGTGCAGCAACTTTATAGCTTCCAAAGTTCTTTGAGAGGAAAGGCAAAGTATTGTTCTTATGAAAAATGTGCAGTTACTGCAAGTGTATCTGGCTTTGCAAAGGACATTGCATTGATACCAAGTGCAATGAGTATGAGGCTTATAACTAGCACGAGGCCTACTAACCACTGCTGACTAAGAGGGAAAATTCTTCTCCCATAGTTTATATAGACAGTATTTCTTTCTTGCTCCTTTTCTAGTCCATTAAAACAGGCTACTGCTACACCTTTTCACCACATGAAAGGTGCAGTTAAGACAGGGCTGTCCAACTTCTGAGTGGCTGGGGTCCTTCTCACACATGAGCCAAATGCTATACTGTATGGGTCCTTCTCTGCTGTGCTGTGCAGCCACGCTGCCTGGATGCCCCCCTTCATGCTTCAGGAGACCCCTGCTGGGCCACACTAGTGCCACCATACTTTGCAGGGTCTATGGGTCCCTCCAAGCCCTCTGGCTATGGGCTTCCTCAGTCCTCCAGGTCATGCTGCCCTACCTCCAGAGGCAGGGGCAGATAAAAGAAAGTGGAGGAAGGATGGGGAGCCTGGAGAATCTGGCAGTAACAGCAGGAGAGAAATGTAGGGAGTGGACTGGGAGCCACAGGTAAGCAACTCAGGGGCTACATGCAGCCTGTGGGCCACCCGTTAGACAGTCCTAATTTACAAGTGCCAGAGTTCTGAAATTAGAATCCTAGCTTATTAGGAATATTTGATTTCAGCTACCGAACCTTGTGCCTAGTAGCTAGCAAATCAATTTACTTAAGGGCATGAGTTTGACTCAACCCAGATCTTGAACAGAGTTTAGTAGCTAAGGAGATGCACATACAGCATGGGCGTGTTTACATGTGATGCCGCGTTGCTGTAGTGACATGCTATAGCGATGTAGCATCAGCGGGCACAAACCATGACTCTGATGCAACATCGCTGTAGTGATGAGTGACCTTGCTATAGCTTGTCGCTACAATGACATAGCTGCTAAAAATAACCATGCACTGCTGGGACAGCACAGTAAGGGCTGTTACTGCATTATCATTTAGTACTTCCTAAAGCAAGTCATGGGGGCATGTGTAGATGTGCCCCATTAGATGCAGATGACTAGATTAGATGGTGGTGGGTGGGAACAAGGAATATATTTTCTTTTAAAAGGGTTACCATTTTAAAAAAACTTATGAAAAATACCTGCACAGATCAATGGCATGGTTGGATATATCCCCAAAACAGCAGAGAATGTTGAAAGGCTTTAATAAAACATCTCTGACAAAGGAGGCAGTCCTAACATACAAGTGAACTGACTGTACAGTCTGAAAGAGATGAAAACCACTCAGGTTCATGCCATCCACATAAAGAAGGGAGAGCATTGTACAAAGCACAGAAATAACTAGGATCCCTTTAAAAATAATTGATAAAGGCTTTATTGCAAAGAAATTATTACAAAGTAAAGGAAAATGGTTTACTGGAGCTGTCTGAATACCAAAGAGAGGGGGATGAAAGGGAAGACAGTCTTATAAGAACAAAATCAGGGAGGAAGTCAGAGGCATCAAAGATAATATGCAGGTAATTTTAATATGATTTAAACTCTGGATATTACAGAAGAAAATGCACCATGGTAATACAATTTGATGAATGCACCACCATTTTATTAGTTCAATAACAGCAAAAAATAATCAACAAAATTATTCAAAGAAAGGATAAAAAAGAGTAACACAATGGCACAGGTCAAAGAACAGAGCAGAGATCAAGATAAATGTTTGAGAGTATATTGTGTCAGACAAGAACAGACACACAGCAGATAAAGGTATAGATAACAGAAAGATTCTCTCTGTTGATAACACTCAGTTGTTATACTGTTAGAGCACATTGTAGATGTGTTGCCGTTATGAGATGGGGAGAGGGTATTACCAGCTTGTTATCTGTTATTATCTATTATTATTGTTTCTGGTATTACTAACTTATTATCTGTCAGCTGTGGCAGGGAGAAAGTAAAGCAATTAACCCAAAGTCACACAATAGTTCCATCATGGAGGCAGACTTAGAACTCTGGATCTCTACCTTCTTACCCTGTGCACAGTTCTCTAGACAACAATGACTTCATTAAGTTAACATGTGCACAGAAGGCAAATTTGATCTCTTAGCTAAGACATGGAATGCCAGACCAAGAGATTAGAAAGGAGTTGTTAAAAGATAACCAAGGGAAGGAGAAAAATGAAAAGGTTGCCAGACTGGGAACCGATACAATGTACAGGACTAGAAGTAGTTCTTCAGTACTTAAGATATCAATAGATTCATAAAGTCTGTGGATATTCTTTTTCAGAATGGATCCTGAAGTTTGGAAAATACATTGTAAATTAGGAAAATCTTCCATAAAGCTGACCTAGAATTCAGTTGCAGATTTGCCTAAAGCACTGTATCTGGACTAGTTGCAGAAAGCTATCTTACTCTCCTAACCACAGATTTCAGTGGGCATGCTTACATGTTCATTAATGTGCCACAATTATGGCACATTAAGTTTAGTACCGCTAATGACAGGTACTAACTTAATGCACTGTAATCAGCACTACTGTGCATTAGCACAGGTGAACCTTTTTTTAGTGATGTTAATGCACGTTAGACAATCTACTGCATATTAACGCATTAGCATGGGCTTCACTCACCATGTTAATGCTCAGTAGAATTAGTGTCCTGTGCTTGAAGCATCTTGTATAGACATGCCCGGTGTGTTTTACAAGCATTTATGTATGGACTTTTTATGTATAGAAGTTGACAAGCCCCTCATCTTATATTTACATACAAAGAAACCTCATTAGATACAGTCTATCACTACGCTGCTGCCAAAAGCAGCATGTGCTTAGTAATGAAAACCAACTTTGAAGTTGATTATATGCAACTGACACTAAGTATGACAATAAAACACACAGCCCATATTAGGCAAGCATGCTGATGAGAAGCTTTTTTTCTGGGGGTGTGCAAGCCCCAGGCCTAGCATCCTTGGAGTTCAGATGCCCCCTAGTTTTGCTTGCTCCTAGCCAAAAGGCCAAGGAGCAGCTAGGGGGAAAGCGCAAAAGCAGTTGCCCCCAAATTAGTACAGCCTACCTGAATAAGATATATAGTAGTACCCACTGTGCTCAGTCCCCACCTCAGCGCTAACACTTTTCAGTCATGGTGAGCCACTACATTGAATACATTTCAACTTCCTCTTTACTACCACAGCTGAGCTGTGCCTTTCCTTCCCATTTTCCAGTGATTCCTGTTTCTTCTCCAGTCTCAAATGTCTGGCAAACATTATTGCGTTTATTTAGTTGGTCTATTAAAAGATATCACATTTATCCAAAGAACCTTGTCTGGCAAACATCATCAAATGGGGCCCCAAACAGTTCACCCAGAATCCCTCTGTTGCCCCCTCACTCAGCCTACTGCATATGATTAGTGTGGTCCCATCCTCCACAAGGTGGAGCCAAACTAGGTTGCCCTGAACCTCATAGTTTCATAGTTTTATAGATGTTAGGGTCGGAAGGGTCCTATTAGATCATCAAGTCTGACCCTCTGTCCTGGGCAGGAATGAGTGCTGGGGTCAGATGACCCCATCCAGGTGTCTGTCCAATCTCCTTTTAAACACCTGGGTCAGTGAGGATCTAGTAAGGTCATTGTGGGACCTAGTCAGGTCATTACGGGACCCCTGGCACAGCTTTATGAGCACTCATGCTCCGGTGTGGTGCCAGAGGACTGGAAAAGGGCCAATGTGGTTCCCATTTTCAAAAAAGGGAGGAAGGAGGACCCAGGAAACTATAGGCCAGTCAGTCTTACCTCGGTCCTGGGTAAACTTTTTGAGAGAATTATCCTGGCGCATGTCCATGAGGGGCCAGCGGGGGAGGTTATGCTTAGGGGCAACCAACACGGGTTCATTAGAGGCAGGTCCTGTCAGACCAACCTGGTGGCCTTCTATGACCAGGTCACAAAATCCTTAGATGCAGGGGTAGCAGTGGACGTAGTCTTCCTGGACTTCAGGAAGGCCTTCGACACTGTCTCTCACCCCATTCTCATTAAAAAACTAGAGGACTGTGGCATCGACACCTACACAGTCAAATGCATCACTAACTGGCTGGAGGGCTGCACCCAGAGAGTGGTGGTGGATGGGTCATTTTTGACCTGGAGGGATGTGGGCAGTGGGGTCCCCCAGGGCCTGGTCCTCAGGACCACACTGTTCAACATCTTCATCAGTGACTTGGACGAGGGGGTAAAAAGCACCGTGTTCAAATTTGCAGATGACACTAAGATGTGGGGGGATGTGGGCATGCTAGAGGGGAGGAATAGGCTGCAATTGGACCTAGACAGGTTACAGGGGTGGGCAGATGAGAACAGGATGGGTTTCAACACTGACAAGTGCAAGGTGCTGCACCTGGGGAGGAAGAACCAGCAGCATACCTACAGGCTGGGGAACTCCCTTCTTGTCAGTGCAGAGGCAGAAAATGATCTTAGAATCATTACTGATGCCAAAATGAACATGGGCCGACAGTGTGGGGACACAGTCAGGAAGGCCAACCACACCTTGTCATGCATCCACAGATGCATCTCGAGCAGGTCCAAGGAGGTGATCCTCCCCCTCTATGCAGCACTGGTCAGGCCACAGTTGGAGTACTGAGTCCAGTTCTGGGCGCCGCACTTCAGGAGGGATGTGGACAACATGGAGAGGGTCCAGAGGAGGGCCACTCACATGATC
>NW_005841829.1:2625072-2648199 GCF_000455745.1 Alligator sinensis
CCCTGTTCCCCCAAGCACTACCAGGAGTGACTAGAAATAATGGTCACAAGCTGGCAGAGGGTAGATTCAGACTAGACATCAGGAGGTGCTACTTCACAGTCAGGGTGGCTAGGATCTGGAACCAACTTCCAAGCGAAGTGGTGCTGGCTCCTACCCTTGGGGTCTTTAAGTGGAGGTTAGATGAACATCTTGCTGGGGTTGTTTGACCCCAGTACTTTTTCCTGCCATGGCGGGGGGTTGGACTTGATGAACTGCTCAGGTCCCTTCCGACCCTACCAACTATGAAACTATGAAACCTCCAAGGAAGGGGACAGGACCACCTCCCTTGGAAGCTTATTCCACATTTTGGCAACCCTCACTGTAAAGAAGTTTTTTCCTGATGTCCAATCTGAATTTGTTCTCTTCCAGTTTGTGACCATTATTTCTAGTTACCCCGACAGGTGCCCTGGTAAACATTGTATTCCCTATTTCTTGCTGTCCCCCCTGATGAGTTTGTAGGCGGCCACGAGATCACCTCTCAGCCTTCTCTTGTGGAGGCTGAAAAAGTTCAGGTCTCCCAATCAGTCCACATCTGCATATATTTTTTTTGAAGAACCCAGGACGCATGACAAGAACAGCTGGTTGCAGTCATGAGTTGAGGGGGGGGAGGGGAAGGGGCGGCGCACTAATTAGCACATGGATCCTTTGTGAGGGGTATCTGGTGTACAGACACATACTGAGAAATGCTGTTGACTGCTGGAGCCTATGCAAATTACTACAGATATGTTTATTTCAAGGTCAGTGTTTTCAAATTTGCTCCTCACTTTCATGCACTCAGGGAGAGCAGGGTCTGACAATAAGGATGGAGGGAAGGGGCTGCAGGGGAAAGAAGTTGGTGGGTGATCAGAGGACAAAGGGGCTACTTGATTCCCCAGATTTATCTTCCCTGCTCTAGCAGTGAGAGGGGGACAAATTAAAGGCAAACTTCCAATAATTAAATTCTATACCTGGAAAATCATAAATTAATAAATTTTACATATATAAAATCTAATTATTGGAGGGTCAGCTTATACTTGGGGTTGTCTTATATTTGAATAAATATGGTAAATTAAGATTCAAAGAAAGTCATACATGGAGTAACAGAAAATGCAGAACCCAAACTCATTGGCTTCTGTAGTGCATCTGTGAAGATTAGGGACCCATACAGATAGGTAAACAGGCAGATGGCTAGCTAAGCAGATACTGACTGTTGTGCTCTCTATGCTGATGAAGGAAGCTTTCCTTAGTGTGATACATCTGTTATTTTCCCTTTGCAACAGTTATGTTTTCTATGGAATGATCAGTATTTTTCTAATAGGATAAATGCAGTAGGACAGTTCAATATAATTTATCATTTTCAAGGTTCATTTTTAGTAGTGTGACTGTAATGTTTAAGTCAAACAAAGCTGAAAATGTTTTTTCCTGTACGAGGAATCTGAAAGAATATATGAAAATGGAAAAACAAAATTAAAGAATTTAAATATAAAGGTTTCCAGACTCTAAATTCTGTTGGTTCCAGACTCCACAGTCTGTTTAGCATTTCTTTGTTGAGCAGAGTAGTATTTAATTTAACATTGCTCTTAAAATAGATCAGGCTTTGAATAGTGGTAATTTAGCAATTTAAAGGCATCGGTCCAGAAAACACTTTTGCATGTGTTAACTTTAAACACTTGCCTAATCCCATGGAAAACAATGGGACTACTAATGTTAAGTGCATGCAAAGGTGTTTATAACTTAAAATCTGCATCTACCTGTCTTGTAATTTTGATTCCTGTGCCCATTTTAATTTAATATATTTTAATATTCTAAATAAAGTATCATCCTAACACAGTCCTGTTTTTGTAATAAAGTAGATTTTTTTGAAATATCTGAACTGTCAGTGGTGATGTGTAGGACTCCAGGTGCTCCTGCTAATGGTACTGTGGAAGGAGATGACTTTAAATACGGGGCCCAGGTTTACTTCAAGTGCAACGCAGGTTACAACTTAAATGGCACCCATGTTGCCTATTGTCAGCTTGATGGGAGTTGGTCAACACATCATCCTGAATGTGGTAAGGTCATTTTAAGTTTTGATTTGTATCATGTATTGGCCATTGAACTGTCATGAAATCAGTCTATTGGATTTTATTAAACCAGTGTCCAAACCTCAGCTGGAATTTGACAGATCCATGACTTGATATGATGTTCTAATGTCTCTATAGTCTTAAGACACTTTGGTGGATCTGAATCTGGTTTCCTGTTTCTAAATCTGAATCTTGTGTATTGTTTCCCAGCTTTGCAGTTCTTCCTCAGGCAAAGGTCCCATTGAAAGACTGCTAAGCTTGGAAGTGTACATTGCACCTGAAACACAAATGAGGGCCATGCAGCTTTTGGCATTAATGAATCTAATAGCTATTTCTAGCGTTGTTGTCGATCTGATATTTCATACGAAGAGATGTGTTGCACTGTGGAAGTGATTATTAGGTGGTTTACTGTGTAGAGGACAGAGTAATGGGACAATAGAGATTTCATACCCAGGCAAAATTAGGAAGGGAGCAACGCTTTTTTGTCAGTGTTGCCTTGCTGCTAGAAGAGCCAGTCCTTTATCACCATCTAAAACCTATGTCTCTCCTTTTCACTGACTTAGCTAAGTAGTCTCCTATCAAATCTTTCTTCCTAACAGGTACCTCCATTTAAGTTTTTTTCCATTAGATTTATTTTCCTCCTCGATTCCAGAATCCTTTGCATAGGTTACAGCAGTGCTTTCCAGTAGTTTGCAAAAGTGCTGTACCAACCAGGAGAAAATATTTTGATCAGTGTTTGGAAATTGTTCCTAAAAGAGCTCCTAGAGGTCATCCAGCAGGAACAGGGCATCTTTCTGGATAGGCAGACATTTTCCAGCAACAATAAATGCTTTGGGGCTAAGTCTGCCAGTCGTCCTCAGTAGTGTCAGTACTTGTCCAAAATCCACCTCTTCACAATTATCATTGAAGCTCATTTTAACATATGTTCTTTTTCCCAGTTCTTTTTCCCTCTGTTTCATCCTTCAGCAAAGTCTTTATCCCATATACATGATATATCCCAACTTGACCCTATGTAAATGATAGTATTTTTATAACATCAGCTACATGCAGGATGCAATAGGAGAAGCAGGCCTTTTTCAAGTGTAATCAGCCAGCTTGTTTCATTCAGAGTTCAGCTACTTCTAGAAATACCAGGGCTCTCCTAACCATTCAGTGACATCGTGGTGGACATCATTGTGGAAAGTAGCATGCAAATAAAGTATTACTCCTGGGAGTGCTTTCCTTTTACTGCTTTATAGGAGTAGGCTGATAGAGGAGGTTTCTACCTGCTCGCCCCTTCTGTTCGATAGACATGACAGACCAGATGGCAAATCCACAGTACCCACAGACAGGTCAAGTATTTGTAGGCATGTAGAGTTAGGAATATCTAAAATCATTGACTCCAGTTCTCTACCCTTCTGTGACATCACAGGATGGTTGGATTGCAGTATTATGAGATGTGACTAGCTGTACCATACCTCATATGAAGTCTTGTGAAAGTAATTAAAATAATTTGTAGACAGAGGGATAACAAGGTAGGTGGGTCCCTGGGGTAGCTGTGAGACACGGAGGCAACAACAACTTCTGGCTACCATTGCGTCACTGGTATGATTGTGTGACTGCTGTAGCAACTGCTATTTTTCTGCCCACCACCCAAGTTAGCATCTGGGACTGCCCCTGGTTGGCTCCAACTTAGTGACACTACTGTTTGTCTATATACATGAACGGATATTAAGGTAAAGACAGAAACAATGGAGCTAAGAGAAAAGCAGGCAGAGAGCTCCTTTGCTCCCTCGTCTGGGCTAAGAAAACCCCATTTTTTCCTCCTCCAGCCTCATTAATATGGTCCTGCTTTAGCAAAGAACCTAAGTATGTGCTTAACACATGTTCTAATAAAGTTAATCACTGTTCAGCACAGCATTCAAGAATATATTTGACTTTAATTGCATGCTGAAATCCCATTGAAGGAAATGTTAAGAGTACACAGTTAAAAGCTATTCAGGGTACTTAAGTATGTGCCTAAGTACTCTTGACTTCAACGGGATTTAATTCAACGCATAAGTCTTTTTCTGAATAGAGCAATCCCACGAACTGGTGTTAAGCAGTCAAGAGAGCAAGAAGTAACAACAGCAAGAGGAATTCTCTTATGGCTTCCGGGATTCCTTGCCCAGAAATGGAGCGGCAACAGCTTCCGATTAGAAAAGAATTATCTAAGATAAGAATTGAGAAGTCCTGATCTGAGATGCTGATGCAACAAACAACATTGAAAGGAATTTAAGTTACTGTTAGCTTCATAAGAAAATGAGGGTGAATAAATCAATAGTCATCAAAGGGAAAAGGATGTTCCTGACAAGGAAATGAATTTTGTTTTAATGTTTCCAATATGGTAATGCAAACAGAGAGCTGAGGAAGTAAAGTATAGGAAAATTAATTATCAGCATCACTTTAGGAACACTGCCAACAAACTGTAGGCTACAATTTACAGTTTTGTGGGGGAAAAAAAACATACACAAAGGGAAAAGAAAATTAATGAGAGGTGGTATGGAGGAGAGGAAAGAAGGTTTTAGAGACAGAACCTAATGTGAATAAGAATGCATTCATGTTTATGTTTCAGCCAAGCGAGAACTAGATTTCTTTAAATACTAGCAGTCATTCACCTGGAGAGTTGAGATCTTTGTATCACGGTAGGATAAGCAAGGAAAGGATGAGAGGAATCGAGATGACCCTGACCCTGAATACAAACAAAAGTAAAGCTCTGTTACTCAAGCCCAGTAATCCAGTGCACTACAGAAAAGGCATGGACACACCTGCATTTGGAGTTGTTTCAAAACAGAGGAGATGCTGATCTGTAGTATGCAGCAGCTATTACATTGTGACTGTCAGATGGAGAGATACCAATATAGCAATATTGCTCCAATTTAAACTGGATGAAGAAGTGTTACAGTTAGGCTGTTTTGTTTCATTTGTATTGTTCAGGGCTTGGTTGCATGTAACGCTTAGACTATAACAGCTGCTGCATGGCTCAGAGCAAGAGTCCCTCTCCCTTTTTAAAATAGCTTCCAATGTATGTGTGTCCATACCAAAGTATATATAAATAATCCTGTTTAGATCAATAAAAAGCTCACTAGGGGCATCTACACATGTGCTTTACTGATGAGTAGACTAATTAGCTCTTTAGTAAAGTGTCACTGTCTACATGTGCACTGGTATTAGGGTGCAATAAACTAATTAACTCTGCTGTAAGATAGTACTGTATCGGGGACAGTGCTATCCTATGGCAGAGTCATTATGTGTGATTAAACACATGTGTAAATGGTGACTGTGGCTGTAAATAGCTCCCAGTCAGCTCAGCCAGCTAGGTGCCAGACTCCTGCTTGACCCTCATGCCCCAGCCAGCCCCTCTGCTGCCACCTGGAGCCCAGGGCTGTCCCCCCATGTTCCTGGCTCTGGTGTTAACTGGTCCATCCTGGTTCAAATTGCTGCTGCCCCAGGTGCACTTGTAGACACTGCTCCCAGGACCAGTTTTCTCCGTCTCAAAGTGCTCCAGAGTATATTTCTGCATGTTAATTGCATGTGTAGATGCACCCAGTGTATACAATTAAAGTTTTTGCTTGATATTGGCAGGATTTGGGTCTAAATTACATTTTTTTTAAATGTTCCAGAATCTTTCAGTTTTAACAAAATATAAGGTAATATTAGTATTTTTTTTCTTTTTAAATTGACATTGTCCCTTCAATATTTTAATGCTTGCTAATTCTGGCATTATGGTTAATTTAAAAATAAAATCAGCTAAGTATAGATTGTGTGGTAATGTATGCATGCATGGACTATGAAATTCATGCTCTAGTATTAAAAATTAATACTTTGGATTTTGATAAAATCTTAAATATTTTTCTCTTTTGTCAGTTCTGGAAGAAAAAAACTGCTCAGACCCTGGTGGCCCACTCAATGGTTACAGAAAAGTAGTAGAAGACACGGGGCGTATGAATGGACGCTATGCAAAAATTGGCACAGTCATGGCTTTCTTTTGTAACAACTCATATGTTCTTAGTGGGAATGAGCAGAGGACCTGCCAGGACAATGGAGTGTGGTCAGGGAAACAGCCGATCTGCATAAAAGGTAGTTTACACTCTTTACAATATCACATAACTATTTTAGGGGTGTTTTCTTTATTGATTATTTTTTGGCTAAAGAACCAGCTTCCTAAGAAACCTCCCATAAAAGTTCTGATTGACATCTGATATTGAAGCTGAGAGTCTGCCAACTCTTTCTGGTGACTGAACTTAGCCAGGGAAGATGCTAGTGATTCCAATACATGTTTTGTCTTTAACAAACCAATAGGAATGTATCTCATTTCCCCTTTTTGTCCCGTTCCTGCCCCTCCCCTACCTTCATCTTTGGGTCAGATATGGGTAGGATCATTGAAACAACTGAAGACTGGAAGATGATTAAAAGAGTAAGCTATATATATTTTCTCTCACTGGGTCCACTTCTTAATGACTAGTTTTTTTGAAGGCAACAGGACTACTCACATGAGTAAGGATTTACTCAGACTTCCAGTTCAAATTATAAGCCTATATAAAATCAGGCTTCCAGTTCAGATTAAGATTCCAATTCCAAATCCAGTTAAGATTAAATTCAGTGTGGCACTTAAGCACAAGCTTAAACCATGTATCCGTCCAAGCAGTTAAGCATACATGTAAATGTTCTGTTATATAGGGAATAACTGTGTTAAAGTGGGGCCTGGTAAAAGTGTGCTTGTAACCATGGTAGAATGAAGGAATTTGAGAAGGGAACTGTCTGATTATTTCCCAAGAAGTCATTTGAGCAAAAGGGAGGATTATTTGTTCTTTTGGGATTTTCTTATATTCTGCATTTTAATGCCCTGAAGATGGCATCTGCCCTGAAGATGGAAAGTACTTCTCCCCTTTCTCCCCTTATACCTTTTTTGACATTAACTTTAGTAGTTACAGAAAGATAAATGCTTGATATTAATCACAGGCAGTCAAGTATAATAAAATAATACAATATATGAACACTCAGGCATATAGATGAAACATATCCTGCAAACAAGCCTTCAGTCAATGCACTTGAGTGGAGGGAAAACGATTGGTACAATCAGGTGAATTCATAAAAAATCATGGATTATTTTCACTCAAAAATAAGTGTTATATGTAAGTGTAAAGACTTGGGATTTCTGTCCTGTTATCTTGGGCAAATTGAGGTCACTCTTGTCATACTTATTAAAATAGGATCCTCTCAGAACAAATTGGCAGCTATTTGTCACATCCTGCTGCTTTTGTGGCATATTCCCAGTCCTCTGGATTCTCCGTGCATGTCCAGGCAGATGGGGGCTAGGCTTTTGTATGTATCATTCTATTTTAACAAACATTCACTCAGATGTCAAATAATCAGTTGTGATCTTTTAATTATTGTCTTAAGAAAGTATGGGCAGTGACGTCTTACCCCTGCCTAAAACAGAAGATCCAGATCTGTTACAAAGATGACTACAGTATGAGAGGGACAGACAGATTAGTGGGGAAAGTGTTCTTGTGCTTGGAAAGAAAGTTGGGATTATGTTCCTAGTAGACAAGGGGAAAAGTTGCTATATATATTTTTAAATGCATATAACAATATCTACTTATTGCTTCTTTTCTTAATCTAGTTCGTTATTGCTAGTGACAGGAAAGGGTGGACAGGTATCTGAACCATAACATTTGAGCTCTGAACATGGAAAAGGATTGTGCAACATTGTATTTTTTCTAGCCTGCCGAGAGCCAAAGATCTCTGACCTGGTGAGACAGAGAGTGCTTCCAATGCAGGTTCAGTCAAGGTGAGATTGAAATCCTTCTACTTCAGTTTAAGGAGGAAAAATGTGTTTTTCCCATCCCTGTGTGCTTTATGCTGGCTGAGCAGCCATCTTATTAAATGTTTTATGAGGTGGTGCTGGAAGGTTAGGCTCATTAAGTACAGATGTCCAGGCAGCTGGAGAGAGCCAAGAGGAAAAGTACAATTAGAGGTGTCCAAACAACAGTTAGAATTTGGGTTGTGATCTGTAATGGTGAACAAGAACTCCCCATAGATTCTTGGGAGCTACTGGTGTTTTTCTGGGGACTTACTAAAGAAGTGAGGGGGACGGCATCCGTGTCTAGGCAGCTGCAGTAGGTTCCATTTACCCAAAGAGAGTCAATGTGCTAAAGGGGAAAGCTGGATAAACTTGGATGGAATGAGGGTGAGAGAGAGCGAGAGCAAGAGGGAAAGGGAGAGGGAGAAGGAGGAGGAACCTTGGCTTATTTCTTTAAGAAATTAGACCCATATCTTTCTAGAGATTCTGCAATGTACAGACTAATTAACATCACCTATTTTAGTGTCTGTCTCTGCCAATCTGCAGGACTGATGTGTATTTTTAAAGAACGCAAAAATTGACACTATCTTAACAACATAAACATAAGAACATAAGAACTGCCATCTACTGGGTCAAACCATAGGTCCACCTGGCCCAGTATCTGTATCCTGTGTCACAGTGGCAGAGAGTGGATGTTGAAAGGGAGAGTGAACTGGGTAATTGTTTCTTTTCAGTTTTCCCTCCCATCGTTAAGAGCTTTACGTTGTTTAGTGTACACTCCACCAAGGCACACAAATGGCCTTCAGCACCATAATGTATCTGGGAATATCACCATCACAAATTGACTTTATTCACACAATATTCTTGATGTTCCATTTTACAAATGGGTTAGTGAAGGACAGGATAGAATATGACATTTCTGGACAGGCTGGATACAGGAAATACCAGGTATCCTACTGGAAACTCATTTCCTTTCAAATGTTACCGATTTCGTGAGGTTTCTCTACAGGCAACCAGATCCTTATGCCTTTAAAACTTATTTCTTCTAAAGGGCATGTTGTCCTAAATGATGAGGAATTAATATATTAGTATAATAAAATGTACAGTGAAAAGTTTATGGTATATGGTTAATTACATTTTTAGGGTTCATTTAAGTTTTCAGAAATATGTTCTATACTTCATCTAATCAGTACAATATCTGAAGTTTAGTGACTGCTGCATATAGATAGCCAGAGATAATTAATTACCATACTACAGAGACTAAGTGGATGATTATCAAGTTATTTTTTCAACAAGACATTTTATTAATAGATACCTAATAATGCGGGGGTGGCAAAATATGGCCCATGGGCCAGATTTGGCCTGTGGTGGGTTGCCTGCCAATTGATTGTATCCGGCCCATGGTGCTCTGCATGGGGGTGAACCCCACGCACTCCCACCCAGGGCAGCCTGCACTGTACTCCCACCCAACTCTGGCCAGCGTTCACAGCTTCCCAGCAGGGCTTCTCCCAGACTGACTGCAGCCACTGGGGTACTGCTTGGCTCCTCCCACCTCCTCCTGCCTCGTTTTGCTGCTCTGGGCAGCAGGCAGTGCAGGGAAGCCATGGAGACAGGCACCACATGCCCAGCCGAGTAGGGAGGAAGCTGCAGCTGGGTGGCTGCTGCCCCAATGTGCAGGGCTCCAACTCCAGCTCCTGGCCATCTTCCACCCACCCACTCAGCTGCCTGGTGTGATGAGGAACCACCTGTGGGTGGCTGAGCGGGTGGAAGGTGGCCAGGAGCTGGAGCCAGAACCCTGCACATCCCCATGGCTCCCTGCACTGCTTGCTGCCCAGAGCTGCACAGCAGGGAAAGGAGGAGAAGGAGGAGGAGCTGCTGGAAGTGGGGAAAGCTGCGCAGTACCCGGGTGGCTGCAGTTGCACTGGAAGCAGCCCTCCTGAAAAGCTCTATGTACTGACCGGGGCCAGGGCTAGGGCTAGGGTAGGTAGGAGTGCAGTGTGGGCTGCCCCCTTTGCAGGGCAGCCACAGGGCAGATGGGGGGGAAGTGGGGGTCAGACCACACCTGCACTTGCACCCCTGTAGGCAAGCTCTGCTTCATGTGCCCTTTTCCCCCGCCATCCCTCCCTTCCTCCTCCCACTGCCAGCCAGCTCCTGGGACCTAGTGCAGGGGCAGCCCCCCCTTCCACCACACACACATGCACACTCACCTCCCCCACACACCCATCCCATACCCCACACACAACCCCCACCACTGGAGCCCCTCCACCCTCCTCACACGCAATATACAAGAGTAAGACTTTATTTTGAGCTATTATGCAATTGCCTCTATGTACACTACTCAAAAAAACACAAATCAAGACAAAAAATATTTTTTGAAATAAAATTAAAATCTGTTATAGTAGATGTAGATGTTTCATACTTAGTATATGATTTGTTTTTTTATCTATGCTTTGTTAAATGACATCTTCTGAAAGATTGTGTGTGTGTGGCCCTTAACAACTCTTTAAGCAGCCATCCAGCTAAAATAATTGCCCACCCCTGTAATAATGCTTATTAAAACAGTTTCTACAGAAAAGTGTGTTTAAGTTCTTATCTAATGATAATTAATTCTACAAATAGCCACTGTTAATTTATTTTAAATATATGATATCACATTACTTTTGTGAGTTGTAATAACATGAATTATAACGCCTTCACAGACTCTTCCTAGGTAACAGGACATTTTCCAGAAAAAGTAAACTGAAAAAGAAATATAAACTGGCTGAGCTGCATGTGGGAATATTGTTGAACTGTACTGAAGAGATTTTTTGCCTCATGTTTCTACCATATGAGCAAAGTAGTTATGTTTTCAAATGATGCTTGACACAGCTGGTGATAAAGCAATGACAGTGACTGTTTCTTTTTTTGTCATATCATTATTAACTCGTGTTCTTTGTGCACTGAAACAGGGAGACACCTTTGCATCAGCTCTACTCATCTGCATTCACCAAACAGAAGCTTGAAATCTATCCAACCAAGAAGCCAGCACTTCCATTTGGAGACCTGCCTCCAGGGTACCAACATCTGCATACTCAGCTTCAATATGAATGCATTTCTTCTTTCTATCGCCGCCTGGGAAGTAGCAGGAGGACTTGCCTGAAGACAGGAAAATGGAGTGGGAGAGCCCCTATATGTATTCCAAGTGAGTCCCTGAGAAAATCTCACATCTCCCTTAGGAGGCCTGTATTACCTTAGATAGTTAGCGGCTCGTAAGAATGTAGGCTGCCTGTATTTCTATCTTGGAGAGAAGGAGCAATGAAACTTGAAAGATAGATGACTCTTTCTAACCACCCACAGAACTTCTGTAGGTGACAGCAAGTGGGGAGTCAAGATTTCAGGTGTGTAACATGCCAGCAGTCTTTCCAATCTTCTAGTTCAGCAATAGAGATAACAATGTTCTCATAGGATTTGGAAATATGTTGCTATTATTTCATATTTTCCTGTACAGTAATTTTGTTCTTGCTTTTTCTGTTCGACAGAACTTACAAAACTTTCAGGATGGAAACAAAAAAGTACCAAGGTCCTACTCTAGGGAGGGACCTTTTACTAAGCCTTCCTAAAGATGGGCTTTATGTTGGAAAATTTAATTCTGGATGAAAACTTGTCCAGAATGAATGGGTATTAAACTCTGGGACTTTTAGAAAACTCATTACTTTCAGAGCCCACCTTCACAAATCTAGAAATATCATAGATTCATAGGCTTTTAGGGTCTGGAAGGGACCTTGCAAGGTCATTGGGTCCAGCCCCCCTGTACTAGGCAGGAAAGACAACTGGAGGTCTTCCCAGTTAGGTGATCCCAGCAAGGTGACTGTCCAGTCTCCTCTTGAAGATTTCCAGGGTAGGTGATTGCACCACCTCTGGAGGGAGTTTGTTCCACAATCTGAATACCCCAACCCTGAAGGAGTTTTTCCTAGAGTTGAGCCTGAAGTGGTCTTCCAGGAGTTTGTATCCATTACTCCTGGTCTTCCCCGTCGGTGCCCTAGTGAACAGTTGTTCACCGAGCTCTTGATATACTCCTCTGATGTAGCGGTAAGCTGCTACCAAGTCCCCTCTCAGTCCCCTATCATGCTAAAACCTCTGGTTCTAAGGCCCATTTCTATGATATGACCCATTTCTGGTTGATTCTGGCATGGTTGATTATGATGGGTTTTTGAGTCTTATGTTGTGCCTGGTTGTGGACGGCCAGATCTGGAAGACCATCTGGGACCAGGAGTACACAGTACCCAAGTGTTGGGAAGCCAGAAGGTCTATCTGAGAAGCCAAATAAGAGAGCTTGAAGGTTGGGCAGCGTGTTAGACAGCAAGCAGGGTCAGGTGGCCAGGAGATCAAGCGGGGGGTTGGGTTGAGGCAGGATTAGGAAACTGAAAGTTCAGGCAGAGCACAAGTCTGAGGGTGATCCAGGTTGGATAGCTGAGGGATCAGACAGACCTGGTGAGCTGGTGGAGGCACAAGCCTGGAAAAATAGCACAGCAGCCTAGGTAAAGGTTAAGCTTTGTTGCCAAGACTTCTGGGTCAGAGGTTTATATTGAAAGTGATGAAGGGTAAGCTGACCCTGCCTAGCCATTCCAGTGGCAGAAAGTGGGTGGGTGGCTTAGCCCAGATGGGCACTTCTGGCCACTAGTGTCCAGTATATGTGGTCAGCTGGGGAGGTGACAGACTGGGATGAGCAGCTGTGCCAGGAAGGTTGAGGCTCTAGGATCAAGGCCACAACCATGGCCTGACACCTATTGGCTTAAACAAAGTTTTAGTACAGCTATGGTGTACTAATGATTCATTCAGCTCTTTGTGTCATTATATAGTTATAGGACAGCCTTATAAAATTGTCATGAAGTTTACCAACTCAGATACAAAATTTACATCCCTGTTTTTTTGTCAGGAATTCAGATAATAATGAAAAAAACCCCCTAATAAACTTTTACTTTTGTATCAATGCTTTTTCCTCAATGGGGAGCTTTGCAAGGTCTGAGGTAAGAATTAATTGGTAATATTTTCCACTAACCAAAGAAGCCTAATTCTTAAAGCACACCCTCCTTGGGAATCAAGAAGTGAAGATGTGCTGCTTGTTAAGTATCTCATTCAAGGTTCCTATTTTCACAGTCTGTGGAAAAACTGAAAATGTCACTCTTCAGAAGACTTCATCTATCAGGTGGCCATGGCAAGTTGCCATTTACCGGAAAGCCAATGGAGTAAAGGAGAGCAACATTCGGAAGGGAACATGGATCCTGATCTGCAGTGGAGCCCTGGTAAATGAGCGCACTGTGGTTGTAGCAGCACACTGTGTCACTGATTTAGGGAAGACCATTGTCATCAAGACAGCAGAACTTAAAGTTGTCCTGGGGAAATTCTACAGGGATGATGACCGAGATGAGAAGACCATCCAAAACTTACGGGTAAGTAAGCCTAAGGGGTCATGAAGAAGTGCTTAAGACAGGCGGGCAGTGACTACACCTGTGATACATTAAATCCTTAGACTTTGGCTAAGCTCGCCAAAGAAGGGATACCAGTCAGTGCCAATTATGATCCCTGTTTCTTGTGAGGGAGGTGCTTGTTCAAATATTTCACATATGAGGCCCAGATCTCTGCAACTCCAAACTTTGGACAGTTTGTATTCGACTCCAGATCCAATGATACCTTAAAATGATGTGATTTTCCAAATTAATTTGGGAAGATTTTTGGTTTTCTGTCAAAAAGCAAGGATATTCGGGGCTGATATTTTTTATTGGACCAACTGCATGATTGGGAGAGATCTTAGACATGATTTGGAACACCAGGTACTCTCTCAGGTCTGGCAAACAAGTGACTCAGCTTGAGCAGATAGAACAAAGGCAGGAGAAAGTCAACAATTTTGAATGATTTTCTCTTTTTATGAACCCAAGTTCATTAATGCATTCTCTCCAGTTAGGCATGGTCGTTTTGTTCCATTTCTTACATTCACTTTATGCTCTCCTTCTCATATCCAATGCTAGCATTTGGTGGCTAGACTTTTTCGCTGATTATTCCTGACTATTCCTGACTAAACAGTCTTGCTACACAATTCCTGCCTCCTGTGCTTTCTTTCCTGTGGCAAGGAACAAAACATTAGGCTTTAGAGTTTTACTGGATTGCATAATGCAGTTACTTTCTTTTTTTTTTTTTGGTGAATGAATAGAAGAAATTCTGTAAGATCTATTTTAATTTAGCTACAGGGACCAAAAATTATAGGCATACATAATGAAGATGACATTCAGAAGATGGTCATGCACGAAGGTGGGGAAAATAAAATTGGTCTGAATGGCTTTCAAATAGCTTCATCTTGATGAAAAAAAATTGACAGTGTTTCATAAATACTTTTTTGCTTGAAGTAAAGCTATTTTTGAAACACTTGAATTGTTTGTATGTCTCTGCTTTAAAATAGCTATTTGAATGCATGGTTATTGCATGGCAAAGGAACATTTGCAGGTTGCAAAATCATCTGAAACAATATGGGAAAATACCAGAGAAAAGTTGTCACCAATTGTCCATCAACTGTCCATTATTAATGACCCTGTAAATTTCCCATTCTGGTTTCTCCTTAGATTTCTGCCATCATAGTGCATCCAAACTACGACCCTATATTGCTTGATACTGACATAGCCATCATAAAACTCTTGGACAAAGCCAAAATCAGTAGCCGCGTTCAACCAATTTGCCTGGCATCTGCTCATGACTTGGCCTCATCCATGGAGGATCTAAAAATAATGATTTCTGGCTGGAAAATATTGGCTGATATTAGAGATCCCAGCTACAAGAATGACACAATCCGCATGGGAGCTGTTCAGATTGTGGACTCACTGTTGTGTGAACAGCAGTATGAGGATCATGGAATCCAGGTCAGCATCACTGAGAGCATGTTCTGTGCCCAGCAGGACCACACAGCTTTTTCTAATATTTGCCCTGCTGAGACTGGAGGGATTGCAGCCATCACTTTGCCAGGAAAAGAATCTCCTGAATTAAGGTGGCACCTGATGGGATTAGTGAGCTGGGGCTATGATAAAACTTGTAGCCTAGAACTCTACAGTGGCTACACTAAAGCTGTTCCATTCAAAGACTGGATTGAGAAGAACATGAAATAAAAAGTATAGGTGGAAAGGGCTTTTGATAAGTGTAGTAGCATCTCTCACAGTCTCTGCTGCTTTAGGCTTTTCATCCCACCGGTGAGCCACATCTGGGATAAAGTTAAGACAGACGCCCTGACAATTTGTCATAGGATCAGCTGTTCACTGAGGCTACTTAACTAACAATGTAGGCTCTTTCTTTGTGAGAGAAGGGTTTGATATATTTCAGCTTTCCTATCTCCCTTGATGGAAAGATGGTGCTCAGCTAAACTCAGCTCAGCTCCTGATACCTGTAGGCGGGATGGCCAGTACTGGCTGAATCTGTCTGTGGTTTATAATCACCTGGATCAGGGGATCTGTGAGAGTTTCACAACGGATCATAAGTGTGAGAAAATTAGGAGGTTGGAAAGAGTAGCCTGGAATAACGGGTGAGTTTGTTATGGTATATGCTGTCTGTATTGCCATAGTATGATATATTCTTTTTCCCTCCTAAGTACTTTACACATTTAAATAAACAAAGGTTGTTTTTAACCTATATACCCATGTCTGCTATTACTGTTATTTAGTATCTATGAATCCCTTTTGTGTCATATGCATCTTCTACTGCTATGTTTATGTTTGTGGCTTTCACTGGGGATTTCCATGGACAGTGAAAGGCAGAATTATTAAAAAACCTTAAAGACGTGCAAATAACTGGCAAAACTTATAATGCATCCAGCTCTGGGTACATGGATTTAGTTTACATGGATGCAGTGTAATCAGACCAGTTTGGAGAGTCATGCTCCATTCTGTATTGGTCACAACCTGAACTTGACTTTTCAGAGACTTTCTCTGTTTGAGACATTTCAAAAGACTTTGTAAGGCTGAAGCAAAGCATATCTTCGAGACATTATGCATGCAGCTTCCTTCTAATTGTGATTACAGGAAAAATGTGTCAGGATGTCACAATACAGATTCAAACCTTAGGGTTTATCCCCGGGCCAGGAAGGAGCTCTGGAAGTATAATCAGCTGACAGTCTGGAATTCTTAGGACCAAGAAATAACTCCAAGGATTGAGTCACAGGCGACAGTAAGACATGACAGCTGGGGATGTTATGGGTAGGATTTCATCATATTCACCCACAGGGCTCAGATCAGAGCAAGTCTTTCATTACTGTATATCCTGCATAGTTAGGAGAAGAGATATGGTAAACTTACCAGTCCACTTTCTGCTCTGATTACTCTGATCCCATGGAAAACTTGTTTAGAAAGTCTTGACATTCAGTGATTTCCCATATTTATGAATCTGAAAATTATTAGCATAAGGGCAATTAGTCCTTGAGGTAGTAGTAAGTAGTTTATTTTGTTTTCACTGGCAAGGACACTTCATGTCTTACATTTTTTGGCTTGTTTTGTTTTCCTTGGCAATATGACTACACAAGTGCAGTGCCAGAGTCCAAAAGTTTAGGGGCTATGGCTGCAGTAACTGACTTTTCTCTTCTGCTCATGTTGTGTTTTTCTAGTCCAGCTCACTTCCCGTTCAGCTGCTTGCCAGTCAATTAGGCTGGGCTGTATAGCAAAAAAAAAACCTAACTAAATTAAATTTGAGAAATCGGATCTTTTTTATTCCTCCTCTGGGAGGAACAGCTTGCCAGTGAATGGTAGGTATTCACTTTGTGATTGTAAGGGTTGGTTGTGATTAGGTGACAGTTTTCGAGAGAGAGGATGGGCTTGTCAACATGAACAATTTCACTGTATGTCTCTTCCGAATGCTGGTAAGAAAAGTGAAATAAAAGCACAAGAAAGGAAGAATATTTTTATTGGAATATACTTGATCCAATGAGAGTTTATTAAAAAGGGAAGTACAAAGAGGTAAGAAGAAGGTTAGTCTCCTTCTTAATAGCAAAAGTAGCTTACTACCAAAGCAGAAAAAGTTCTGAGGCCTGGTCTATCTATTCTCAGATACCCAAGGCAGCTGCATTGCTTCTGGTAGAGTCACTGCCAAGTTATACCAGTGCAAAGAAGAGAATCAGGCCATTAGCTGCTCTTTTTATGGGATATAAACTTACCCTGTTAAAAACTTTTAACTGCTCTGGAGCTTAAGCAGGACAGCAAATCACTTCCTCATTTACGTCCAGCTTCTACTTATCCTCATCTCCCTTTTATTCCTATGAGCTTGGGACTTGCAGTATAAAGATCCCCAGAAGCACATTCTCCTCAGCCACTTAGCTCCTCCTGTCTAGTTCCCATCCACCATAGATCTTGGAGTGATAACAGAAGGGGAGGAAAAAGTTAAATGGGTCACAGCTACATGTGAGTGGACATAACCCGGTTGCTTGATGGCTTTCCTGAGACACATGAGTTGTAGCATAACATACCATACAGAAATACTTTGGAAATAAAATTGCCTGAAAGAGCTAAAGAAACACATTTCAGAATAAGTTATAGTTTCTTGCAGAAGAACTAATTACACCTTTGTGCAGACATCAAGACTCAGCATCCTTTCCTTTGCAGCTTCTCTGAATCTGTTTTGAGGAAGAATGAAATCTCCATGCTAGATTCAGAATTTTCCAAATTTCAGACCTGGGATTTTGGTTTATTGCACTACACAAACAAGAATGAGTTATAATCTTTAGCTCTACATATGGGTCTGAACAAGCTCACACGCATATGTGCACACACCCTCACTTCCTGGCTCATATTCATAGAAACTACAGATCGAAAAACAGTCTTAGGCCATTTTATCCATCCTTTCTGGCTGGCCAATATATAAGATGGTTGCTTATAGTTTGGATTTTTCTAAGCTAGTTTTAAATGTCTTGAGGGACTAGGCTATCACCACTTCCACTTGGGGACTCTTCCAGTAAGATTCTAGTTCTGTCTGGTGCTGAAGTGCCCTCCTAGTTCAATTTTTATAACATAACAGGACACAGCTTTGTCAGTGGCTGGTTTGTGATGGTGAAATGAACCTCCTCCAGGACCATCCCAAAGCTCACCCATTTCTGCTCCAAATGAGATACATTTCTGTGGCCTTCCTTCCTTAATGTGGATGCAGAGCAACATGCACATTTGTCTGTTACAAAACCAATTAATCTAAAAAAAGAACAGAAAAAACCCCAAATCACCTTGTTTCTCACAAACTCAGCACTCTAAAGCCTGTGCCTCTCCCTGGAGGAGAGACTAAACATATGACAGATGTCATTGCTGAATACCCTTCTGGCAGGTGTTCAGGTAGTATGGTGATGAGTATAGTATAAGGGCCTACTTAGCACATCTATTTAGGTGTTAGTGGTTAAAAGCCTCAAACTCTCAGTACTCAGGCATTTTTGCCTCCTGCATAGTTAAAGGGTTTGTGGCCTGAGCAAAATATTTGTTCAACATGTAGCCAGAAGAATGAGCAAAAACAGAGGCCAGGTATTCTGAAAAACAGAAGCTGGAAGCCCAAATCCTTTTTAGCAAAATAGAAAAGAAAACTTCTTTGGCAAAAATTAGTGAGGAGCTATTTTTAACACGTGAAATGGTCTCAAAGATTCCTCCTTTAAACAGGTGAGAATTGATGCCATCTGCCAAAGGAAGTGTGTGAAGCAGCACAACATGGAGAGCTATGTATCTCCAGCAGAAAAAGAAGGGGCCGAAAGAAATCATTATTAAAAGAGAATTTGTCATCCAGCTATCACCCTAACAGTGTGACTGGTTTGTTCCTCAGTTTGTAAGTCACTAGGAATATATAGTAGCAGATCCAGGAATGGGGCAAGAGGGGTGTGGTTTTGGCTGTGTTGTGCATGAACTCAGCAGCTGAATGTGGTAGGATCTGGAAGGAGGGGATGAGCAGCAGAGCAATGGTGACAGCATTCACCATCTCCAGAGTCTCATGAAAGCAGGGGCTTTGGGCAGACCCTTCAATGAGAGCTCATATGTGGCACAGCTGAAGGTGGGTGGGACCGTGCAACCACATGCCTGGTTCTGCCCCTGAGAACAGAAGCATAAAAACACAGCTAAGACCCACAGCTGTCTCATATGGGGGCAGCAGCCATTTTCAGATGTTGCTGTGCCACTCACACAATTGTGCCGCTGCAGCGGCAGCATTTTTTTTGATCCCAACCTCCTAAGTCAGCACCCGGGATAGCCGCCCTGGTCATTCCTCCCTAGTTATGCTGCTGCTTGGGAACGTAGGTAAGATGAATATGGATAAGAAGTCTCTTCTAGAGACACAAGCCTAGTATGTTAGGATGGCAGAAGATGGCATTTTACAAAGAGAACATCTGAAAAGAAATATGTGATTCAGGAAAACATTTCTTAATTCATTCCTGGCATACATTTGTTGATTTCAGTGGAGTTACTCCAGAGATTAATTTGACCCTCAAACCCTTAAATCTTCATTTAATGGTTACATGTCCATCTTAGACCCCTGAGCATTCATTCAGGCAGCTGCATGTAGATTCAGCAGCCTATATTTTTAAATGCTCACATTTGAAACCTCGGTGAAACAGTGGTGTCCGACATATTGCCTGGGCGTTACTTATGGCCCTTGAGACTCTAAATCTAGGGTGACTGAAAGAAAACTTGAATGTGAATTTGCATTTGATAATTTTTAAGCAAAACTGTTGAAGTCGGTCCTCTCGCAGGAAGGAGCTTCCTTATTGAGCGCTCAGAACAAGATAGGAATCTGATTGGCTCTGCCTGAGTTTACAGAAGTATGTACATAGGAAGGGATAGCTCTTCTACCTCACACAGACACCCAACATTGCCCAGGAAAGGAGGAAAAAAAAGGAACATCTGAGGACCTGCTGATTCTTTGTCATGGGGCTCTGTCATGGGGTGCTCTAAGTTGTGCCGAGACAACACATGCAAGCTATGGATACTTGAAGTACAGCACATATCAGCTGTTTCTCTCTCTTTATCCTTGCCTTTACCACTCTACCCTGGTCTACTGAATCAGAGATATACATTTTAACTATGCTGTGACTGTTACGAACATCCCACACCAAGATACCTGTGGGTGATTTCTGCTTGTTTTTTGCTGCCTATTAACTGTCAAGGGCAGGAAATCTTGACCTTTCCAAAACACTATGTTGCACCTGGAATGCCTGGACATCACCATATTAAAAGGAGAGCCAAAATAAGCAGCTAGATCCTCATCTCGGGTGGGGAAAAAAAAGATGCTACCTCACAATGCAGCTACTCTGATTTACATCTGTTTAACAGCTGGCCCAATCACCTTCAGATAGAACGAATGGACCAAAAATGCTATAACCTCTATAACATAGCTTAAAACGTTGCCAAAATGCAACCGTTCATTTTCTGAGCTTGGTGTCTACCTTAGGCTGAATTTGTGAGGGGGAGGGAAAATTTCAGTCAAATGTATTCTAAGAATAAAAATGGAATACACTTTAAGAAAATATTTTTAAAAATAAAACAATACAAGTTAAAATGCATTTTAAATAACTATGCAGCATTTTTGGGGTGAGTTAGAGCATCTTCATGTTTTGTAAGGGGAGGAGTTGCCTTTATGTCAGGAATATTTTTCAAGAAAATTGCTCCAAATTTGGACAAATGATAAGCCCCTGAAAAACTCAGTCTAGTCCTGCCCTTTAGAGACTTAGAATATTGTGGCTAAAACCTCTGCAGATTCTTTCTGCAACTGGACATAATGCATCCTAGGGCTGACTGGACTTTTTTTACAGTAATTTCTCCTGGGTGCTGAAAACTGCGAGCCATTGGAATTCAAAGCCTGTGCTTCCAGTGTTGGAGTCCATGAAATATAGAGAAAGAAGTAGCAGCAGGTGGGAAGAGAGGTTTGTAGGAGCCAGAGGGTGAGGAGGAGTAAAAGGAGAAGGAGTTTGGAGCCTGTGTGGGTGGATAGGAGCAGAAAAGATGGGTCTGGGAGGACAAATATATATGTCCTATATATCTATGTGGCACAGAGGTGGGTGGGCATGAAGGGAAGATGAGGAGAAGCAGTGCTGGTGGCTTAGTTAGGAATGCAAGGAAAGGGAGCAGGAACCAGTATAAATAGAGGAGCTAAAATGGGTGAGGGTGCAGGATCCTAGGGGTAAAGGAATGAGGTAGGGGAAGAGCAGAGATGAGTGGAGTAGAATGGGAACAAGTGCGTAGGGGCATTGCCTGGGAGAAACATGGGTAACATGGCAGTAGGGGACAAGGGAACTGGAGCACAAGGCAGGAGATGAATAGGGTGAGGTGGTAAGAGCTGAACTGGAGGTAAGAGGAGGTGCGGGAGTTGGGATGGGGATATGGGGCAGAAGGAGACAGAGACTGGCTGAGAGTGCCCCACACCCCATCAAGTAGAGGTCCACATAGAGCATAACAGCCCTCTAATTGCTACCCGGTACAGGCAGAGTTATATGTTAGATATAACATGCAAATACATCAGGCCAGCTTTCTAGTCCAGTGGAAAGGCTATACTTTCCTTTCTTTGCTTTCTGTTGAATTGGGAACGCTTCAACTGCGTTTTATGATTCTTAAATTCTAAGAAGCAGGGAAGTCTCCCTGGAGTGGCTCTAGGGTGGCTCCAAGGCCATTGAAAAGGTATTCTCTGGGGTTCTTGCTTGAGTGACTATCCACTTGTCCTCCTTTAATTGCTCTTACTTGATCTGACCTGGGAGCTCCGGAAGAAAACAGCAAGGGAAAAAAAAAAAGAAATCTCTTGAAATAAACTAAAGGAGCCTAAGCACCAGCCACCCCAGACACCTCACCTCTCTGCCACCTTCCGGAAGAACTAATTTACCCTTATCTCCAACAGAGGTCAGCAGAGCCTCATAGGAGAGATTTACTCTGCTATTGCAGAGCATCTGTTCATATGCACATGAAAGGACCCCACATAAAAGGCAGTCACTAAAGCACACCAGCCCGGCTCATAACTGGCTTCTGGAGATGACAGAACGTTGCCCCCTCCCCCAGTGAACCAGCATTTAGTGAAATCTCCTGACAAGGCAGCGGATCCCACCCTGGTTTAGCTCATTTAGCTTTTGCTCTGACCTCTCCAGCTACTGTCATATTGTCTCCTTTTGTTTCCCCCTTTCTGGCAGCTTGGGGAGGCAAATCATGACGCAATAAATGGATCCAAAGGGAGATTCTCACTCTAGCTGGAATCTGCTCATCAGTCTATTCCCATGAGCAGGACCTACTGCGGGAGGTGGGGAGGGGGTTTCCACATCAGACCTTGAAGGAGCAAAAAGAAAGGCGCCTTCCCCCCACCTGGTACATGCCCCCTCCTCCCTAGCAAGCCACACCTTGCGGAGGGGGGAGAAGAAAGGGGCCCTGGAGAGAGACATGTGCAGCATGTGTCAGCTTCTCAGTACAAACAATGTGCTCTCCAAGGGGCTGCATGAATATGAATCTAGATTAATATTAAGCAGGTCCTGTCTTCCAGCATCAACAGGAGGTGGGCAAGAAGAGGCTTCTCAGGCATTGCCTTCACCTTTGCCTTCCCTTCCTCTTTTCCCTTTCCTTCCCTTTCTTTTCCCTTTTCTTTCTTTCCTTTGCCTTTTCCTTCTCCTTTCCTCCCCCCCGTCTCTCTCTCTCCCCCCTCTGCCCCCCTCTCCCCTCCAATCGGATTGCCAGGCAGGTTTAAAGGGCATGAGTGTGACAGCAGCCGATGGGGGGAGGAAACGAGCCCTTTCCCCTCAAGAGGCTGAAACTGGGTCCTTATTCCCAGGTCCTGGTTCCTTTCCCAGAGCTGATCTCCACACACAGCTAAAGGCCATTAGTGACGAATGGGGCGAAAGCGGTAGACCGCCCCGCAGGATACCCCGTTTCTAATCAACACGTGAAATAATCTCATGTAGCAAGACGCGGTTCGTGGGTAAATCCGATCGCTTCTATTGTCCAGCAAAAAAAGCCACGTAGCAAAGCGCAGAGCCGCGACTCGGGGGCTGAGGCGAGGCTGGGACTCCAGGGAAGAAAGCAGCCCCCGGCCCGGCCCCATGCGCGGGAACCAGGGCGGGGGGCGGGAGGGGACGCAGAGCCTTGCCCTGCCGCGGAGCCGCGCACCCCTCCCCGGTAACGAAGAGCTTGGGGGGATTTATAGGAGCCACCACAGCCAGTGATGTCAGCCCTTGCCTAAAATAGCGAGGGATAGACTGCAAATCCAGCAGCTCGCAGGGTAAAACCT
>NW_005841829.1:2648271-2703095 GCF_000455745.1 Alligator sinensis
TCCTGGCTCCTCGCCTTGCGGAGCCCCGAGGATTACACCAGGAATTTGCTGCCACTCCTCAGACGCCGGAGGGGGTCCAGGATTTGCATCCCATTGAGCACCATAAGCTCTCGGACCCTTGAGAAGACAGGGGGGACCATGGCATCGGCAGGAGGGTGAGAGGGACACTGGCACGGGCAGGGGTGGGGGGTGCTGGGGGGTGCTGTATGGGGCTGGGGGTCCAGTTGCAGCTCATCTCTTTCATTGCCACCCTCCCCATCCCCTTCAGCCGCACGGGCAAGGGGGTGGGGGATGGAAGCGAGCGGTCAAAGGCAGCTCTAGCAGAGGCAGGCAGGAAGGCATTTCCCAAATAAAAAAATTAAAAACTGAACCCTCTGGGAAGGAGGCATCTCCTAACCAGGCACTGGGTGTTTAAGCCTTGGTGGGACCAAGATGAGCTGGACCCACCTGCTTCCCAGCTGGGGATGGGCTCAAATAAAGGAGTCACAAAAGATACCGCTTGAAATCAAAACAAAACAAAAAAAAAGATAGAAGAGGCAGCTCTACCCCTAACCCAGGAAGGTAAGTGAGAAAATAACCCCCCCACCCCCCCCACCAAAAAAACCCCAAAAACCCCAAAACTTCCCAAGGAGTTTTGCAATATTTCAGATCTGTCTCAGGAGCAAGAAAGGCTGGAGAGCTCTGAGTTGTTACACCAGAGGTGTTAGGGGAGGCGCTCCGTAGGTGAGCAGGGAAAATCCTTCCCCTGCTCTTGTGAAACCTCTGCCAGGACAAGCCCCATAGAGCTGGGCTTGTCTGGTTCTTGTGCAAAGCAATGTCTGGCTGCCAAGGGTTTCTTCTGATCTCCTGTGATATTGTCTAGTATTAGCAGGAGTCTGGTGTGAGCCTTTTCTTTATCCCTGGGATGTTGTCAGGTTGTATCAGCGTGATCTGCTCTGGACTGGACTGTCTGAGGACAGGATGCAAAAGGAAGCTCTGTTTATATAGATTGGTTGTGTGTCTCTCGGGCTGAAAGTCTTGATGAGCTGATTTAAGCAATCCAGAGCAACAGGGCACATGATTGTAAAGTGAATGTCACAAAGCTAGGCAAAGAAATGTACTCCCTTTGCCAGACAAAGTTCTTTGTGTGAATCCAATATCTTTTATTAGACCAACTTAAATAGTTGGAAAAACATTTTTTAAAAGCTCCCTTTGCCAGGCATTAGCCCAGGTGACTTGAGAAACATGGGTTGAAAATACAGGCTCCATTTCCGTAACCATGTTAATCTGGGCAGGAAAAATTAATTCCATGTGTATTCACAGCTGAACTCTTGCACATTAAATGGACAGAAACTTTCCTCTGTGCCAGCAGTAGCACAGACTCTTCAGTACTATGCTGCCTCTGGAGGGAATTTATAGATCATATTTGTACATGACTGCTTTGGTAACTGCAGAGCACTTCAGGATTTACCAATGAAATTAGATATGATGAACAAATAAATGAACCCAGGAGGGAAGAGGGTGAGAGGCTGAGAAAACCAGAGTATAGTTAAATGACTGTAGCTGTACCTCATCATACCATCATCCTTGGCTCCAATACCCCAATGGCAATTCATTCCTGTGCACCATCTGCACAGATACTTTTTTCTTTTCTTGTGAACTATGAGGTATTCCTTAGGTGTGTACTTATTTCAGAGACCCCTGGACAAGGTGTTATCTATTACAAAATTGTTTTTACAGGAAACATAAGACATCTACCAGAAACAGATGGATAGGGTTTATCGATTTCATATGAAACGAACCTTTAAAAAATATAATAATAAGAAGAGGTGCCTTTTAAACTAATTTATTTTGGAGATGGAGAACATAGAGAAGAGGGATTCCAGAAATATATATTTTTCTCTGTTGTCATTGGGGCATAATTAAAGCTGTGAGCAGTTTGTGAGGATGGGAAAAGCATTGAAAGTCTTGGCATTGTCTTCAAACTCTCAGGGATATCAGCCTAGACTAATAAAAGTAGGCAGTATCAAGGAAGGATTTCATTAGACATCTGTATTTGAGATATGAAATGTACTCTGTTCCCCATGTCTCAAACTCTTTCTTCAGATGTGAACAAAAAATCAGTCTGCTTTTGTGAAAGAGCATCTCTCCTAAATCACCTGTCCCCCAAACTGACAACAAAACCCAAACCAAAGGAAAAGAACAATCCTTTCTTCTTCCCATCAGATAAATATCTGGGGATAGCGCTGAGATTTGTACTGTGGCCTAGACGTCAACAATCTCAGATTGCTGGACAAGAAAGAAAAGTAAATTCTGGACTCATAGATTTCCTCCAAGAATGGTTGTCCACCAGAACAGGGTCAATTATCTAGAATGCTCCAAAGGTCTGCTGCTTCTGCAGTTGTGCACAGTCTCTCAGGTGTACTTTTTCAGTGGAGAAAAGACAGGGTAAAAAAACAAAGCAGAAATGACATACAGGTTAATCTGGCATTCAGCTCCTGAGTTTTGTGTCTGATGAACGCATTGATGTTCAGATAAACATACCCTTGGGGGTATATTCCATGTTCACATTTTAATCCAGTGTTTTTCTGGTGTGTTATTTCAATCAAGTCTTTTGGTTGAATGATTTATCACTAGATGGAGGAATTTACAGAAAACAAAAAATAGTCTCAATGTTGTGGCTCTCAGAAACGTTATAAGCTATTTAGCAAATAACACCACAAAACACCAACATTTACAGAGAGGAAGACAAACATTTATTCATTTCTCAGGAAGATGCTGACTACGTAGAGCTGGGAGTTACAAGGAAAAGAAATTGCCTTGTTTCACTATTTCCGGTAAATAGTCGCTTCCCCTTTTCATTTGATCTTTCAGACTTTAGTCCCACATGACATCCTATTGTCCAAATGGGGATGGAGGGAAGGCCAGAATCTGTTCAGAAGGGTTGTTTGCCAGCAACACAACTGTCACAACAAGACTAAATAGAAAATATAGACAATATTTCAGTTGAAATACAAAAATCAAGCTCACGTGGCTTACAAGTCAATGTTCCTTTAATTTCAACCTCTGTGGTTATGCTTACTGCAGATTATGCTGCCCAGTATAATGAGTCTTCCTTTTAGAGTCCCCCTGACACCAATTGCATTATTAAGATGGCTTTTGGGTGACTGGTTGGATTTAGAAATACCCAGTAAGTCACTCAGGAAGAAAAGGCTAGAATCAGTAACTGATGGTATTCTATCTATTGCAAAATATTCATTAACATAACTACACATTCTTAAGATGCCCATCACCAGTGTACCTGGTGTTGAACTTAACTTCCATGGGCTCAGTCCTGCAATGTACTGAGTATTTTGATCCTGATTTAGCATTTAGGCATTTGTTTTACTTTTAGTGTGTGAGAAGTACTGTACTGTTAAGTAGTGCTGCTCACGTGCCTACAGATAAGCATGTGCCTAAGTGGCTGTTGAATCAGAGTTGGAGTGTTCATTGTCAGACACGACCAAACCACATACTGTAGATTCTAGTTGCAGAGTATAAAATGTATAATGGAAGTGGGATCAAGCCTTATACCAAATAAGAGTTTTATACTTTATAGAGGGAGACAGTCTTATACATAATTATTGCTTTCAAAGTATGTATGTAATTAGAGAGGTGCTTGAGGTGCCAGATTTGGATTTATTTCTGAACATACCCCAAAGCATAGGCATTTTGGCAAGGAGGTATTAGCAATGGTGGATGCAGAGGGGGTGCAGTGACATGGACACCCCCCTCCCATAGTTGAAGATGCTGTGAGAACAGCTGTTGGGGACTTTATTTGTTTTTTAAGTTCCCCAGTCAGGTAAGAATATCAACCCCCTCCACTTCCCTTCCATGCTCAGCAGCAAATCCCCGCCTTCCCTCCTCTCCCTCACCCACCACTGTTATTATCTCCTGCTGCCCCAAGGCCAGGGGGAGGCTTCAGAGCTGCTTTTTCCCCTCCCTGGAGGGGCTCTAGTGGGAGCTAGACTCAGTTAGGAACAGCAACCACAATGAGGGAACATCTAGGGAATTAGGTGGAGAGGAGGAACCCACCCACTGCTGCTGCTGTCCCCACTGCCCAGGAGTGGGGGCAAGGGGAAACTCCATAGCTGTTCCTGCCTGATCCAACCATGCTCCATCGGGAGTTGGGTTCAGCCAAGGACAGCAACAGTGTTGGGCAATGTTGGACAGGTTCCTTCCACTCCCTGCAGATGTTTTCTGCCAGCCTGGGAGCAGGCATAGGGGAAGGAACCTGCCTACTGCTTCCCCCTGCTGCTGTTCTTAGCAGAGCCTAGCTCCCCACAGAGTGCAGCTGGAATGGGGCAGTGATGGCTCTGAAGCCTTTTGCTGCCCCTAGTCAGCTGGTGACAGTGGCAGTGGTAGGCAGCAGGGGTGGGAACTGGAGAAAAGGGGAAAGGGCATGTTGCTGAGCCCTGAGGAAAAGGGAGGGGAAAGAAAGACTGTTATGTGACTGAGGAACTTAAAGAACTCAGATGCTTTTCCTGCAGGGAGGGGGGGAGCTGGGACCATGGGTGTAGCCACCCCTGCAGGGGCAGTTAATGCTCCCACATCCCCCTTTACAAAATCCTGGATCTGCCCTTGGGCATTAGGCTGTCTCTCTGGGTTTAGATTTTACATTTCAATGTTTTTTTGGGGAGGGAGGGGAAGGGAAATCAGATCTGGAGTTTGGGTTGAGGATCATGCCTAGAAGAACATAGTCACTTTGAGACTTCTAGCATTACATAACATTTGTGTTAAACCAGGGGTGGCTGACCTATGGCATGTGTGCTGCAACTGGCATGGACAGCCTCTGTGTGCTGCATGTGGCAGATCAGGGAGGGGGAGGCTACACACTGGCAGACTGGACAGGAAGCAGAAAACAGAGCAGCAAATTGAGCAGGGGAAGGGGGTTGGGGTGGCACTTGGGGAGATGCAGGTCTTAATTTGTGGCATGCTTGTCAAAAAGGTTGGCCCCCACTACGCTAAACAATGAAAAGGCAAGATTTAAATACACACGTATAGACATAAATTACAAACTAAAACCTAGGAAAATGGTATGTAAAATTGGACATGTTTTTACATTTGACAGTACAGAAGCCTCATGTTATTTACCGTATCTAGTGATCTGATTAATGCAAAGTCTTAGACACTTTATAAGTGTATATGCAAAGAGTATTTGTGTAATTACTATACTGTGTGCCAGCAGAGTTCTCCCCCTATTCTGAATGGTACATATCTACATAGTGGGCACATCTACATGTGTCCCTGACTATGCAGTTGGTACTGTGCAGTCATTTAGTACTTGCTTCAGCAATCCCAGCAACTCACAGGTCATTTTTGACCCTACTGTGTAGTAGCTTGTTGCTACTGTGCAGTAATGGCAGTGTCATGGTTAGTGCCCCTCGACGCTACATCACTTGCACCGTAGCTTGTGGCTATGGCAACGCAGTGTCTCATGTAAGTGTGTCCACTATATATAATCCAAAATTAACCCCTTGCTAGGATTTGGCTTTATTTATGTATCTCAGTTTACACTAACATGATATGAACTGTATCCTAAACTTTTTCTCCCAGTTTAGCTCTTCCTAGAGTTTCTTGAAGGACACTTTTGTCTCTGTCCCTTGTTTCACTGAGAGGGGCATATGAACAGCTGGTATAAAGGGAGTTGATGGACACACCTGATTTAACCTTAGAGTGAGTCAGCAGAAGTACTCCTGCTTTTCTCTTCAGGGGTCAAGCACCTCGCACTACGGTAAATCCATAGATGAGCTGTATATCCATCCTTGTCTACAGGATCTCAGAGTCAGCCGCACTGTTTTGCACATAATGTACTTTGCTTCACCTGATTTTTTCATTAAAAACTTATTCATGAACTTCTACTTGAGAAATCAGTTGAAATATATGGACATGTATTCCTGAACATTTTGGATTTGGAATCGTTCAAATTTAGTTTGCTGTAGTTTTTACTACATGTGCAATTCTGAATGGTGTGGTAGATGCTTTACTTTGTATTCCATCTCTCCTACATTTGTGGAACAGAAGAAGTGGATAAAGCACACAAATGAGAGACATGGACTACGGCGCTGACCTGTTCATTGACATCAACAGCAAAACTCCCACTGACTTCCATGGAACAGGATAAGCCCCTTTGAAAGATAAAAGGTATTTTTTAAACCTAGCTGATATACTACAGCAACAATTTCAAGGACAGATGTCACATACACTTAGACAAAAGAAATCATATGAGACATAAAAGTAAATGGTCTAATTGTCAAATAGAATGGGCAGCTAGAAGCTGCTGTTGATATCAATGGGAACTTCTGAATTCCTTACTAGGAACTTACTTTGACTTTTAAGTACAAATTTAAAAACTTATAGTTAAGTAATTTCATATAAACCCTATGTAATTGAATAATGAATGACATTTTCCTGAGCATTCAGTGTTAGTCTAATTCTATTGCTACTGAAGTAATTTTATATATAATATATACATGCATATATGTACACACACACACACACACATACACACATGCATATACATGCTATACATTATATATGTGCCCATGCATGTGTACACACATAGAGAGAGTTCTGAAACAGTATACTTTATTTCTTTAACCACAGAATAAACTATAGAACTATGAAGCTCTCTGAATCTTCATTTCCCCTTTGACTTCTCCACCCAATAATCCATCTATACCAACATACCTTAATAACTCTGGAAATCTCTGAGCAGCTTTCAAAGTTTTCTGTTCTTCAACAATCAAGTCTTTCATAAAAATATTCTGTTTTGTCTCCTAAACTTGGCAGGAGAGGATTAGAATGTACTGTATCCATTTCTTGACTTACATCAGTTTTAATGACTAACATCTTATGACATGCTATGACTAGAAACACCAGCCTGGAGATCAGAGATGCTAGATTCTGAAGTAATGGTCTGAGTCTTGCAATCCTTATTCTGACAAAGTTCCCTTTAATACAACTAGTCCTGATATGCAGAATCCATTGCTAGCTCTAGCCAGTTGTGATCTATCAGACTTAACAAACATGACATTCTGATATAGAAACTATAATTTATTTTTATAGGCTAAAAATGGTTAGTGACAGGGGCTTTTTTTTATCCCCTCACATGTGCTTGCACTCATGGAACTAATTGGAGCCTTAGTTTATAACCAAAAGGAAATGAGACTTCAAATGCTTTAAGATTTTCAGGAAGAGCTTTTCTGAACAATATATACCATAGACATAATCCCTGTTGTACTGCTGGTGTACAGATTTGACTGATGTGACCAGGATGTCCTGCAGAAGTAACTCTCTCTCAACATTAGCACTCTGGGGTAGGGTGGCTATTCCAAGAGAATTCAGATGAAACTATGATTGTATAATTGTACACTTACCAATAATCTCTCTGTGTGCCTGTATCTACTTACATGAGGGTGTTAATTCTCAGGCCCAACCTATCTACTTTGGGGCAGGTTACAGGTGGTGGTGGGGTGACTTTAAACAGCCTTTAAGCTTTCTGGATCCCCAGGTCAGGTCAGTCTGATGCCAGATGCAACATGAAGCCTCAGGACTGCTCTTGGTTACCCTGTGTGTGTCTACATGTGCATTAATGTGCTGTTACTACTGTGCTTTACGTTTGGTACCTCTAATATGAACTACTACATAAATGCACAGTAGCCAGTGCTAATGCACAGTAGCAATGGTGCACAGCCCTTTAGTGATGCTTAATGCACAGTAGACTAATTTACTGCATATTAGCATGTTATTTGCCATGACACGCTAAAGAGCAATAGAATGTCTGCTGCACATTAAGTGACACGTGGGCTAAGTACAGACAGTCAAAAAGCCCAAGGATGAATTGATTCAGTCTCTGAAGGTTAGTCTAAATTGTAAAGATTAAACTGAGAAGCAAGTGAAGAGACATTCACTTTGTATTCAGGAAATGCAGCCACATGCCTGCAGTGGACCAGGCCAGAAGCCGGGGGTGCTAGAGTATACCTCCCAGCCTGCCATCCTGCCAAAGGGAAGGAATTGAAGCTCCAAGGCTTTCAAAGCTTTTCTCCCCTCCCTGCTCCACTGGAGGGGGCATGGCCAGGCCCCAGCTCTGGGCTAGCACACTGGAGTGTGGGAGTTTAAATCCCCTCCCTGGCCCATGGGGGAGCCCAGTCCGAGTCTGCCTGGGGGTGGGGGGCAGTGCCTGCCAGACTTCTTCCCCCTTCTCTCCCCTCCTGCACCCCTGCTCCCCACTCGAGGCTGTCAGGCTGAGGAGGGGGTGGGTAGGAAAAAAGGTAGTTGCATTGAATTAATAAAAGCTTGAACAAAAATAATCCTCTCTGAAGCAAGCACATATTGAACACAGCAATTTGGAACCTCAAGCACACAACAAAGAACAACCAAAAATTTTTGTCTAAGCTAAGATACAGCCCAGTAAAACAGTGAGAGCACACACAGCTTAGTCTAGCTTAAAATGTAAACCAAAACGACAAGAGAAAGCCTTGCATGAGTCTTACATAATTGTCTTTCTGGTATTCAGAAAGTCCTTCTTGGGGAATCAGCAGGTGGTCTTAGGTGTTGGAGTGGAGATCCCAGTGCGCACAGGTGGCAGGGGACCTGTCCCTCCAGCCCCAGGTCCCCAGTCTCTTCTCCCTCCCTCTCCCATTATAAACTGCTTGCCCACCCAGAGGTGGGGGGGAGGGGGTGGAGTCTACTGGTCTTTTGCCATTTTATTATGTAAATGTAGTTCTCTGCTTTCTTTGGCCACACCAGCCCAAGCAGTCCCTCTCACCCTGTTGCCTGCCCATGCCCTGTGCCCTGCTTCAGCAGACGGTAGGGGGCATGACCAGCACACTGAGCTGGGGAAGGGGGGGGGTTAAAGTCCCTCCAAGACCCCAAACCCCAGATCCCAGCCATGGTTTGCCTGGGAGGGGGAAGTCCCTCTCAGGCTGTTGTGCACCCCCCATGCTCCATTCCACACCCCTGCCCCTTCCACTCCAGTGGGGAAAAGTCTGGCAGGGGCTGCACCTGCCCCCCCCCCCCACAGGGGCTGCACCTGCCTCCCCCCTCCAGACCCACAGCGGGGTTTCCTACCCCCATCCCCTTGCCAGCCAGCCCTCGCTGCTCCAGCCAGGGAGCAGAGGGGTAGGGTCAACTCTTCTCTCTGGAGCAGACAACATAGCCCAGCCCAGGGCTGCAAATCATGCTGAGATGCTGGGGGAATCTGATTTAACTTGAACCAGTAAGGGGTCTGGGACAGAAGTTTCATAAACCAGTTTGACCTAAACTAGTTAAGTCTGATACTACATTTAACCAGGTTTACCTTAAACCAGTTTCAGCCATTTTGAAACTGGTTTAAGTGCACTGAACCTCTGTTCTGTTACAGGTTTAAACCAGTTTTTGATCACTTAAATCGGTTTATCTGTAACTTCTGTCCCTAGCCATGTAGAAGTGCCCACTCATTTGTTATAGGAGCTAAGGTGCTAGGTGTTGTTATTCTGGTTGGGGATTACCACTGTGGTTTATTCCTGGCCATTCCAGTGCATGACATGCCACTAGGATCAAAAAAAGGTGTTGTAGGGCCTCCCTGTATAGAAATCCTCAGCTCTCATTTTGAGGTGTCTTCATGTCATTGCACAGTCAGAGCAATGTAACAAGGCATCCCAGGTCTGACTATCTAGTCCAGGATTTATATTTTCCTTTGAATCATTACTCTTTATTTCCATTATTTTTTCTAGTTATGTCCTCAAAACATTGCAACACTGGAAAGCAAAGCCAAGCTTAGCATTTCCTAGTTTACTTCCAGTTCCTTCTGCAGAACAGGTAATTGAATGGAACATAATATAGACACTGAGATGGGCCTGAATGAGAAGTTTGGGCCCACAGAGATTTGGGGATATTATTTCATAGTTTGGTCCCTGCTCTGAGTTTGATCAAGCAAGTACACTGAATTTAAACACCCCTAAATGTAAGTGAATGGTGAAACCCAAACTCCAAGACTCAGGGCCCCTCCTAGTTCAGAGGATACTTCCCCCAATATCATACATTTTTAGTAAACTTATAGGGGGACAACACAATGCTCAGAAGGATACTTTAAAATGTTGATTCATCCCTATTGAACATCTTTTCATTTTCCATAACATTAAATATTTTCCCCTTAGCATCTTGAAATGCTGGCTGCTTTGGAGTGACTTGTTTTTACCGGTGCTATAAGATTTCAGACTAATCCTTCAACTCTAGCATCCCTGTTAGTGGCCATGGCCAGAAAACTCTTACTTTATCAACAGTGTATAACATGTAACTTATCGAAATCCAGCCAATTAATTTAAAAGGAAGTTTCCAGAGAGAACTGAGCAAAATGCAACAACCATAATATTGTGCGTGTATATATGTATTTATTTTTGCATTTATAATCATTCCAAAAGTTCTCAATTAAATTTAAAGTTCTAAGACTATTAACTAATTTCTCAAAGTACATGTTACTAGTGTACAAAGAAGACAAGGGACCAAATTCAGAGATAATCATATTCCTTAATTTGTGTAGAGTCCCTTTACTGCTATAATCTGTCATGTGTGTAGGATCCCAGGTAGATTATTCAACAAGGATCTGAAGGAAGATATAAGAACATGAGTATTAAAATCTCATTTCCCTTAACTTGAAGCTTCTCAAACCTTCAACGTCAACTGTAGATCTATCTACTAGAACTAGATGCATTTTTATTGTTGAGCAGTAAATTCACTAAGAAACGGAGTTGGGAGAAAACTAAAGCTATTCAAGCACAGTGAATTGCAAGAAGACTGCAGTTGTAGGACCCAGATCTGAAGGTAAATGAACATAGGTTACTGTTCCCCAAAAAGGGAAGACTAGAGGATCCTACAAAAATATTAAAGCAGGATTGGAAAGTTGGATATATCTCTGTAAATTGGGACCCAGCTTTGGCAAACAGATACCTTGTCTTCCAAGCTAAGCTCCTTATACTTAATACCATGGTAAAGGCTGTTTTACTGTATGACACTGAACCTTGGAGTCTATTCAAGACTACTATCTAAATTCCAAGTCTTTATAAATAGCTGCACAAGACAAATCCAGGGAAGAATTATTTGGGAGAAAATCCAGGGTAATATTACACTGATGTAAATTACATTGACATGCAAGATGTTCACAGCTCATTCTAGTGACTTTTTGTACAAGCAAATGGTTTATTACCTATTTCCCTCCCCACTTACTGGTGAGGCACAGCAATAGAGACCTAATACATGCAGCTATCTAGGGTTAGCTTCTTATCTGTATGCTCTGGACCCTCTGTAATTTACATCAGTGTACAGACCCGATATAAATATCACTGGTATAAATGTGCCATGTGTTCAGATCCTCAGTGGCTTATGACAGAGTAAACCCAGTGTAAGTGAGAGCAGAAATCATCTGCATTGGAGAGTACTTACATGTGTTACGGGCTCATTAGACTGCTGAAAGAAGGGATAAAATACATGAATTCATTGTTCTCTCATATATAGGTGAAACTAAGGACCCTAACTTACACAATTAACCACCTCACTTTAGAATGTGACTCCTAGTCATCGCCCTCAACCATGCAGTGAGTTCAGTAAAATATATCATCCACAAACCTTGGATGATATCTTTTAGTGGATCAACTGCATGGTTGGGATAGACAGACAAGCTTTCAATACATATCATTAATGAAACAAAACCTAGATTGTTACACAGGGCATGGGCTGATAAAGAAGGAATATGGTTAGTGATCTAACCACCAAATAAATATACAGCCTTCCCTAGCAAATGTATCTCTACAAATGCAGAGGGCAGTTTGCCCCAAGTAGTAGCAAGAGCACTGCATGCCCTGATATGATATCACTCCTCTAGAAAAGATATGTCCCAATGTATACAGGAGTCAGTCAGTCCACTACCGCAATGTGGAACATGGCAGCTACTCATAGTATTCAGCTAGAAAACAACTTAGGATAGGAAGTGAAGAATACAGTTTTCAATTGACGCTGCAGGAGGAATTTAATGTAGGGAGACTGCAATTACTCATGCACAAGTATTGCCCCTGTTCCCATAGAAAGTGCCATAGGATTCCTAACAACCATACTACTAGCAAGATTATGAAGCCCTGCTCATGATATTGTTAAAGCACATGCTTTGGAAGCCCCATGCTGTTTCCAGTATTAACATTTACTACAAATTTATGGGTTTTTTTCTGTTTTTTTTAATAGAATCATAGAAAATTAAGGTTGGAAGGGACCTCAGGAGGTCTTCTACTCCAACCCCCTGCACAAAACAAGACTATGCCCAACTAGATCATCCCAGCCAAGGCTTTGTCTAGCCAGGTCTTAAAAACCTCCAAGGATGGAGATTCCACAACCTCTCTGGGTAACCTGTTCCAGTGCTTCACTACCATCCTCATGATAAAGTTTGTCCTAATATGTAACCTAAACTTCCCTTGCTGCAACTTGAAACTATTGGCCTTTGTTCTGTCATCTGCTACCACTAAAAAGAGCCTAGTTCCATCCTGTTTGTAACCACCCTTCAGGTAGCTGAAGGCTGTTACTAAACCCCTTCTCAGTCTTCTCTTTTGCAGACTAATATCATAGGAATAAATTTTTTGATGATGAAGTAGGGTCCTTACAGTAGCTTTCCCAAGGGAAATATTAAAGACTTGGTAACCTATACTTTATATTACATTTAAATGTCATATACCGTAACATAATAAAGGTCCTTGCAAACAGCTAAATTTCATATTTTTATGTTACTATTGTGAGCTAAGTGTTATGCTTTTGAAGAATATCAAAAATCTAATTCATGCTTTAGCTTAGTGACTGATTTTAAGAGAGCAGTTGGGATTAATTTTATTATTTCCCCTAAAATGAAAGAAAGGAGACCTTCCATACAGGTATGTTGGTTCTCCAAAGTGCTAGCAAGTGATAATAACACAGGGGGACATGCCCTATGCAAGCTATCCATGATGCATACTGATGCAAAGGAGAAATTTTTATATTTCCCAACAGGTGGCAGTAAATGTCAATACTTTCCCTGCTATGATGAGTGATCAGGCTTTCCATTTAAAAATACAAAATGCTCTTTTTAATTAGTTTGCTCTCAAAACCTATGATGCCTATTTAAGATTTGTTACTGTAACTGATCAAAACCCAATACTAACTAACTTTGTTTTCAAAGTTCTTAGCTATCAATAGGAACGCTGTTAAGAGATGGGACTTTTTTTATGGTGACTGAGTCAGTAAATCTATATGGTAGCAGACTGGCAGAATAACTGAAAATCTAACTGTGCATATGTCACCAGAGGCTGACATATGTACAATAGTGACATATTGTAGTAGCTAGTTGCTACTACAATATTTGCAGTAGTAGCTAGCTGCTATTTGTATTGTGGGGGTTTCTAAAATTCTCCATTGTTCATATCTTTTTTTAACTAAGACTCATGTAATTTGCATTCATTCTGTAACATAATTTTATTGATTTATGGAGCTTGCAAATAGCAAGTTATGATCAAAGGTAAGGTAACAATACATAAAATGTAGTAAGCCTTTTTAATAGGCTGATCCATTTCCACATCTGACAAGTACCATTTTTTTTAAAGGAAAAGAGAGCTTTATTTATAATAAGCTAGTGACATTCAGATTACTGTTATTTTTATTGGTGTACTATTCCTCTGGAAACACTATCTTTCAAAAGAGACAAAAGGCCAGATTTTATTCCACTTATTAGACATAAAAATGGATTTAGGTGCCTAAGTGCAATTCTATTCCACCCTGTTCAAGTCAGGGAAAAGCAGTTAATGCAAAAAGGAGGGTGGGGCCACCTCTACATTGCTAATTTTTTGTGATCCAACCTTACTATCCACTGTAGGATAGTACTGTCTGTGACAAGTAGTATCCTACAGCAGAGTAGTTACGTGCACCAAAACACACACGTAGATGGTGACTGAGGCTGGCTGGGGCACAAGGGTGCCACAGTGCAGGGGCTGCCTGCTGGCAATATAAAAAAATTACAGTCTCTCTGGATATTTGGTTCCACCAAAACTCCATAGAGAGAAGATATAATATCTGTTCATTGAAGTTGTCCCTCTTCTAAACATTTTTTTTAGATTAAAAAATACCACCAGCAATTGATATCATGGCCCTTTGACATCTGAGGCTTAGGTGAGCATTGACACAAATTGAATTTGTAGAGTTTATTTATTTACTGGAATATAGTTAGCCAGTCACCTTCAAACCTACCACACCGTTTGTTACATTCAGTCATCTGAATGTATTAACTCCATAGGGAGAAGAGTAAATTGCCATTTAATGGGGAAACATATTAAGGTTTAATGATAGAAAAGACCAACTATTAGTATTAATACTGATGGCTTTTTTGAAATGCAAGCTGTCACTTGCAAAGCCTCTTGATACACCAGTGTAGGCAATGTTTCCATGGTCCTGCCATACTGAACAGCAATAGTATTTCAGCAGTTAGCCTTCTTTTCAGTCAGATAGATTGTTTTCTGCTTTAATAAATGCAATTGATTTTTGAAAGTGTGCAGCCAAATACTGTTCACTATACATAAAATAGATTCATTAGACAGAGTCCTTGGCAAACTGACACAAGGGCTATATGAAACTGATGTAACTGACTTTAAATAGTGCTAATTGACAGCTTAATCCAACTTGTTCATAACAATTCATAATATGTCTTTTATATTAAGGCTTCATGAGGCAGGTGGAAAAGCACTGTGCTTTATAAATCAGTATAGCAGCTATTGTATCACTCTTCCCCAGGCAAATCTGAGAGGGATTACAAGAGCCAGTGCATGTCAAAGATTGCTGGGTATTTCAAACAAAGGACACCGGATGCGGGATAGCTCTGATTGACTGTTAATTAGATACAGATAATTTCACCTCTTGGTCACCCACTCTCATTCAGCTGGTGTCTGTACTGACTGAAAGTCATTATCATTTGAAGGCTGGTCAGTGGCCTATGAAATAAGTATGATGGGTTTTAAGACTGTCAGTCTATGGGCATGCCTGTTCACTGGAACAAAGTAAACACAAAAGCAACAATTGTTGCCCTCCTGGGCAGGTTTATCCTAGAAGCCAAGGGTTAAAGGGTCCGAAAGGATGCATTAATCCCTCTCAAATACCTCAGTGATATTCCTCCTGGTTACGTTTGAGCAGATAATGAATCTACTTCTTCCCATAACTAAAACACTCCCTTATTTAAGACTATTTAACCCAAGCATTGTATCCTTTACATCGTTTTCTTGCAGAAGTCAGGGTAGAGACGCATAAGCGTTCATGAGCAAGAACTCACTTCATATGGTCTTCTTGTCTTTTTGGACTGATGGAGAAGTCAGAATTCCTATGATATCCTATCACCCCACACAGTTTTTCTTCTGTTTACACCTCCTTGCACTCAAGGCTGGTTGTTGTTTGGCAACTTTTTTTCTCATCACTGCCATAATTAGGCAGATAGGTTATTATAAGACAATGCAATGCAGGAGTGTTTTAGACATGAGAAGAAGCAGGTTCCTTTCATATTATTCATCCATACTAAGCGTATGTATTACCAAGGTGTTGAGAAGGGATAGGACCCTGGGTGATACAGACACAAAGTAAATGACAATCTTCTCCCCCAAAAATTTAGGACATTTTTACATGTGCAAGCATTGCAGTGCTGGGTGCATTGAAAAGTGGCCGGCACTGCGACACTTGCAATTATATAAATGATGAAATGCAGGTCAGCGCTGAGAAAATGGCAGTGGCATGCTTTTGAACTAAAACACCTCAAAAGTGTTTTTAGTTCAAAAGTGTGCCACAGCCATTTTCTGTGCACTGATGCGCATATAGCTGCTTACACAACTGCATGTAGTACAGTGTAGTGCATGTCAGCTCGCATGTGGAGCAGACTCAATTAATTAATTGAGTCTGCTCAGAAGTGGCAGATCTCCAGTGCATCACCAAACAAAAAGGTACGTGTATAAATGCCGTTACAGTCTAAAAGAAGCAATTTATTTAAAGTTCAAGAGAATGGAAATACTATTACCCTCCTTCTATAGATAGGACACTGAGGCACAAGATAGAGGAAGAACCTTGCCAAGATCATGCAGGAAACCTGAGACAGAGCTTGGAATTGGACCTAGCTGACTAGTTCAGTCACTTAGACACAAGTCTGTCGCTCTCTTCAGATTACTTTTTCATACATATCAACACACAGAAGGTTGATAGCTTCTCTGTTCCCTCCCCAAAGGAAAGTGCCCACTGTGTGGTACTGCAGTGGATTCCTTGCTTTTCTGAAAAGAAAAGATCGTGCTCTGTTCCACTTATTTTGGAATAATGAGATTCTTTTTCCAAAACTATATTTTGCAGATGCTTAAATTGTCTGAAAAACTTGACATTTATTTTTAGTGGCAAACTGTGTTCCTTGGAACTGCAGGCTTAACAGTGTGCTGCAACTGATGCACTTAGTAGACACAGTGAAAGGAAGAAAATAGGATTTTTGGCTTTAAGCAACATATAACTGAAGGATAGACTGGAAATTTCCCAGTGACTGAAAATGTATCAGTGTTAAGCCCACAAAGAACAGAATGGAAATGTCCACATTGGCAGTTAACTAGCTCACTACATTTTACACAGGAACATAATTGGTATTTGCCTTGTGGATTAACAAAAAAACCCCCCAAAACCAAAACTCAACAAACCCCCCCAGGAAATGCAAAGTCAAAACCCAGCTTATAGTTTATTTAATGATTTACAGTGCAGTGTGTCGTGTTTCAACAGGTAGATTTGCCCATTACTTACGTAACATAAGATCCTAGCAAACAGGACAGAGAAACAGGCAGCAAAGAAAAAGTTGCCCGATCTTTTGAAAAGTCAATTATGAAACAGAATTAGTAGTTCAGGAGAATTCCATTTTTCTCAGGGAAAAACAAAAATCTGAGTAAGAAAGAATTTAACACGTGGGTGTGTTGATTTGTGCTATTGATGCAATTGAATACAACGCATGAGCCCAGGACCACAGCACATTGAGCCAGGTCAGAGCAGCCTTGGCTGGCAGAAGGTCAGAGGGGAGGTGTGGGGGTCAGCCTGCCAGCCTGGGCCTGCACTGACCTGGCTCACTGTGCTGTGCAGAGGTTGGATGGGGGGGGGGGGGGGGGGGGCCCCCCCCCCCCCCCCCCCCCCCATGATAGCACCCTCATGCCCTAGCCAGCACCACTAGCATCTACACATTCATTGCAGTGCACTAAATAACACTGCTGCAGGATGCTAACCTACGATGGCATTTATTAGTTTACTGTGGCCTAATTGGGCTGCTGAGACTTTATTGTGGAGGCAACTCCATTATAAATGCCTTGTGCAGATTTGCCCACAATATTTCCCTGAAATGGGCTACAATTAATTATGGACTCCAAACAGCAGCTGACTAAAGCTACTGCAATCAGCATGGCAGCTGCTGGCTTTGCCCTGTGCATCATGGTTGCCCCAGGCCTGGAGTTGCCCTGCTACACCTCTGCTGGAGGCAGTTAGCAGACTACTAAAACTCTCTATACCATCCAAACATGAGAGAAGGACACAAGTCACAATAGCTAATATAAATCAACCTATTTAAAGAGGAAGACCTGGTCCCCTACCTGAAGGAATTTACTCCTTGAGTCTGACATGCATTCAGTACATTTTTAACTGAGGGTTTTTGTGTATATGTTTTTTTTCCTTTGACGGAAATGTGGGATTTGAGAAGGAATTCCACTGACTCTTGGTTTCTGATGTGATCTCCAGCCGACATTGCCTTCCAATGACTCTTTTTAAAATTTTGGCATGTAATTGCTATGGCACAGGTTACCTGTATAACACCAGAAATCTGTGGGACGTTGTGATGCAATAAAGTTAGGGCCATTTTAGAGCAGTCACAGGAGAAAACCTGCACACCTGTGACTTGCCACTGGAGGGTTTGGTGAGCAAGGGTGTGGAGACAGTAGCCAGGTGGGTGGACGGGAGGGAGGCTTGTAACTCAGAGGCAGAGAAATCACCAACAGGCTAAAAAAACCTTTTGAAGTGAGCAGGCAGCAGGGAAGGAGAAAGAGAAAGTAATAGAAAAAAAGCAAGGGAGAATAATGCCCAGAATGTTGCATGTATGTGTTTGCCCTCTGGTTCCTCCTTTTTCACACCTAAACTTTTACAGTTGGCAGATGGGGTTACAAGCAGTTAACTACATTAATTAGGATTTTACCTGCCAGTCTTCTGCCTGTGAATCTGGGGGTAAGGATTTGAGAAGGGTTGTGTGGAGGGGAAACCGATGGCGGGGGTTGATGCCTTAGCTCTCAGTCCAGATCAGGGGCTTCTGGCAGGGGCCTCGCACTTCCCCAACCCTCCTAAAGTTTTAGGCCATTGCTCCTATTCCTGTCCCCCACTGCCACAGAGAAAAGGCCCATTTCCATCCTCTCTGTAATTGACCTTTAGGTATATGAAGACTGTTATCAAATGTCCCCTCAGTCATTTCTTCTCCAGACTAAACCACAGTAGGTTTTTTTTTTGCCTTTCCTCATAAGTCTTGGTTCCCAGACCCCTAATGATTTTTGTTGCTCTGCACCGGATTCTTTCTAAACTGTCAGAACACCTGCAAAGGTCTTCAGTTGGGATTTAACCAGGGTAGCTAATTGAGTTTAGCAAAACCACACCAACTTCCACCTTCTGAGGATGTGGCCTACACCATGTCTGATGCTCACAGAATGTGGTTTAAAGCCTATTACTGAAGTCATGCAAACATGAACTGTAAACCTGGGTTGGCAATGTTTTTGGGCCAAGTACCAAAAACACCTGCAACCTCTGGTTGGAAGATGCTGGAATGCCAGGGGCAGATGGCGGGGAAGCTGCAAGGGGTCTGATCCTTGTTGTGGCAGCGCAGCCCGGGTCCCTTGCCCTCTGCTTGCCCTGAGGCACACATGCATCTCCTTCCAGCAATGAGTCAGGTCAGGTCTCTGTAGCCCCCAGTATAGCTGCTTGCAGGCTCCCTGCCACCCACTGTGAGCAGCCCAGGCTCCGTGGTAGGTAGTGGGGGCCTGCCTAGAATTTAGGTCAGCTGTAGCAGGTGACTGGGAGGCTGCACATGGCTGAACTGGTGTCCATGGAGCCCCAGCCCAGAGATCAAACCCAGCAGAGAATCTGTCACAGTACTCCCTAAAGTCCTGTAAATACCATGGTAGTATGAAGGCAAGGCAACACTTGGACATAGGTGTGTGATAGGGAGTCAACTTGCTTAGTATCTAACAACCTGATCAGCTTCCAATGAATGGAGCAAGTGACATTGAAAGCATACCTCTGCTGAGACCCTTCACTTAATCTTAACAGTGGAGGGGCAACATAGGGGATCTTTGAGAATAGAGACAGAGACACTGTCACACACATAAAGAGAATTTGTGTTATGCCGGGGGTTGGCAACCCCTGGCGCACGTGTCAGAGCATGGCATATAAAGTCATTTTGCTTGCACATGCACCTTGGGGCAGACAGCAGGAAAGGGGCCGGGGCTGTGCTGCCACAACAAGGATCAGGCCACTTGCATCTCACCTGCCATCTGCCTGGAGGTGTGTGTGGCACCTACTGCCGGTAACAAGCCAGGCCAGGCCTCTGCAGACCCCAGTGCAGCTGCTTGCAGCCTTCCCACCACCTACCGCATTGGGAGGGACAGTGGGAGAGCCACAAGGGGCCCAATCTTTGTTGTGGCAATTCAGCCCAGGCCCCTTTCCCACCATCAACCCCAAGGTATGCATGAACCCTCTACTGGCAAAGAGCTGGGCTGGAGCTCTGTGGACCCCAGTGTAGCTCTTGCAACCTCCTGGCCACCTGACACAGCTGGCCCAGACTCTGGGCAGGCCCCTGCCACCCGTCATGGAGGCCAGGTTAATTGCAGCAGGTGGCAAGAAGGCTGCAAGCTGCTATACTGGGGTCTATGGAGCCCCAACCTGGCTCATTGCTGGCAGGAGGTGCATGTGTGCCTCAGGGCAGGCAGTGGGGAAGGGACCCGGGCTTCACTGCCGTAAGGATCAGGCCCCTTGTGTCTCCCCCACCATCTGCCCCTGGCATGCCAAAATCTTCCAGGTTTTTTAGATTGCCTGGAAAAACTTATAGGATGAAGGTCCCAGATTTAATCCTCTTGGGAATCCAGGATGGGGTCATTAAAAACCTGTGTGTATGTGCACACATATAAGACCTGTGTCTTATAGAGTATAAACTTCTATATGCCTATAAAAATCAGGGTTCACAGGTATTCACTAGAAGTTGGTCTGCACTAAAGTTCACTCTTCACTAAATTTACTCTTCAATGATTGGAGCAGGAATACATAGAAATCTATAGATATAGCTGGGAACAGACCTGGGGAATTTTTGCTAGGATTCTGTTTGCACCACAAGCCTCTGCGAAGGAGCAGGAAAAAAATGTTTTGCTAATCACGTTTGTGCTTTTTATATCAGTCATTTCATTGATGTCTCTATTCCAACACCCAAGTGACAACAGTCAATAAATACAAATAGATTCAAATCTTGATGTATCCTAGAACTAATTTATAGCTACACATGATTCAAATGTAACAATACAGTATGGGGCATTTGCACACATACAAGCACTGAAGTGCAAGGCACTTTGAAAATTGCCCAGAGATGCATTGCTTGCAGTTGTATAAGCAGCAAAATGCACATCAGCACAAAGAAAATGGCGGCGGCGCACTCCATTTTCTTCCTGCTAACGCACTTTTTGCTACTTATACAACTGCGAGCATAACAGTGTGGTGTGTGTCGGATCTCTGGAGCATCTGAGAACTAAAAGGTACATGTATAAATGCCTTTAGGCTTTAAATTACAGGAAATTAAGGCATTATGAGGAAAAATGAATTAGAAAGAAATGTGAGAGGCAAGGATTTCTTAGGGTAATATCTTTTATTAGATCAGCTGCATAGTTGGGATAGGGTTTGACAAGCTTGGGAGTTTGGGAAGAAAAATTCATAAGCTGGTTGAACACTAAGAATGAAGAACTTAGCATGCATATTGATTGTATGGCACATTATAGCCTACCTGATTCCAGAATTTTTCCTAGACATGAAGGTGAAAATTACTCTCCCTCTTTTTGATAGACCTTGATCTCCCAGTAATCAGCTTCTTTTGTTGCTAATTGTTTGTCTGGTACCCTTGGGAATTCCTCTCTCCTTCTTCCAGCTGTTTTTAATTGTACTATGCTGGATTTCTCATCACACCTGATGTCTCGCAATCAAAAGCTTGTATTACTCTATCCCAACTATGCAGTTTGTCCAATAAAAGATGCTGTCTTAAGAAATCTTTGCCTCCCACATAATTCATGTGCCATCACAGCTGCAACTCTAACATTACCAAAGAAATGTGAAGAAGATGATACATATCTAACCACTGTTTCTATGGCCAACAGCTTAGCGGGGTTTGTCATTATAGATTCTCTAAAATACACAGCCTGAAATTTTTCGTACCTTTCAGCCATCAAGTTGAAGTCTGTAGAAGACAACTTTACCTTCATGTCTATTCTTAGGTTAATTAAATTAATTCCAGTTTGCCTCACCTGGAAGTGCTACTCTTAGTGGACTATGCCAGTCCCTGCTCAAGTGATGGCTATTACAATATCCAAGACAGGATGAGCAAGCAATGACAAACTCAAGAGTTGGCACATCTAGTAGGCCAAGTTTAATGTAGGTGGCACTCCGTAAAACCGTAGAACAACACATGAATACACTGCCATTGTCAAAGGGAATTTGAAAGCATGACTAGGGAGAGCAGTTACTGTCAAGCATTCCTATAGCTATTCCACTCCAGCTCCTCATTGGGATGCTGTTAGCATTCAGCAAATACAAGGTCATTTATCACTTGAAAATGTGAGGAAGCCAGTATGCAATACCAGCATACCCTAGCTTGTTTTATGGCTCTTTCCCTGGATAAGGAGTTGTCAGGACTTTAATATACACTTTATTCCAATACACTTATTCCACTTTATTCCAATATATTGGAAGTTTTACAAACTTGCATTTAGTTTAGAGCTCTCTTGAACTTGGCCCTCAGAATCCAGCTGTGAGATTGGGGCTGTACTAACTGGGCAAGTCAAGACTAACATCTGGCAATCATCTGGTGCACACAACACTAGGCAAGTTTGAGCCTAGTGGTTATTAAAACTGCCATTGCTCAGAATGAGGTTTGACTCATAGTTATTTACCAGGGGCAGGTCATTCAACCATGTCAAAACAAGAAGCTTCTGCTTGTTTAATTTACATTTATTGTGGTCAGCTTCCAGCATTGCTACCTGGCGCATTGGGTCTATAAGGAATAGGATATCAGAGAAGAACCTCCACAATCCTGGGAACACCTTTCTCACAGATTCAAAGAAGGAAAGGAGAAGCACACAGTTGCTTAAGTCTGTTTTTTGGAAAGGTAAATACATTACCATGTCCAATCTGGAAACATTTGTGTCACTTACAGGACTGAAGATAATTTCCTCTCCCCCAATATTCTGTGTTTTGCCATCACATGGCCTTCTGCTAGGAATATATACTGCCATATGAATAGAATATACTTGCAATGACATAAGCATGCGAAAAGTGAACTCTAATACTTAAAAAGATGGATTGAAAAAACCAATGCAAGCCAAATAGGCCCTTCCTTTATGAGGTTGTGAGGCGAGAGCTCACAGAAGGTATGTGGACATTTTGTTTACAAGGGAGCATGAATAGGAAAATGAAACCCGATTAAGGAATGCAGCACCACCAATATTTCCAAATACGTTCTTTGTATTTAAAATAATACTACTCAAAGTAAAATCTTGCCTAAATCCTGCAAAACAGGATCCCATTTATTTAAAATCTAGCTTTCCTGGTATTGGTAAGAATACCCTGTAGAGTAACTATTTATTTAAAATCTAGCTTTCCTGGTATTGGTAAGAATACTCTGTAGACTAACTAGGGTGAGGTGACCTGGGAGGCCACCTCAAGTGTCAGATCTAGGAAGGATTGAAAAAAACCCCTGAAGCCTTAGCCACGCAATCACACTGGTGGCTGCTGGAAGTCACAGTTGCCCATATGTTGCAGTTGCACCAGGCACTCAACTGTGTTATCATCTCTCTGAGAATACCCCATATGCTTTAACTCAACGGGGTTTTAAAAGCATATTTATTTTTCATCATTTACACTGATTCTGGTGTCATTTTTGCTTATTTGTCTTGTTTTTGTGTTTTGCTTTTCACCAGCTCAAAACTGTCTGGTCAACTTCTCTTGAGTTTCTGCCCAGTGGCAGCTCTTACTTTCACTAAGCATTAGCACAAGTGCTGTTGTGTTCATGATGAATTCGGAGGCTGCCTGCAGGGGAAGGTTTGCACAAACTTGTTTTTTAATGAACTTCTGAAAAAATGCGTACAACACACACTTTTCTTCTAGTTTTGGTTCTATATAAGGTATTTATATGGTCTCCATTGGGGTGCACCCAGGGTGGGATAGGGCAGTTGCACCCCCCCTTTGATTCCTGTCCCACCCAAACTTTAAAACCAACTGCTAGGCAGTAGCAGCAGCATTTCTATTCAGGCAGTGCTGAAAGAGTCAATTGACTTCATGGCTCATTATCATCTTCCTAATTCCTGTTAATCTCTCTCTACTCCACAGGTATTAACAACCCTCTCTCCTTTTTAATGCTCTTACCTGTCACACTGATGTAACCTTGCCCATAACCTCCCCTCCTTCTCCCCTTTCCCTGTCTATTTCCCCATCCTTTCAGTCATCCCTGTTGTCACTGTCATCATCTTCTTCTCTCCCATCGGCTCCACTGCCTTCATCATTACCTTTGTCATCTCTCTCTTCAGGGTTCCCACCCCTGAACAGTCTGTGCCAGTTCATCCTCTTCCATATGATCCCCACTGTCTCCTCCCCAGTGTCTTCCACCATTTTCTTCCACCCTTTTACCTTGCTTAGTCCCATTTTGGCATAGGCCTCTATATTGAGAGGTTTGTGTGCCTGTACATGAGCAGGTTCCTGTTCTTCCACAGGACATTTCTGAAGTAGGAGATGAATTGGTTGAAGTGGGCTGTCAGGGTCCCTTACTACCAGGACAGGTGCCCAAACAGCACTGCTTCTCTTGTTAGGATTGTGACCCCTGTCACCATCTTGAGGAGCCTAAACACTTTTCTCCACACCTTTTTGGCAAATGGACAGTACCATAGGAGGTGGTTGATTATCTCTGCCTTCCTCGGGCAAGTATGGCTGGCTTCTCTGTTCCTATCTGTGCCACTTTACCCATACTGGGAGCACTCGGTGGGCTACCTGCCAGTTCATGTCTCCGTGTTCCTTCTGCAGGTCCTTGTGAAGATCCTCTCCCATGTGGCCTGGAAGCTGTCGCTGGGGTGTAGGTCCACAGGCAACACAATGTCCCTTTTCCTCACCACCTCAACTATTTATTACCTTAGTTGTTTATTAGTAATATATTTTCTTCCTCTATTATTCCTATAATAATAATAATAAAAACAACAATAATAATAATAATTATTATTATTCTGGTAAAATCACACTGTGGACAGAAGTGCATCTTTATAGTGAAAGGGAGCCCTGGACATGGTTTGGGGGCAATACCTTCCCTTCCCTTTAAAGTTTGCAGTAGGGCATACTGGTTTGTTATTAGCACAGATACTGTAGTTGTGTCTGAAGAGCCAAAATCATTGCTATAAAACTTATAAAATTGTGAAAAGTGAGAAGGTTCACCTTTCCAAGGGTCCTGAATAATCGCATGTTTTAGGTTCTCCATATAAAACTTGTTGAATTCTAAGTTTGTTCCATTACATTTTCAGATGTGTTATAATTATTTTTTCTTTTGTTATTTAATTTGTCTTTGAGTTAAATCTTTTTGCATCTGCTTGGTTTGGTTGAACATTTTTGACATAGTAAAATTTCTGCATTATTAGAGAGAATGTTGAGCATTTGCTCTTTGAGGGAAATATGGACTGTCTAAAGTTTATCTTAGGAATGGTATTTGTAATATATATTGGTTGTTTCGGTCTGTGTAAACTATATTGTGTCCTAGGAAACAGGAGGCCATTAATTAATACATTGGGGAGCAAATTCAACTTAGGTGTAAATAGGTGCAACTCCTAGTAAAGTCTGTTGTAGTTATGTTCAAATATATTAGTTCACAATTTGGTTCCAAGACTGACTATTGCTGTAAAGAAACTGGATGGTTTAATGAACCTCAATAGCTTTACTGAATTCCTGTCTACAATTAACACATCTCCGAAAGCACCCTGTTCCTGATAAATTGATTCTCATCTTAAATGTTTAATTCAGGATCTATCACTACTTTGGTTCTTGGAAGGTCAACATCTTGGAAAAGGTCTTGGAAGGTCTATCCAGGACAGTACTTTATCTCCTTCCCAGAACTGGTCATTTACAGTTATATTACAGTATAAGTATGTCTCTCTGCCCCTGTTTCTTTGTGGATTTGAAGATGTAGTTAATGACATATCTTAGCTTTGGTATGGGCAGATGGAACTTGACTGAAGTCAGAAAAGTTGTATTTGATAACCCCCAAGCCATTGGATGTATGTGTGATACCATAATTGGATATCTGTTCCATGGTAGCCCTCCCACCTCTTCTGTTTCATATTGTGATGGCCCCATGTACTCTACTTTTCCTCATGCGTTGACAGGTATTGTTGTGACCTTGATTAATGCAGATTTTGTCATAACAGTTTCCAACCTCTCTTCATGCTTCAGCTGGGTATTGATATTCAGGGACAACACAGAGGGCAGGTTTGATGTACTCAACTAGAAAAGGAATGCTGCAGGTCTAGGGCAGCTATTGCAGCCTTATCATCCAAGGAGATGTGAAACATTGTGGCTAGACTGTCCATCACTAGGATTTAATGAGCACATTGGAAACAGAGGAAAACAGGGAGGTAACATTCATTGCTTTGCAGAGACACTTGGCAAATTGATTATTCATTCTAGAGAAAGGCAATACACTTTGTTTTGCTGCCGCCCACTCAAGCTGGTTCATGCTTCATTGCACCCTGACAGAAAGGAATGTGTATTCTTAACAATGAAAAATATGGTAGAACTTAATAGGAAGAGGGAGCTGACAACTTCCAAAATTGTCCTAGATAGAATGAGGGTAGGCTTATTGGACAAGCAAAGGCAGAGAGGAATCCTTTGTGTGAAAAGTTTTTTTTGCATGTGAAAAGTAAAGTTGTTTGGTTTGTAAGCTGTTTGTATTGGAAAATTTGCTACAGCAGTAAGATGACCACATGTCTTGTTTTTGTGGGACAGTCCTATTTTAAACACCTGCCTGGAGCATCTCATTAGTTTGCTCAAGTGACTGATTTTGTCCTATGTTCATTGTGAATGCAGCAGTGGTGGTGCTCTTCATTCAGAAGGTATGGCAGGGGGTTGCCACTCCTCCAACATCCCACAGTGCTCTAGGATGCTTACAGACATGGAAAAAAAATAGTGCTTTACTTTCAGCTCAGCATGCCCCTGTGCCAAGTGCAGTGCATGCCCAGAAGAGCTATTGTGTTAGTTTGACCTGGCTCGCCCAGTGTCTGTATAGATCGGGTGCTTCAGTGGGGCTTTTTGGTGCTTTTATCTAACAGCTGTAGATAAAAGTGCCAAAAAGCCCCACTGAAGCACGCAATCAATACAGACACTGGAGAGATGGCTCAAATTGACACACTTCCTCTTCCAGTAAAGCACTGGGGTTTTGTAGGGGGGTTTTTTGTCAGCAGCCTACATGCTTGGCTGCATGCTCATCTGACACTGGATCTTAGAGACACCTGAGCATGCCAGATTGGAGAAGGAGAGAGGGCAGAAGGAGAGAAGTGTCCTGCTTTGAGACTTGGGAAATATGGTCACCCTATATATCAAGCAAACAGAACAAAAGGGCAGAACAGAGTTTTCCTTTATCTCTGTTACACAGGAAAGGAGAAACAGTAGTTTGCTGCATTTTTAACTGTCTGAGAATTATGAAATCTGTGTGCTCAGCGCTAGACTTTTCAGCAATTCCTGGAAAACGTGCTGAGATGTGGCACTGCAGATTTGAATGTGTGTTTGCAGGAAATGTATTCATTTATCAGTGCTGAAATCCATTAGGCTGTGGCACAGTTTTCCACAGGTAATAGTGGATCATAGGAAAATAGGGCTGGAAAGAACCTCACAAAAGTTATCCAATCCAGTCCCCTGCTCAAGGCAGGATTGGTCTTGTCAAAACCATCCCAATGTGCAACCTTTAAAACAAGACTAGACAAATCATTCAAATATGCTATAGGAAAATCAACCTGAATGATGGACTAGATCAGTGTTTCTCAACCCGTGGGTCGGGACCCAAAAGTGGGTCACAAGAATATATGAAAGGTCATAAACAAACTTTAAAAATATATCAACAAACTTTAAAAATGGATTCTCTTTTGAAAGGAGAAAAACGTGGGAAACTGTGGCTTTTCCTTTGCAGGGTAGCAGAATTACAGTCTGCATGGGGCTGCTTGGGGGGCGGCCCATGCTCCACACATACTGGAGGGGCTGGGAGGGCAGCAGGTAGGGGGTGAGGGGCGCTGGGTTGGGATTGGCTATTGATGTTTACAAATGGGTCCTGCTACAAAAAAGGTTGAGGACCACTGGACTAGATGACCTAATATAGGCCTGTTTTATGCATCATTTCTTTGTGACAAAGGGTGAGATTCTCAAAAGTGTAAACAGGAGTTAGGAGCACATTGACTCTTAATAGGAATTGGGTAGCTAACTGTCTTTTGAGGCTAACACTTTTCCCTGGATTTTTTGGGACATGTTCAGAGTACACAGCATAATTTATAGAGGGAAAGATGATCTATTATTTACCTTTCTATTCCATGCCCATTGTGACATCATTACACTTTCTAAAGGCCAGCTTTGCTTTAAGAAAAGGACTATTTCCCCAAGCGTAATGTGTTCCAGAGGAACATAGATTGCTGAGCAGAGACATGTGTAGTCTCTTGGTTTAGGCCAGGAGAGATCCTTAGCCATGTCCATGTATATTTTATAGTAGGAATAAAAAAGGAATCAGACTGTGAGGAATGTGCAGGGTCAACTTCATCAGCACTGGGCCAATCCTGAAGGGGTGTTTTAACTGGCCAGAAGAAGCAGAAGTAATTATGATTCAAGAATCCTGTAGGCAACTCCCTCTTTCTCATTACCAAAAAAGAAGTATTACAAATCAAATAGTGAGAAGTGTCATAAGCTGCTCGGGAAACTCCTCTGGGTATTTGGAGTGCAGATTTTTTGTCTCAACACTGCTGCTATTACCATTCAAAGCTCTGGGGGCCTGGTGTAATGGCTCTCCTGAAGGATGGATAGCTGGCTAATGCTTAAAAAAGCCTCTGAATGCAATAATATATTGGTGAATGGGAGAGAGCCAGGTCTCTAAGCTGATGCATTTCATACATTTTTTGCACATAATCATTGCTTCATAAGTAAGATAAATACAGTGAATTACCACAAACCCTATGGGCTCTCTTTATAATGAAAACAATGTTTCTCTTTGCTGATATTTTCCACACATCCCTATTACTAACTCATTTCTTTTCCTTCTGCATCCCAGTCATCCTTTACAGTAACAGGCAATGCCCACAGTGCTCTTTGCTCAGGTTGATGAGATTTAAAACTCAATCTGGGAGCTCCCCCCTCCTATCAGTGCTAGCATGGAGCCATGTACTTAAGACCTGAAATTCATGCCCAAAATAGGATAAAACAGTCCTTGGCTACAGTCTTATTTATGAGATACAGTCAAATGTCTCTGAGGCATTTGCAAGGCATTCCTGTGTCTTGGAATTCAACAAACACTCCATGCTCAGTAACAGATTTATGTGTCCTCTTACAGAAAACTATAAAGCTTCCAGTCTTGTAGATCTGTGTAGCTCACTTTGCCTGTGAAACAGTGAAGAAAAAAATAGCATTATTTGGCATGAAAGAATTAAAGTCCAATTCTGCAATGGTCACCCTCACAAGCAGCCCCACTGAAGTCTTGCTCAAATGAAGGCTGCCATCATAATAAAGGAGAATAAAGTCTTTTAGTTGATATAAATGAAGTATTTAAGACTGTAAAGACAGAACCTTGATTCACAGAGCTGATGCTGAGAAGCATTAAAGGGGACTTTATACAGCTTGAAACTCTGTTGGACTTGGACTCCAGTGCAGTACTTCAGTGCATATTGGCTGTTCTAACTTTCACTAACTGTTAACAAACCCTAAGGGGAGCTAAAAGCTGTGCATAGAAGGAGCAACTCATGTTCCTCAAGACTCTTTGACTTTATCATGACTTCCCCTGATCCCAGCTACCCATTGTACTGGATGTTATGATGGGTTTCTGTCTTCTGAGCTATAAGTATATAACCATTTTTACGCCCTTAATGCCACTTAAAGAGAGTAAAGATGTGGACTGGGACCAAGACCCTGTTCTGCAGTATACGCAGTAAATAATGATCATAGTACAAGAGAAGGGGACAATATGAACGAATTCCATATGCTCAGACTGTGGGAATACTAACCTAAGAGGTCACAGAATCAAATAAAGAGCCTTTAAAGCTATCCAAATGATTTTAGCAAAATTATTACTTTCTCCTCAAACCTATAACAAAACCTCTTGGTCCTCCCCATGTAAAGGACTATCCATAAATTTCCCCTCAGGTTTCATTCTTCTCCATCAGCTCAAGAAGAGGGATACCTGGTAATTACAGAGTCTAAGAAACAACTAATGAAATCTAATGCAAGAAAATAAGACCTGGGTGTGAAATGTGCCTCTTTAAAATGCATTGAATAATGTCAGGTAGAGCTGTGTGTATTCATTGCCCTGTAGAGAGTCTAAAAATACCTCGAAGGAAAATAGAAAACAACTAAGCAAAACACAGGTGTGTGCAAACTCCCACATGCACCAACATAATACAGGTTGCACTAGAAGCTGAATAAATGAGGATTGCAAGCATTTTAGTCACCTTTTTGAGGCTCATTTTCTCTAAGCCTTCTCCTCAAGAGGGTGGATGTACAAGAGAATAATGTGAAAAGGCATGTGCTGTCTTCTTGTGGCTCACCACAAATCTGGACTAAGATTTATCAAGAGATCATCCTTGTCCATGGAGCAGCAAAGATTAGCTAAACTTTAAAATAACTCTCTTTGAAAACATGCACTAAAAATAAACTGTCATGCTTTTATCTGGGAAGAGGTATAAGGACTACAGATGGAGGTTAGTGCTTAAGACATCTTAGATTCAAACTGAAAGTGAAAACATATCTGGTTTGTTTAGAAATTAGAAAAATCTTAACTCAGGCAGCTTTTCTTGGCTTTACTAGCTTTGTAGATGTGCCATCTTGATACCCATGATTTTGAAGGGATATTATAGGTTCCACGGGCTATTACTAATAGTTAAATGGTGCTCTGTCATTACACTAACAAGCAAAAATACACACAAACTATTCCACTCAGAAGACACCAAAAGATATTGAAATGTAGGGAGTGCAGTGATTGCTTACTTTGAATCAGATTTTGTGTGTCAAATCCTAAAAGTAGATGTTAGGTTTGTTCATAATCTACAGGGTCCTTAATGAATGAAAAGGATGGTTCAGAGAGAGAAATGATGTTGTCAGTGGGTTTCAGAAAGCAAACAGCCTAACTCCTCAAGTCCTTTCACAGAGGAAAACACGCAGGCTCTTGTAAAACAAGGTTCTAATGACAGTTTTACAGGCTGATAATTAGCAAGACTGAAGGCAATCAAGTAATCAAAGCCCTTTGCTGTTTGTGTTTACTAATGTTTATTACAGAACAAGTGTGAGATTAGCCAGCATTAGCAAAGAAACTAAAACCCAAGCAAAATGTGTCTCTATACATTTTATACATGTTAACACATAAAGACGAGCTATTTAGCGTGCCCATGTTTTGGATTATTATTATTTCCATTATGACAAGTTCTAGAAATGCCCCAATACGTTGGTATCCTACAAGCACGAAATAAAGCACTCCCTTTTTACCTACCATAAAAAGAAAATGTGAACAGCTTTGTAATGTTAAGAATGAATGATTTCCATAGCTTACCTGTACCTAAAATTGTTACTATGATCCATGAGGGAAATGAAGACGAGGTGCAACTGCTACACATGCCTTTTATTGAAAAGAAGAAGTTCAAGTTTTATTGAAAACCCATGTCCTTTTCTGAAAAAAAAGTGGTTCAGGAAATGCTCTTTATCTTCCAATGTACATATTTTTTAAAATTGAGAACCCCAGTCTGTGTGAACTAGCTTTCATCTGTTCCTTGACCCATTCGCAGATCTAGTATTTGGGCACATTTAGCAATAATATAAATAGTAATACAAGTTATGCATTAAGGGTGGCATGGATTCTAAACAGTGTTATAATTGGATCTGGTCTGGTTTAAGTTGATCAGAAAATGGGTCATGACATGCCAGGTCCACTGAATGCCAAATTAGTGCATGTGTAAAACAAGGAGGCTGGAGGGAATGTGGCAAGAAAGCAACTGATGGACAGCTGTGAGGTAGGGTACACTGTAAAATGAATATCCAGGCCTTGACCTTGAGTCTATAGTGAGAGTCTATCCATGCAGGTGGTTCACTTTGCAAGATAAAAGTCTCATTTAATAATGAATGAAAACAAATTACACCTCAGTTTTATCTCTCACAGATATGCATACTATGTATGTCTCCTTTTTCTGACTAATTTGCACATGAGGTGCTCCTTACGTTACTGTTTATATCATTCTGAAGATGGCCAGTGCGATCTTTTGCAGAGTTTTTAGTAGGATCAGGAATGGAGTAGAATGTACCGGGTATTAATTTACCTGAGACTCAGATTCCACTTAGATCTGGTGGGGTGGCAAACAAGTTATGGCTTACAATGACATAAATAAAAAAGACAATTAAATTAGAGATAGAGTTTTCAGAATCAACTGAAAGTTGGCGGGACTTAAATTCTTGAGTCCATTTAGGCACTTCGAATAATCAGGTCTATCACAGCCTATTATTAGATGACCTATTCCTCCTTCCATTAGGTCTAATAATACAAAAAATGCCTTTCTGTTCACAAAAAACCCGCAAGTTTTTGGGAAATGAGGACAACTGATGCTAATGCTTGGCATTTGTTGCCATGGACTGTGACTTTTTAGGGATGTGGTGAGTTCAGACAGGTTGTTTTATTAAAATAACGTTGTGTTTGATGAAGACAGGACTTGAATTGATTACCGTGTCATCATCATGAACAGTAGATTTTGTTTTAATACCACTTCTTCTGTGGCATTCTATAAAGTTTCAACTTTATCCCTGGAGAAGGAGCAACCCTTGGGTATTATTTTAGAATGACAGTTGTTACTCAACCAGCAACTTGCAACAAATAAAAACTGTCCCAAGGGATGAGGATGAAAAGCTGACTTAGTTTGCATTCTGCACAATATTTTGTGCTCTTCAAAAAAATTGGACCAGGCTTTCCATTCATATACTGAAACACCAAAAGATAACAGCTTCACAAGATGAAAGCCATCACACATTGGTCAGTCAGTCATAGACTGTAGTACATACACATAATGCTGCAAGCCATTTTTAGTTGCCAAGCCAATGCAGTCTGTACTTTGCCTCTCAATATTGGCTTAACTCAGTTGCCACAATTCTTGTAGCATTTTGAGAACCACCAAAAAGCCAGACCTGATTACCCTGCTATTAGGACAGTACCTGTGTTCTCATGTTGAGTCAGATGAACAGAATCTGGCCTAAAATGAGCTCTTTGCAAAATCAGGTGAAATATTTGTGTTTCTTTGACAAAACAGTTCACATTAGTTGTTTTGTCTAACACAAACTGGATTTCATTTGCTAGAGCTATTAGCTTCCTCTCTGTTTTCGGTCTCTAAGAGATCATTTGGAAAGTGTAATTAGAACAAAGACGAGCTTAGCACATTAACTGGGCTAAAGCTCTCTGCTTTTTGAAAAAAATAATTCTCATGAATTTTGGCTGTAATAACTCAAAGGTTTGTGGGATCAGTTATAAAACTGAAAGTGAAATGTTTCGGAAATTATAAATGATTGTGAGCAAAATAAACTAAAGGAGCATATGCCACAATTGCCAGTCAGCCCTGTTTATGTGGTTGTAATATTAAGTTTAATGGACTAGCAGTACTGTCAAACAGAAACAAATCCAGCAGTAAATCCCAGAGAACTACAGAACAATGGCCTGGTTTTCATCTCATATAAAGTGCGATACCAAGACGTATCCAGATGAAATCAATGAGCTAAATTCCTTCTTAGAAATATGTGTGTGACTCTTCTTGATTTTTTAAAGGGCATTTCACAATGCAATTATACAGAAAAAATGACCCAACTCTGAAACCAATATATCACCTGTATGAGCAGTGTATATGATTTCCATTTTTTGGACCACATTTTAAATATAAAAGTTATGGGCATGATTCAGGAATCAGTTGCCTTGGTAGAAAGCAGAAAGTAACTCCCATGATTCCCATTTCCAACAAATATAGCTGGGTTCACTGGAGTGAGTTCTAATTTCCACTGGGGTGAATCTTGGTGCACAAGAAATATGAGGTAGTTTACATGACTTTGAAAGAGTCCACTCCCCATGGGAGGTTAGTACAGTCTACCTAGTGTACTATAAATTCACACCTTAACTTACATCTCTGTAACTTTCCCATAAAGTCCATGGGTGAAAAAAAATGTGAAAAATGATGGCATAAGCACATTTATTTTGATTCATATGGACACAAATATACAGAAGTGATGGAGAGAGAGAAAAAAAATGAAAGAGGTAACAATCAAATGCACAGTGCCTATGATGGGGTAAAGATGTGGGGACTACAGGGTTTAACTGGGTCTTACCATTTTCTATGTCCTTTTTAATTTTCTTTTCACTCACAGGATAAGCAACAGATGCACAAAAATGACTGATTATCTTGCTAAGTCAGCAACTGTCCTTGAAATGAGGAATGTTAAATCTTCTGTTTTACTGGAGACTTCTGGAAGGCAATGGCTGTAACATGCATTGGGATCTTGAGTTATAAAATTGGAATCAGTATAGGATGCTGTGCTACTGCCCTGAATATGGTTATACATATTTTATCAGTAGCATATTAATGCAGCTATCTTGAATAATCATCATGGCAGAAAGGAGGAAATATATAGAGTTTGGGGAAGGCCAGAATTGGAGGGCATCTGTACACGTGATGGACCTCTGCTCTGGTGTGTGCTAATTAGTACATGTTGGAGCAAACTCAATTAATAGAGTCTGCTGGAGCATACAAATTGGCGTGCTCCAGCAGCCTCCACATCATGTGTATTCAGCATCCCCACATTTCAAAACGGCAGCGGGGGTGCTTTAACTAAAGCTGGTTGAACAAGCTTTAGTTAAGGCATCCCCAAGGCCAATTTGAAGTGCGGGACACTGAATACTTGGGACAGTCTCAGAGCCACTCTAATTAAAGTGCCACCCCCCACCCATGGTGCATGGGGATAGATGCCTTGAGATATTTTCTATATTTGTTGTCTTTAAAATAGTCCACGAAAAGTTCTGAGCTATGTGAGGATTACCTAAAGTGGCATCCTGGCTTCCCATTTCCAGCCCCTGCTACAAGATAAAAGAGGATGCCACAGAATTCCTGAGGCCTCCTTCTCGATCGCTGTTTTCTGACAGTTATTTGTATGATTCCCAGACTCGAGAGACTTTCTATGAATAGAAAATGACAGACAGCCTGTAGGCTTAACTGAGAGAGATTCATAGGGCATGTGGTGTATATGACAGTTTGAGTAATAGCGTTTAGGGTTCTCCTCCAGAGTTCTTTAGCATTTGTCCCACTTCTTTCATTTCCTTTTTTTTTTATTGTAAAATATAATGTAAAGTGTAAAATATCTTTCTGTAAGTATTAATACAATAATGATAATAATATTTTATACTTTTATAATGACTTCCAAACAAGCTTCTGAAAGTGCTTTTGCTATGCATCAAGTCATATTAAATAGGCCTGTGCAAAGCAGCTAGTATTTACTTTGGATTCAGATTCGGCTGATTCAGGGGACAGTGATTTGATTTGGTGGTTCGAATCACTGTCCCAATTTGATTAGGCCGAATCTGATTTGGAGATTCATCTGCTGCTGAATCTCTGAATCAGCCACGCCCATCACCTCAAGTCCTGGCAATGGCTGCACCACCCTCCCCCCCAACTCCTGGCTCTTTGGGGGAAAAAAAGCCCCGACTTAGTGGGTGCTGCCGGGTGGGGGGCAAGCCCTGCTGTCCCGCACTGTCCCCCACTGCATGGGGGGCTCTGCATGATCCCCCTGACCCCCACTCACTCCCCCAGCCCCCATGGGTGCCCCGCATGGGGCCAGCTCCGGCCCTTAAGAAAAAAATGAGAAAAGCCTTGGGATCACTGCTCCTGCCAGTGAAGGGCGATCCCCATTACCCCATGTTGCATGGGGGGCTCTTCCAGGAGCCCTCCGAGGTTGCTGCAGGAGCAGCGAGTCCCAGGGCTTTTCTCTGTTGTTTTTTTTCTTAAAGGGATGGAGCTGGCCCGGGCGGGGCACCCATGGGGGAGGAGGGGGGGCACTGGGGGGCTCATGCAGAGCCTCCCATGCAGTGTGGGGCAGTGGGGGGCAGCAGGGATTGCCCCCTGCCCGGCAGCACCTGCTGAGCCCTGCAGCTTTTTTTTAAAATGACAGGAGCTAGGGGGGGCAGGGCAGCCATGCAGGGGCTAGGGGAGTGGGCAGGGGTCCCCCCATGTTCCCCGCCCCTCTCCCCCACCCCCAGTACTTACTAGCTCGGAGTCGGCTGCAACTCCCTGCTGCAGCCACTGGGGACTGCCCGAATCATCAAAGCTCTCTGAATTTTGTAATTGATTTGGACCTTTTAATTGGTCCCGATTTGATTTGGATTTGGAGATTTGGTCACAAAATCTCCTCCAAATTGAATCACCACCCGAAGCTTCGTACAGCCCTAACATTAAATCTTTTTATGGCAGACACAGAGTGGTTCAGAAGCTTAAACCAAGGCACAAAGCGGGTCAGCAACTTGTCTAATAGAAAACCGTGGGTCAATGGCTGAGCCAGAAACTGGGCTGAGACCTTCTGACCTCCAGTCCCTTTTAGAAGTGCTAGCAAGCCAATACCTACCTAGCAAACTTTACCTTTATTGAAGTCTGTAAAACTGACCCTGCTTACCCCAGTGTAAATTTGCCCTTAGAAGCACATATCAAATGATCTAAAATGAATTAATTGCCCTTATAGTTCCCACCTGACAACTTCATGACTAAGCATAAGAAACACACATAGAAAAGAACCCATGTATAAATATACATAGCTATTATTAGTGATTGCCATTCCCCACTGAGCATCTGTCATTCCTTTCAGTCACTCAGTTGAGGATATTGTTCTGCCAGCTTTTGAAATGGTTGCCAGATGTCATAACTGTCCTGGATTTGTTTTCTGTTCCAAACCTGTAGTTTATTAGCCAGCTACTCTCTGACTGCCTGACACCCTTTCTCAGTGCCCAAATACTATTGGTCTTTTCTTAGCTAGAATTGAAGGACTAAATCCTAGGCCTCTTGGCAGACTTTCCAGGAGCTTCAATAGGATCAGGCCTATGAAGGACTTACTTGTGCCTTCCATTTGTGTGATCTTTCTCCGTGAATCAGTAAATTAGTTGGGGGGAAAAAAAAAATCAGCATATGTGTAAGTTTAGGAGTACAGGGAACTACGATCCTTGAACAGGCCATTGGTGTCCCATACTTTGTAATCAAGCTGGTCAGAAAATACCATTCATTTTAATGATCTTTTTGTTTATTAGAAGTATATTGTATACATGTGTGTGTATATACACACACATATATAAAATAATGTACATCTATAAAACATAAATTACATTCTTTCTTAGATTTGGACCATTTCTATCAAATAACCTGCTTTATATTGCACTCAAAGCATGAGGATCAAAATGAAATCACAATAATGCACCCAACACCAAAATATATTGCATGGGGATTTTTCCTGAGCTCTTTTAATAGGTGTATGTTCTGAAGCATGAGCACTGGTTGGTTTTGTAATTTAATCTCAGCTCATGTAACATTTTGCTTTGCTCTTTTTTTTTTAATAAAAGATTACTCTGCTGTTTGATGATCAGTAGACTCCAGAAATTCTAATGGCATTCTGTTCAAAGGTATAAAGAGATAATTAGGTATGTGTTACATTTGACAGGGGACATATAGTATCACATAGCACTTTTTTTTATTATTCAAAAGATTTCAGTGCCCCCAAGGGAACTTTCATAGCCAATTATTTTCATGCTCCAGTAACATGAGTTTGAGGATGGGAATACTCTTTGATGCCTTTGCAAGACCTGATACTAAAAAAGTTTGAAACCCCAGTTGGATAGCAACTGATTGTAAAGTGAATACGTCATTCCTAGAGCTTTTTAAAAGTGCACAGAAGAAAACTTAGACGAGCACAGAGTAGGGCTAGTTTGTAGAACAGTTCAGGGGAGAATGGATTAGGAAGAGGAGTGTCTATAGAACATTAGATGCTGGCCAGCATTGAGGTTAATATGAAATCATCTGGGATGGTCTTTGTCTGTGAACCGCAGCGGAGGCTTGCCAGAATATACAAAACAAGTATACCCTTTCAAGAGGCCTCTCCTGGATGTGTAGCACTGCAGTGTGGAAGGAGTGCGGAAACCAAGACTTCTGCCTGGCAGTGCACTAAGAAAGAGAAGCGTATGGACTGTACTAGTTATGCAGCTTCTGAATGGGGTACAAGAGGTTAGGATGATTCCCTCCCTCCCTTTCCCTCATGCATTCTGGAGCTGCTAGCACGAGCAATCTGATCCAAAGGCAATCTACAATCCCCGTTTGGTTTGCTTGGATCTGTCATGTCTGGAAGGAGGAATGGCCCACTCTATAGACATGCTTGCATCTGTTTCCTTTCTAAAATTAGTTACAAAATACATGGTGGAAATGCATCACCAACTGTACATCAAGAAGTCTACAAGCCGATAAGAGGTAAAGCACTGCTTGACCTGGTTCTGACAATCGGGGACGACCTAATCAGCGACCTAACTATTGAAGGGAAGTTGGGTGACAGTAACCATGAGCTGATCACCTTCACCAACCGCTATAAAGCTGGCAAGTCAGTCAGCAATACAGAAGTCCTCGACTTCAGGAAAGCTGACTTTGACAAACTCAGGAGGCTTGTCAGGGAGGACCTAAAGGGCCACAACCCAAAGGGGAGGGGAGTTCAGGACAAGTAGTTGCTCCTCAAAGGAGCGATCCTGGATGTGCAAGCAAAGTCTATCCCATCTCCAAGGAAAGGCAGCAAAAGGGTACAGCAGCACCCTTGGCTCTCCAGGGAACTAGAGGACCTCCTGCATCTAAAAAGAAAGACCTACAAAGGATGGAAGATGGGATCCACCTCCAAGGAGGAATATTCTGCACTGGTCTGGTCCTGCAGGGAGCAAACAAGGAAAGCCAAGGCTGCGATGGAACTCCAACTAGCTACAAGTATCAAGAACAATAAGTGTCCTTTTTCAGATATGTGGGGAGTCGGAGGAAAAGCAAGGGCAACATTGGACCCCTGCTAAACCAGATAGGACAACTGACAACTGAAGCCTAGGAAAAAAACAGCTTGCTAAATCAGTACTTCGCGTCAGTCTTTCACCAGTTCCATGGGACACTCCTCCCCATTACAGGACTGGGAGGCCCGGGTGAGGGAGATTTCTTACCCTCCATCAATGCTGACCTCATGAAGGAACACCTTGAGAGGCTGGATACCTTCAAGTCAGCTAGCCCTGACAGTTTACACCCCAGAGTACTCAAGGAGCTGGCTAGCGTTATAGCCCAGCCCCTGGCACGGATCTTTGAGAACTCCTGGCGCTCTGGTGAAGTGCCCAAAGACTGGAAGAGGGCCAATGTGGTACCTATCTTCAAGAAAGGGAGGAAAGTGGATCCGGCAAACTACAGGCCCATCAGCCTGACTTCTATCCCAGGGAAAGTCTTAGAAAAGATTATCAAAGAGGCCATCCTTAACAGACTGGCTGATGGCAACACCCTGAGGGATAGCCAGCACTGGTTTGTTGCGGGTAGGTCTTGCTTGACCAATCTTATTTTCTTTTATGACCAGGTGACATATCACCTCGAAAAGGGAGAAGAGATTAATGCCATATATCTTGACTTTAAAAAAGCCTTTGACCTGGTATCCCATGATCACCTCTTAGCAAAACTGGCTAAATGCAGCCTCAGCCTCACCATGATCCACTGGCTGGGTAAATGGCTCCATGGTAGGACCCAGAGGGTGGTGGTTGATGGAAGTCAATCATCGTGGTGCGGTGTGACCAGTGGGGTCCCTCAAGGCTCTGTCCTTGGGCCTATACTATTTAACATCTTCATTAATGATATAGACATTGGTATCAAAAGCAGACTGGCCAAGTTTGCTGATGACACCAAACTCTGGGGTAAAGCATCCATACCTGAGGACAGGAGGGGGATCCAGGCTGACCTTGACAGGCTCAGGAAATGGGTGGATGATAACCTGATGGGGTTTAACACTGAAAAATGCAAAGTTCTCCACCTTGGGAAGAAAAACCCGCATCATGCTTCTAGGCTTGGCAGTGCTATCCTGGCTAGCACTACGGACAAAAAGGACTTGGGGGTCATGATTGACCACAAGATGAACATGAGCCTTCAATGTGATGCTGTGACTAGTAAAGCGAGCAAAATGCTGGCTTGCATCCATAGATGTGTCTCAAGACCCATTGTACTTGGCATTGGTGAGGCTGCAGCTGGAGTACTGCGTCCAGTTTTGGGTTCCACAATTCAAAAAGGACGTGGAGAAGCTTGAGAGGGTGCAGAGGAGAGCCACACGCATGATCAGAGGTCAAGAAAACAGACCTTATGAAGAAAAGCTGAGAGCCACAGGACTCTTGAGCCTGGAAAAGCGCAGGCTCAGGGGTGATCTGGTGGCCACCTATAATTTTATCGGGGTGCTCATTAGGATCTGGGGGAATGTCTGTTCACCAGAGCACCCCAAGGGATGACAAGGTTGAATGGTCACAAACTCCTCCAAGACCATTTCAGGCTGGACATAAGGAAGAATTTCCTTACTGTCCAAGCCCCCAAGGTTTGGAATAGACTGCTGCCGGAGATGGTTCAAGCAACTACTTTGAACACCTTCAAGAGACATTTGGATGTTTATCTTGCTGGGATCCTATGACCCCTGCTGACTTCCTGCCCCTGGGGCAGGGGGCTGGACTCAATGATCTTCCGGGGTCCCTTCCAGCCCTAATGTCTATGAAATCTATGAAACCGTGCTATTCTGCTCAAGCTGCTGAATAGGGATCATGAGTAAGCTGGAAAAGCAGTAACAAAAAGCAAATGAGATCCAGTATTGTATTTGCATTCTACAGCAAGGGACAGCTCCTCCCCTCTCCTCCCAAAATGAATTCCATGAATTCAGTCCTTATTTTGCAGTGGATAAAACACCCACATCCTACCAGACACTTGATCTAAATGCTAATGAAATTAATAAGATCATTGCACCACTGAAAAATGGGACAAGAAGCCATCTAATGCAATCCCTGGCTCAGGGGAGGATCATTCCTGTGTTAACTATCCCAGGCATAGGCTTGTCTAAACTGCACTTAAGAACTTCCAGTGACAAAGATGCTACAGCCCCTCCAGATAATCTGTTCCAGTGCTTAACAAGATGAGTAGTTAGAAAGTTTGTCTTAACATCTATGCTAAATCTTCCTTGTTACAATTTCAGCCTGTTACTTATTGTTTTGTCCTTAGAGAGCTTACAGAATAACTGATCACCATCTTCTTTATAATAATAATCCTCTTTATATTAAAAAATAGTTATAAAATCCTCTGAGAGTCTTTTTTTCTCCAGACAAACCTAGTGTTCTAATCTTTTTCCATATGTCATGTCTTTAGTTCCCCTAACAATTTTTATTGCTTTTCTCTGGACTCTCTCTAGTTTATCCACAGCTTTCTTAGACTTTGGTGCCCAAAATTGAATGCAGTACTTCTGATAAGGTCTCGTCAGTGCTAAAAAGAGAGGAATCACATGTGTATGACATTTCCCATCACTTGTGTATGACACTCCTGTTAATATATTACAGTGTGCTATTAGCTTTTTGGCAATGATATTATGTTGGCAATTTATATTCAGCTTGTAATCAATGCAAACCCCCATTTTCCCCTCAGTATTGCTGCCAAACCTGTTGTTCCCTATTTGGTATTTGTGTATCTGTCCTAAGAGGGAAACTCTACATGTATCCTTGTTGTTTTTCTCCCCTATTTCTGCAATTTTTTAATTTATCAAGGCCATTTGATTCTTAATTCTGGGCTCTAAAGTCCTTTTAACTCTACCCAGCTCGGTGTTATCCACACATTTAATATCTAGGTTCTTTGGGTGAATTTGATATCTTTTATTAGACCAACTTAAACAGTTGGAAAAAATTTTCTTAGCAAGCTTTCAGGTTTAAAAACTCTTCATCAGGCTGAGGAAGCATCTGTCGTTGGTGTATGCTCTTTCTGTATGGAATGAATAGTAAACAGGCCAGAGGCTGGTCTGCGTGCAAGAAAGCCAGTCAGTGAAGATGTAAATTGAGGAGTCACTGGGTGAGAGAGAGGCTGGGGGGGGGGGGGTGAATGTAGCAGGTAAGTAGTAGAGAGGTTCCTGGGGAGGCAGAAGAGCACACACCAACTGCAGATGCTTCCTTAGCTTGACAAAGGGTTTTTAAACTATTTAAGTTGGTCTAATAAAAGATATCAGATTCACCCAAAGAACCTTGACAGCATCATGAAAAAGCCATTCCTCAATGTGACCGTGCAGTAACTCCAGTTATTGCACAGTCATTTCGTACTTGTTTATACAAGTACGAAATGACTGCAAAGTAATGACTGTACAGTCAGTGTCTCATATAGAATTGGCTAGTGACATGAACATTTGAGTTACTGCTAAAGAAATTGCACAACACAGGATGCCCAGCCCTTCCAATGTTCATGCCTCAGCCTGCTGTGTTTAGAGTTCGTGTGTGATTCAGCATCAGGAGGATCTTGATGTCAAGGCACCAGAACATATTTTATGCTCTCTTACTTGGAGTTTGCAGTGATGCCTCTCAAATTCCTTGGGTGCAATACAAAATTATAGAGGCAACATCTGATTTTCTCTACCTTAAGTGGTAGAAAGTTTGGCATAGTAGACAGAGAGCAGCATGTGTAGTCTGCCCCTCAGCTCGAGTGATGCCCCAGAGCCCATGACACACCCTGCAAAGTGGGATGAGAAGTGGAAGGACAGGGACATTAAGGCCAGGAGTGGAGTGTTCTTATGGGAGGATCAGCAAGAAAAGGAATGATACCATGGCTTGTTCTCCCAAGGGAGGCGATTTCATTTCCTGTTCTTCAATATACATCCACCACTGTTTCTAATTTAAAACTAAATTGGAACCAGAGGCCCAGATCTTTAGCTAATGTACATGAGTGTGGCTCCACTAAAGTCAGATGGGAATCTCAATCACCAATTTTAAATAATGTATACAAAAGGGGATCCTAGAGAAACCAACCTCCTTTCCCATCTTCTAAACAAGCCTGCCATGTCCTTCTGCCAACTTAAAATTGGAAAAACAGAGCACGTTTTATGGCCTTTAAAATCACCACATCTGGACTTGAGCAGAACCAGACTTGTCATAACTTGCGGCAGTTCTGAGCGCACATGGGTTTTAGCAGTTCCTTTGAAACAAGGGTTGGTTTTTCCCCCTCTGCTCTCAGCTGTGAACATAGGTCAATTTAGGACACAAATAGCCAGCTAATACAGAAGATGACACACCATTCTCTCAGCCACACACTATTTTCCACTCAGATTGGACAGTATTTCCCTGTTGGTAACAGGTCAAAGGAGAAACCTGCTGTGGGAAGCAGAGCAAATTATTAGAGATAGTAACAGTTATTGTTGGCTGTTTGCTGTTTGCCAAGATTTATCCAGAGCTTGGTTCACAGAAATGCTTCTGAATTTTTCAGAGAACATCTAAACCAAAACCACTCCATATTGCATTTTATTAGAGCCTTCAGTTTTATTCTCACAATAATGCAAGTTTCATAATTTGCAACATTTTCTTTTCATAAAAATTTGCCCTCTATGAATTTTGAGGGGTTATCTCAGTGTAGGCATTTTTCTTCATTTGACCTCAATTTTGCTAGAAATTAAAGAATTAAAAATACATGCACACAATGTTATATGAATTGTTTAACAAGCTAATATTAAATGTTATGTTTAAGGTGTAAGGAGATCGCCAACAGGGTTTGGGAAGAAATATTCTCTGACATTGTTAGGTTAATTGTGTAGGATTTCTTATGAAGTATCTGGAACCATTGGCTTGGAACCAGAGCAGATGCTAGTAATTTATAAGGACTTCTACAAACAGTTCTGATCGTTGAGGTCAAATGTGATCCAAGTAACTGAATAATAGAGTAATAGAAAATTAGGGTTGAAAGGGACCTGAGAAGGTCATCTAGTCCAACCACCTGCTCAAAGCAGGACCATCCCCAACTATATCATTCTACCCAAGGCTTTGTCTAGCCAGGTCTTACAAATCTCCAAGGAGATTCCACAACCTCTCTGGCTAACCTGTTCCAGTGCTTTACTACCCTCCCAGTGAGAAAGTTTTTCCTAATATCTTACCTAAATTCCCTTTGCTGCTACTTCAGATCATTGCTCCTTGTTCTGTTATCTGCCACCATGAAAACAGTCTGGCTCCATCCTCTTCGCAGCCACCCTTCAAGGTAGTTGAGGCTGCTATTAAAGGTTGCTCCATTTTCTCTTCTCCAAACTAAACAAGCCCAGTTCCCTCAGCCTCTCCTCATAAGTCATGTCCCCCATCCCCCTCACCATTTTCATTGCCCTCCACTGGACCCTCTCCAATCTGTCACATCCTTTCTGTAGTGAAGGGCCCAAAACTGGACACAGTACTCCAGATGTGGCCTTACCAGTGTCGAATAAATGGGAAGATTCACTTCCCTCAGTGTGCTAAAAGTGCTCCTACTAATGCAGCCCAGTATGCCATTAGCCTTCTTTGCAACAAGGGCATAATGTTGGCTCATATTCAGTTTCTTGTCCACCATAACTCCCAGGTCTTTTTCTGCAGAGCTTCTGCTTAGCCAGTTGGTCCCCGGCCTGTACTGCTGCATGGGATTGATACATCCTAACTGCAGGACTTTGGAGGATTTGACCAAAAGAAATCTCATAAGGTTTAAAAAGAACAAGTGCAATTTGTTGAGGTCTCTCTGTATCCTAGCTCTACCCTCCAGTGTATCCAGTACTCCAGCAATTCTCAATCTTTTGCACCTTACATCCCACCAACCGTCTTGTCAAAAAACTCTGGTCCCACCATGATAAAAACAAAACCCAGTTTTCCCAAAAAGTGTATTTTTACATTTACATGCATTCTAATATTATATTAATCATTAATGGAAAATTTTAAAGGACATTTTTTCAATCGGGCAATGAGTTGAAGTCCCACCTACACAACCTTCATGTCCCAACAGTGGGGCATGTCCCTCTGGTTGAGAAACACTGCACTACTCCCCTCAGTTTGGTGTCATCCACCATCCTATCTTTCAGGTCATGGATGAAGATATTGAACAAAACTGGCCCCAGGACAGACCCTTGGGGCACTTCACTTGAGACTAGCTGCCAACTAGACATCAAGCCATTGGCTACTACCCTCTAAGTCTGACGATCCAGCTAGTTCTCTATTCACCTTACAGTCCATTCATCCAACCCATACACTTCCTTAGCTTCCTTGGTGAATTCATGCTGACTGATCCTAATCATTATCTTTTACTCCAAGTGCTTAGAAATGGATTCCTTGAGGACCTGCTTCAGAATTTTTCCATGGTCTAAAATGAGGCTGACCAGTCTGTAGTTCCCTGGATCCTCCTTCTTCCCTTTCTTAAAGATAAGCACTATATTTGTTCTTTTCCAATCAGGTAGGACCTCTCCTGATCACCATGAATTTTCAAAGATGATGGTCAGAAGCTCTGCAATCACAGCAACACCTGTGGGTACATCCTGTCTAGCCCCATGGACTTATACACATCCAGCTTATCTAAATACTTTCTAACCTGTTTTTTTGCCATTGTTGGCTGCTCCCCTCCTCCCTAACCTGTGCTGCCAGGTGCAGTAGTCTGTGTGCTGACTTTGCCTGTGAAGACTGAGGTGAAAAAGGCATTGAGTACTTCAGCCTTTTCTGCATCATCTGTCATTAGGTTGCCTCCCCCATTTAGTAACAGAGTAAAGTCACATCATTCCCTTGTGTTCTGTAGCTTACCTTAATACACTAACTCAGTGGTCCACTAGCCACTGGTGGACTTTCAATCTTTTATTAAGACTGCAACCTTTACTAACCGGGAAGCTTTACTCATGCTACTAATCCCACCAAAGTTAATAGGACTAGTCATGTAGCAACTACTACTCAACATTAGCAAGGGTAGTAGAACTGAGCCCCTAACAGGCAAGTTCATTTCAAGACAGTTTTCTCTATTGTGCGGGAATAGAAGGGAGGAAAAGGTGCAATGAGCCCCAAATTATGCTCTCACATAGCAGAGAAGTGCTTTGCAGACCTTTCCAGATGAGCAAGCAGCAGGAGGCATCCTCCCCAGGTAACTCAATAGTTTTGACACTGCTTGAGCACTTCTTGGTGCTGCCCAGCCCTATTTGCTTAGTATTCTGGTGTGTGGGGTATATGAAACTAGGGTTTTGTTTCGGGGTTTCATTAATTTTCAAAAGAATTTTGAATTTTCCTGTCAAATATGACTTGAATCCATTCAGGAAGATGAAGTCTGTGGGTGCATCTACACAAGACACTTTACTTGAGATTAGAGCAAATTACTGTGCAGTAAACATCACTGTCAACATTGTGCAGGCATTTACTGCATAATAACTGGCTCTAATCACAAGTAATTTTGCTACCTGTAAATACAAACAGCAAATTTATTCATGATTACTTACTGCACCATATGGCATGGGTAGATGGCTGACTGGGAGCAAACTTGCTCCTGGTCAGTCGGGCAGCAGGGGGAGGGAAGATTGCTCCCTGCTCCTGGGAGTTGCCTGCCAGGGCACCAGAACCCAGGTGGGGACCAAGCCACAGCAGCATGGAGTTCTTAGTCCCCACTCCCTGATCATGATCATGGAGCCGGGGCTGGGGAGATTGTTCCCTGCCACAGCTCAGCAATCACAGAGTTGGGGCTGGGAACAGGTTGGGGGTCCTCAGCCTCTACCCTGCGATCACAGAGCAGAGGCTGGGAATTGTCCCAGTCAGGGGCATGTGCCAGCCCTGTGCCCTGATCAGGTGATTGCAGTGCAGGGCTTGAAAAGAGCTGCAGGGGAGGGGCAGATCCCAGCCCTCTGCCCCAATCCAGTAGTGGGGCAGCTAGCAGTGAGGTGCTCACTACTAGCTGCTCCACTCGTGAATTGGGGGCTGGGGGCTGGGTCCTGAACCTCCCCTGCAGCTCTTTCAGAGTCCCTTGCCTCCAAACAGGGAGCCCTGGCCTTGAGCTCCCTGCTGCCAGGGCAGGGGGACATTGTCAGAACCCACCCCAGCAGCAGGCAGCCCCCCAGCGGCAGGGAGCAACCTCCAAACCCCTGCCAGGAGACAGTCTCCTCACCCCATGCTCCCTGCCAGCTCCTGGGCTAGCACCCAGGGAGAGCCTAGAGCTGCTGTAAGGGCCGGTGCAGGGCCAGAAGGGCTGGGAGCAGACTGCTACCAGGAGTACTGGATCTGTTCCTGCCTCCACTACAGTAATGGTTTACATCAAATTATATTGCCTTGTGGTTTAAGCATAGGTTTCAGGGAAAAGACTTTATTCCCCTTTCTACCACAGACCTGATGCATGGCATTAGGTAAGGCACTTAACTTCTGTCTCTCATATTCTCCATTTGTAAAATGAGAGTGACAATACCCATTGTGCCTCACATGGGGCTTTCTGAGCCTTAAATCAATTGTGCTTTGAAGATTCCCAGATGGAAGACATTAGCAAAATACATAAATTTAATGAGAGCTCTACATTTCCCCTTAAATATCACACTGTCCTGACAACTCCACCTTTATCAGCGCGCACATAGTCTGTATTCTGTAGACAAGGAGAAAACCACTGATAGATGGTTATTCATTATTGGATTTAGTCAAACTTATTGTTTCTGTGGCCCTCCAACTGTGAAAGGAGCAATGCTTTGTGGAAGGATTTTATAGCACAAAAATGAGATACAGAATAAGGCAACTGCTCTTATCTCTCTAACACAGGTAGCAACATCTGACTAAAGTTAAGTTACTGATTCCAAACCATAGGAAGACTAGGTTTTATAGATATCTATTTTTGGAGAGAGGTATCTCTAGGAGTGCTGTGTAAAACCTAGTTTTAAGTGAAGTTTTCAGAAGGAAGCTTTATAATGGACAGGTCTAGAAATAAGACTATGTTCATTTCCAACCAGAAATCTTCCAATGGATGCCAGAAGAGATGGATATCATGACATTCATAGCTTTGAACTTTTCTAAAGCCACCGTGGAAAGAAGTGAAGATGAGAAGCATTGCTTGTCAAGTTCTTTTTTTCCAGATTGCATATAAATAAAATTCTGGGCAATCTTTTCCTGTAGCTTTTGCTGTGACTTTTTGAATAGCAGGATTTGCCTTCTTTTCTAGGTAGATGCAAGCTTAAAAGTCAGTCGTGGTGTAAAAATGGCATAATAGGTGAAACCATGTAACTCTGGCATTCAGTGAGAGTACAAACGTGTAGGATTTAGAGAGTAAAGGTGGCAGACAGCAGGTATATAGCAGACAAAGTAATGAACAGGAAGTTTGTTTTCCACTGTTATTGAAGAAAATTGAAGGATAAAGATCTATGTTTTGCTTCCATTTTCCCCTAACTTTTCTTTTTTTGATCTTTCCGAGATTTTTACAGAACATTGTTTTTTGAGGTTAACCCCCTAAACAATTGCTTGAAAAAATGGTCCCATTTCAGTAGCATTTAGGTTCTGCATACTTGGAGGACCCACATTCTTTTCTTGCTGGGGAATCCAATTTAGTTTTTGGAGACATGCAGGTTGGGTGAAGGGAAAAACCATTTTGCTTCACTGTTTACCGAATGAACCGGGACCTACACCAAGGAGCTCCAAAAGTAGATCCAGGCTGCCTTCCAGCCAGGAACGATTAGTTCATGAGCTTTTTCAGGGACAAATGAGGATTAAGAGGAAAATTGAGGTAAAATTCCATGCTCCCCTCCCTCCCCCCACACAGGACCTAGCCTACCATCCTCTTAAAGTGATTAGTTTACTGGCTAATTTGGTCAAACCCTTCAGGATCCAGGCAATACTGCACAATGCAATACCTAAGTATCTGCATTTCTAATGAGTATGTCGCCTTATAAGCCAACAATAGGTTAATTTTGCAGAATGCACCAGATGTCAGCAGTCAATGGAAAACACATGGTACTTTCACATATGATTTGTTGTCTAGACCCCTGTATTCAGGAAACTGTGAAATATGAATAGAGGACAGTAAGATATGCCTCCTGGGCCAAATTTTCACCTACAAGTCCCTGAAGTTGCTGCTTAAGTATAGGTGGGTCACATCCCAGCCTGTGTCCACAATGCAAAATTGGAACAAAATACCCCAAATAAATAAGACTCCGCAGTTTTTACATAAACAGGATTGAGATAAATAACCACATAACAACCTTGAGGTCCCGAGTCAAGAAAATCATCAATTGGATCCATGTTCATCATTTTTTGACAGCAACTAGTAGATTGAATACATTTTAGAGATCTGATAAACATCCAGTTACAAGCCTTTTACATGCAAAAAAATTTAAACCCTCTCTGATGTAAGTCGAATACTTTTATATAGGTAAGTTGAAAAATCAGCCATCAGATAAGATTTCTCTGAAATTATGTTCCTTTATTTTTAGCTGAGGTGGGTACATTTTTCTTCTTCTCTGAGACAGGAAGAGCACATCTACCCAAATCCGGAGAAGATATGAAATAAGTATATGCAAATAGTGGAATGATATAAAATTAATTTTATGTGCATAGTAACTTCAGTATTATACCTGGAATAGTCTAATGTTATACCTGGAATAATGTACATTCCTAATATTCACAAAAGAAAAAGGAAATAGTACATTGATAATGATTGAGTTGAACTGTTGGACCTTTGTTTTGAATCTGAACTGTCCTAAAATTCTAGGCTGCTTTGTTATAGGTTTACAGTTCATTTATCACAGAGATAAAAGCCACTTCTGAAGGAAGATGGATAATAGTTGGAGCTGAGGTTTTGGTTCAAGGCCATCTCTGCAGATGGAATCAGAAATTTCATTACAACATTTCACCAAGTTTGAAGTTGCTAGCAAGTTTTGAATGAGGAAGATATTTACTTCTAGATCATGTAGACAAGGATTTTAAGGGTTCTACATAGTGTACACTGGTATTTTTCCCCATGTAAAAATATGACTTTTGGGGGAAACCCTCCCCTGTAAATGTTGTTGGAAAAACAGATTATTTTGACTTGGAATACTGCTGAGGTGCCTCGTAGGAGGTATGATATGAATACTTCACACACTTGTAATTCCTCGTAGGCTGCCTGATCCAATTCTTGGTGAGGCTAAGCTCTTGGGGATGGGAAAATAGGGACATGGGGCAACTAAACTGAGTTGCATAAAGCACTGCAACAGTAGAGCCATATTACATTTAAATTACTGCACTTAAATGCACATGGAAACAGTGACATTGGGATTAGTTTCACTGGCTCAAATTGAGCCAGAGTATATTCAGTCACATTAATTGCACATGTAGACACGCCCCATTTGAACTCCAGCACTGAATGAAGCATATCTGTGAGACCACTTGACTCCAAGTGATATGGGGAAAATAAAAACAGACACAAAAGCGGACACTTCTCACACGAAAAACCAAAAAACCCGAGTTTTGCTTTGAAAAACTGTTCAGATGGAAACTTTTGATCAGCCATGGTTTTGAACTCTTCTTAGTTTCAACCTGCCATTTAAATTTTAGCAGAGCACTGAACCAAGAGAGAATTAATTAGGAGTTACACATTTAGGATAAATGGTTGTACCCCCCACAGGCAGTCCCCTTCAATTTTTGGGAGTGGAGCATGAGTAGGTTCATGTAGTAGACTTTCCATTATGTATTCCTGCTTTTTGCCAATCTGTGGGCTAGATCTTCCCATATCATACACACTAGACACCTGAGAAGTGGAGTTATCTTAATCCATGGAAGCTTGAACGTAAAATATACTGAAACCTCAAAATACAACAATTATGTGAGTTTATCTGCGTGTGAGACAGAGAGATGGAGCAGCTGAGAAAAGACATGAAAACATAAGGAGATTAAAAGGGCATACAAGTGAGGGACAGAGAGGCATGTATTGACCTTGGTTCACTCAGAAAAGCTTATTAAAAAAGACGGAAAGCATACTGAACAGAGTTCAACCTAAAGATGAGCTCCTTTTTCAGTGAGGCTTATTACCAGTGTGAGGAATTATTGTACAGAGCATTAGTATGAAGAAATAAGCTCTTTGTTATTTCCAGTGGCTTTTATAGGAGACTTATTTTCTAGGAAGCTTTGATTTCAACATGCCAGTTTAATGGCCTGGTATGCTCATGAGCAGGTGTCCTAACCCATCTGTTAATTAAAACACACTGCTGTTAAGTGACAGAAACCTGTGCCCAAACTTAAGGCCAGAAGAAACTGCCATTGCAATACAGTGATCCATGAGTGAGTGAGGGAAATAAAAGAATCTCACACTTCTTAATTGACGTTGTTTGTGCTTCTGTAATTATAGCAATGACAGCTTTGATTTCTGCTAAATAAAACAATTCAGAAAAAAGGATAAAGAAGGAGGAAGTTTACACAGGGATTCAAAGAGCTTGCTTATGTGGAGAAGCTGACTAGAAGAACTATTGTGGAATAACTTATTCTACAAAAAAAAAATTATTCTGGTCAAATCCTGAGTGGAGAAAAGGCTATAGCTCTTCATCTGTAGGTCACTGGTTCAAATGTAGTACAGGTCAGGAGTAACCAAAAAAATCCTTATGTCTGATAGCCTGTGTGAAAAGGGTTGATGATCCTGGTGTAACTCCTGGCAGATAGGTAGCCACATCACAGAAATTCAGAACTGACAATAGCCATTGTTGCTGATCACTTCAGCAGAGAGGACAAGAACTGAATTAATGTGGGATTCAGCTCTTATCCCAAAAGATAATTGAAGCACATTGGTACGGGATGCAGCTATAGCTCTTCCAATCACATACTTACTAACAGTATACTTTTAACAAAGCTAGGGAAATCTCCTACAAGCACTCAAACTACAGGATAGATGTACTGCCATCAAACTAAGGGTGAACATCTGACTGTTATGGAAAAAGTACAATTTACAGAAAATACTTTGCATTTCCTTTGGACAGTAGTGTGTTCTGAACTTCTTAAAGTTCTACATTATATATTCTTCCTTTTTTAACTATGGACAGATTGCCTTCTGTTAAATCACTACCTTATCTTTTCAAGGTTACTACTGATATTTTAATGTTGTCATACATCAAAAGGTACAATTGCATCTGACAGTCCGTTATAGTAAAGATGCTCTATTGTTTAAAAAAAAAAAAAAACTAAAGGGGCACTGCATATTATATTTTTTTCCCCCTATTAGACCCTTTCTTTCATTTGTGACATCCACCAGGTTATTTATTACAATTCTAGGACTCTTTGTAAAGAACATTCTGGCTCATTACAAGAGACTAAAAGAAACCATATCACCCATCACTCAGGAAAGAAAGGATTTTGAAAATGAGTGAAGACAGTTTCAATGATATTTAATGCTAAGAAGATTTTCTGAGACTAGAGTACTTTAATTTGCATTCAGACTATGAGCTGATCCCATGAAATATTGGAATTTAGCTAAACTCTTTCAGCGCCTGATAGACAAGATAGCGCAACAGGGGAGAAGCCCAGATGGCTCTGGGAATGTAAACAGTATGTTGTCTGCACGTGCCCACTCTATTAGAAAAGAGAAACAGCAACTGATTAAGGCATACCAGCTTCTATGTGATTGCGATAGCGGCTGTTGGTGAAGATAGCCAAATACAGGGAGCTGGTCTGTCTGCACAACAGTTACAAGAATGGTTTGGGAGAGCACAGAACAGAGGATATGAAAAGATTTTGATAGCTTGTGAAAACCAGAAGCTAAAGATTTGACAGTAAATTTTCATTAGGGGTTACTCAAAGCAACTCAGGTGCTGGGGTTAGCATTAAACATTATGCACTTCACTTCTCCAGGCATGTCCTATCAGATCACCATCTACTTACTAGCAGATACCAGAGCAGAATGTTACTCATTATGCTAAGATTAATTGTTTGCAAAGGCTTTTGGAAAGCTTTTAATGACTAATGAAAATGTAAAAATTAGATAAAATTATAACAACTTGTTTGCAATGCTCCTACAGGGGAATGCACAAGCAATGGGATCTTATCTGTGTAGCCCTTTATTTTTTACTATTAACTCATTTCATGTATCTTCTCAAGGCCCTAGCTTGGAAACTCTGCATGGCAGGTATAGTATTTGTCTATCTTTTTGTGTGTTACCAAAGGCACCAGTGGGGTGGGATGCAGATAAATGAAAATAAGAGTGGTGCTAATGGGTCAATTCCTTACCTGCCTCAGATCTTTTCCATTCATGCCAAGAGGAACATATGAGAGTTGGGGAAAAGCTCTGGTAAATCATTTAGCACAGAATCCTCTCTGACATTTGCCAGCATCAGCTGCTTCAGAGGAAGGTGAGGAATCTGTGCAATAGGATAATCATTTTTAAACCACTGTCATTTGGGGGTCCTGCTCCACCACATAAAGGTTTTTATCTCTTCTAAAAATATTTCTGTAACTGTGGATGATCTCACTTTCTATGGGAATGGCTTATCTTTTTATTGACTATGCTCTTGGACTCATGAGTGTGAGTGGAATTAAGTACAAAACAGGTGTAGAAAGGTAACACCAGTGTAAGTCAGTAGAGAACTATGAGTTGCTAACCTTTTTTGGTCACACTATATTGGTTTAAATTACTATACAATGTGAGTTGCAGTGGAGTATCTGGTTGTTCATATCGCTCTCCAGAGTGCAATTGTCTGACAACTGGGAATAAATTAAAAGGTCCAGCCTGTCTGTGTATGCTGTTAGCTGCAATGGTGATATTCTCACTTCTCCCTCCCATTAAGGCTGAGAGAGAAAGTGATAGTATAATTGTGTATTGCATATCCTGTACTGAAGTTCTGTAAACTGGTTAAACTCTTAAATTGGGCACAAGCCAGAACTGTCAAGTTGATCCATTGGAGGTGTGGGGAGGGAGCCACAGAAAAGGATTATTAATTGTACATATAGAAAGTCCAGTGCATGCTTCAGTTGCATTTATGAAATAAACCCAAATTTAAACAAACCTACATTCCCTATTGATTGTAAAGCTTACATAGAACTAATCCAGAGGAAAGATAAATATCAAGTGCTCCAAGATTTTCTATTTGCTACTAATTCTGAAATAAACTTCTTAGATGGAGATTTTTCCCTTATCAATTTATATCACAAGAATCATTAAAAAAATGGGGCCAGAAGGGACACCTCAGGAGGTCATCTAGTTCAGCACCCCTGCTCAAGGCCAGTTCAACCCTGTCTAAGACATCCCAGCGAAGTACTTGGTTTACTTGCAGTTAATAATTTCCAAGGATGGAGATTCCACTGCTTTTCTTGGTAATTTATTCCAGTGCTTAACCACCACCATAGTGAGCCATTTCTTCCTAATATATATAACATCATATGTAACAAGACGAAATGCATTACAGCAATGTTCTCCGACCTTCGCTGGCCCCATGGGCAATAATACTAAACAAGTAACATGTTGCAAACAACATTATACTTTGCCTTCCTTTTCAACCTCATTTTTAACTTTGTAATTTTTGTGACCGTAGTGACCATAGCCCCAGCCACCCATTTGGAAAGAAAGATTCAGAGATATTGCTTTAGCTTTTCATAAAATAGGCCTGTATTTTGTAGGATTTCCTCAATTCTTCTCAAGACTTAAATCAGAAGGTAGACAGTCATCTGGTGATGTAACTGACTATGCCTTTCCACAGATAGCTCAAAAATGCAGAAGGGGCTTGTCTCTAAAATTGGATGATTTGTTATTCCTTCTTTAAGACCTTGTTCAGAAAAAAACAGTAATAAGGTGTGAAAGCAAGTCTTGGTATAACCTCGGGAGATTGTCTGTACTAGACAAATGACCTGTTGTTGACAATGTGAACCAGAGACCCAAGCCCCTCCTCAGCTTCTTTTCAAATGAGAGGTGAAAACAGATGGTTGCTTATGTGGGAAGTTGTACAATCACTCTAGAAAATAAAAATATATCTGTAAAAAATAGGTAATGCCTGTACCAGCAGTTAAATTCTTCAGCCTCAAGGTATGTGGTGGGGAGAAAAACAGCATGAGCATTTCCATTCCTAGGGCACACCTGCGGTGTTGGTTGTAGCTGTGTTGGTCTAAGGTTATAGGCAGACAAGGTTCTTTGGGTAAATGTGATATCTTTTATTAGACCAACTAAATATTTGGAAAAATTGTTTTTTGCAAGCTTTCAGCTACAAATACCCTTCCTCAGGTAGTGGGAGAGTCTACAGTTGTATTGTGCTCTTCTGGATGGGGTGGAAGCCAGTATGCAGGA
>NW_005841829.1:2703105-2706077 GCF_000455745.1 Alligator sinensis
GCACATACGTGGCAGTGAGGGATCAGAGGTGGGGAGAGATGATAGGTGAGAGATGGGGGCGGGGGGAAAGGAGAAGGGTGACCTGGTGATGGAATGTAGCTGGGAAATTGTAAGAGGTGCCTGGGGTTATCAGATGTTATTCAGGTTAAACGTGCCATAAATCCATTTCTATATTTAGTCTGTGATTTTTTTGTATCCGGTAGGTTAATGAAGTGAAGTTCATTGGCTCAGCTGCAAAAGGTGTTTTGTAAATTCCCTTTGAGGATTAGAACTGAGAGATTGGAGAGAGAGTGGTTATCTTGTAAGAAATGTGCACCCACAGGTAATTGGGTATTTTTGTCTGTGATAGATTTTCAGTGTGCGCTCATTCTGGTACGCAGTTGTTGTTTGGTTTTTCCTACATATTTTTCATCAGGGCATTTAGTGCACTGGATGAGATATATCACATTTCTGGAGGTGCAGGTATAAGATCGAGGAATGTTGATGGTTCTGTTGTGGGGTGTAGTTATTGTGGGAGCGGAGATATGTTGGCAGGTTTTACATTTCTTGTCCTCGATTGGTCTGGATCCATTTGGTGTGTATTGGGTCATGGGAAGTTTGCGTCTGGTGATGAGGTTGGCACAGTTCGGTGCTTGTTTAAAGGCTAGGATGGGTGGTTCTGGGAAGATTTCTTTAAGAATTGGGTCTTGGTCTAGTATGGGTTGCAATTGTTTGAGGATTATCTGTATAAGTGGGATGGTATGTCAAAACTAATGGTGTGCAATTCATGGGGATTTTCTTTTTGTACTGTAGGGATTCTTCATGTGGTATCTAAGTGGCTCTTTCAACAGTGCGATCTGTGTCTATGAAGGAGTGTCCTTGTTGAGTAAAAGCCCTTTTGAGATTTGTGAGGTGATGATTGTGGGTGTTCTCGGTGCAAATGTGGTGGTATCAGAGGGCTTCACTGTATATTATAGCTTTCTTGGTGAGGTTAAGGTGATTGCTGGTCCTGTGCAGATATATATGTTGGTCCATGGGTTTCTTGTATATGGTGGTTTGTATTTTACCATTCTGGATAGTGATCATAGTTTGTAAAAAGGAAATGTTAGTGTAGGAGTATTCAAGAGAGAGTCTGATGGAGGGGTGATGATTGGTTTCCATCAGAAATTCAACAATCAGAGATTGCAGGTTTTCAGTCCAAATGATGATGATTTCATCTATGTATCTTAATTATAGCATGGGTTTGATGGTACAGTTCTTGAGGAATTCTTCTTCCAGGTGGCCCACAAAAAGGCTGACAGATTGTGGGGCCATTTTGGTGCCCATAGCTGTGCCCATAATCTGGAGGAAGTGTTGGTTATTGAAAGTGAAGTTGTTGTGTGTAAGGATGAAGTGTATAAGTTCAGTAATATCTTTAGGTCTGATCTCCGAGTTGAAATCTTGATCTTGTAGACAGGCTTGGATGCCAACATGATGTGAGATGCTAGTATAGAAGCTGCTAACATCCATTGTGGCTAGGAGGGTGTTGCTAGGAAGGTGGTCTATATTTTTAAGTTTTCATAGAAAGTCTGTTGTGTCTTGGAGAGAACTTGGTCTTTGGTTGACAAGAAGTTTTAGGATGGATTCAATGAAACCTGATATTTCCTCAGTTTGGGTTCCAAGCTTGAATATGATAGGTCTATCTGGGTTCCCTTGTAGTGGATTTTAGGGAGGATATAAAAAGTCCCTGGGTGGGGTAGTAGGGGAATCAAGTTCTGTAGTTTTTCTTGTAGTTCAGATGGAAATGATTTAATGGTAGTTTTGAGGTGAAAAGAAGAGTTGGATCTTCCTCTAGTTTCTTATAGTAGGTGGTGTCAGAGAGTTGTCTGTTGGCTTTGTTTATGTAGTCTTCATGGTTAAGGATAACTATAGCTCCTCCTTTATCTGCTAGTTTTATTACTATTTAGTGGTTGGATCTTAGAGATTCTATGGGCCTTCTCGCTGAGAGGGAGAGGTTGTTATAGTGCCATATGTTGTTGATTATTTCATTGTTCAGTTGATATAGCAGTCAAGATTTGAATTTCATCCAGTGTGAGGTGTCCAATCTCATGTTTTTTTGGAGTTTATCTTTCCCTCAATGTTGTCAAAGGATGATGTGTTGTTGGAAGTGGATTCATTTTGGTTGTAGAAATATTCCTTGAGGCAGAGGTGTCAGAAGAATTCTTCTAGTTCTCCTCATTGTGGTATTTTATTAGGTTATTTTTCCAGATAGAAATTCAGGCCTTTAGAAAGGACAGATTTGTCAGCTTTGGTAAGTGTGTGCATGGAGAGACTGATAATATTTGAGGGTCGATTGGTTCTTTCAGTTTCCTCAAGTATGAGGTGGAATGTTGTAAAGTATTATTGGTGTTTCTCTGATTTTTTTTGTTTTTCTTGTGGTTGGAAAAGTTGTTCCTAGAATAATTGGTTCCATTTCTTCTTTTTATGTTGGATGGATGTTGTAGAAAAGCTTTGGTAGTCTCTTTGTATACATTGTGTAATATTTGGGAAGATGTCTGAATTTTTCTCTTTTAAGTTGTTTCAGCATGTGTTGATTTCCTTCTTGAGTTGATCTCTTTTGAAGGAGGTTAGGTGAAGAAGATGATTTCTAAGTTTTTCTGAAGTTCTCCTGCATAGCCGTGAAGCAAATTTGGAGTTGTGTGTAGTTATCAGAGAATTGTAGATGTTCAGTCCTCTAGGAACATAAAACACCTTTTGCAGATGAGCCTACGAACTTCACTTCATCAACCTACTGGATACAAAAAATCATGGACTAAATATAGACTTTGGATTTATGGCACATTATAACATGCCTGACATCTGATAAACCCAGGTATCTCTCTGCAATCTACCAGCTACATTCCATTACCAGGTCACCCTTCTCCTTTCCCCTCACCCCCCACCTGTCTCTCACCTATTGTCTCTCACCCCCTCTGATACCTCAACTGCCACATATTTGGATTTTCACTGATCTG
>NW_005841829.1:2706089-2717636 GCF_000455745.1 Alligator sinensis
GGTTTCTATCCCATCCAGGAGAGCACAATATAACTGTAGACTCTCCCCCTGCCTGAAGAAGGGTGTTTGTACCTGAAAGCTTGCAAAGAATGATTTTTCCAAATATTTAGTTGGTCTAATAAAAGATACCACATTTACCCAAAGAAGCTTGTCTGCCTAGGACACAGCTGTACTTTTAAGAGGCTCTGGGAAGTTGGAATCATTTTTTCTATATCATATGTAATGCTTATCTGCAGCCACATCTCACAAGATACTTTACTGCACAGCAGACTAATTTGCAGTAAAGTGTCACCATCTATATGTGTGCAGAAATTAGGGTGCAGTAGACCAATTTACTGTGCTGCTTGATAGCCCCATCAGATACAAGTTGTATACAGCAGCAGAATAAAATACTGTGCTTAGATGCAAATGGAGATGGTGATGTCAGGATTAGTTTTCTCTGGCTCAAATTGAGCTGGAGTATATTCAGTCGTATTAATTGTACATGTAGATGCACCCTGGTTGAACTTAGGCACTGAATGAAGTATATTTGTCAGACTGCTTGGCTTTGAGTGATATTGGAAAAATAAAAACTGAACAATAAAAATAGGTCCACACTGAAGTAAATCCCATATCCAGTATTCATTCTGGATCTATTTTAAAAAGGCACAAATTACATGGAAGAGGTTATGCTTTGATGCTTTGGGTAACTACTGGAATCAGGTTACTTATTGAGTCTGTTCAGTTTGCAAAAATGGTTTACATCAGATCTCTCATAAAAACAGGTTTTTCTGTGGTATTCTTGGCATTTTACACACTGTTCTTCTGGAACTGTGACATGAAAAGATAAGGATAAAACTGGAGAATAAAATCAGAATGAATTGGAATGTCAAGTGCCCTCTGAAAATGAGATAAGTTTTAGTGGAGAGAGAGCCTTATTTCCCTAAATGATGACAAATATCTGTGGAATAACTAGGTTTCAGGACATCGTAAATGCTGAAGCTGGGAAAATAAATGAGAATGAATTAATTATTTGATGAACCACTTGAATAGCATGGCGCTGCATGAGATGTGAAGTGAGATGGGTGAGTAGATAGTGTAAGTTGTTTGTTTTTCTTTTTTCTGATTGTTTTTGTTACTTAGAATTATTAATTACAAGGGTTCTCTGAACAGTTTATGGTCCATGGCTTATTCACAAGCACTTCACTGCATGTAATCAGACATGGTAGAGCCAGACCTTCTACTAAAGCAGTGCAACAGCGTAAGCTGCATTATTACAATGCAGCATAGCAGAGTAGCTCCTCATACGGTACAAGATTGGTGTTTCCCCCAACATATTGCCTTATTAATCACATCCTGCAATGAACTCAACTGCTCTGGGTTCTTAGTCCAGAGGAAGTTCACAGATGGATTGGAGGAGTGTCAAGATTGTGTCAGTGGTAGGGGTGGAGTGTGATGCACTCTGCTGTCATGACCAGTGAAGGGACTTCTTGGAAGCTTTAATCCATCCTTCTGTCACTTGCTCTAACCCAGTGGTCTCCAACCTTTTTAAGTAGGAGATCATCTTTGGCATTTAAGAGCAACCCAAGACCTAACATGTGCGGCTGACACCACTGCCTCCGCCCTCAATTCAGCAGGTAAGTCTGCGGAGAGGGAAGGGGGCGCAGATGGAGGCAGAGAGAGAAAAATGTGTGTGGGGGGCATGCCTCCCTAGCCGGTAAGTCCCACCCAGCTGGGCCCAACCCACCTTATCCCTGCTCCTGCCTCTGCGACACTGTACCTCACCATGGGGGCCTCGATCTAGCCCTCAGCCCTTCCCTCCCCCACGGACTGACCTGCTGGGCTGGGGTGTGCACATGCATGCACGTGGGCACTCAGCCCCCCACCCCAGCCTTGGATTGACTCCAAGACTCCTTGGATTTACTGCAAGAGGCTCCAAGATCTACCACTGCTCTAACCAATTTTGACAACTTGAGTAACTATGCTCCATGTTCTGAAGAATACAGCCTTTATTTGGTGCCCAGTAGTATACGAGCATTATCTAACAAGGCACACCTAAAAAGCAGTTCATTTATTAAAAAATACTTTCAAGCAAGAATACTGCAAAGAATTGTATACTGTCACACAAAGGTGTGCAGAAAGACACAAAACCCTGTGGCAGAACACTTCAGCCTCCCTGGACACTCCATCACTGACCTTAGAATTACTGTTCTCAGGCAAAAAAAGTTTAAAAAATAGTTTGAACAGGAAACTGTGGAACAAGAAATCATCCACAAATTGGACTGTTAACATGGTTTAAACAGGGAATATGGATTCTTATCTCATTATCTGGATTATCTTTTGTGAACCCTTTGTTCCTTATGGTTTTACTGCTCATTTGTTTTTCTCTCTTAGCACTGCCCTCTTCCCCTACCCTCACTTTCTCTCTCTATCTCCTCCTCCCTTGTCCTTCATATTGTAATTTCTCTCTCCTTATTCTCTGCTTTCTCACATCCTTTCACAGCATCTGATGAAGTGATCTTGGGTTCAACAAAACTTGTGCTCTCTCTCTCTTTCTATATATCTATCTATCTATCTTATTTAGTAAGATGCATAACTACCCTGTATTATGATTGGCTTCAGACTAACACAGCTAGCTACTTCTCTGTACAGGAATGAAACCTTGTGGGGCAGTGCCTTATAAATAACTTTTGCTTTGTATTTCTTATACAGTTCCATGTGTTTCCATGAAATGTGTGTGGCTACTCCTACCATTCACATTCCTTGTTTATTTTTTTAAGCAGGAGGGAAGAATGATTGTATTTGCTTGTCTAACACCTGTGCTTCCCATTAGAAATAACTTCTTGCAAACAGCTGTGAGTCATGATTTGTGATATCTATAAATCTGCACACAGGGAAGTATTAAGATGCATGGAACATGGGAACGGCATAAAAACTTCATTATTAGGCTCTACCGTGAGTGTACTTAAATTATTGAAAACTGTGAGCTATACCTTTGCCAAAGGCAAATGTTCAGAGGTCATTACCTCTGTCTCAAATGCTTTTTCACCATCTGGTTCTGGGAAAACCAAGGTCTATAAACTACATTACAGCTGAATGACACCTTGAAGTATGGCCTTGAACAAATTGCAGGCACCCTGCTATACAACCATTTATTATGTATTATTTAAAGACATCAGGCCTGATTCTTGTCTCACACTAACGTCAATGAAATGAGAACAGTGTAAGACCAGAATAAAGCCAAGGTTTTTTGGCAAGGGGGTATGCTAGAAAGGGAGATTTTTAAGTCTTACAGTTTTTTCTTTAAAGTACAAGGCTTTCAGAATGAACCCTGCACAGAAGAGAAGGTAAGAAAGAATCCCAATAAAAAACAATTGAATGTAAAATCATTTCAGAGCATCATGATCATTTCAAATTGGCTTTCTTCCCTCTGATTTGGTCATTCCATTATCTTACTAGGTGGGGCCATTCTTTCATTTACAGATCAGTCTAAAACTCATTTTTCTGACGAGTTTCAGGTACAGATTGGTAGAGAGCTGGATGGGAATGGGACAAGAGGAGAGTCAGCACAAATCACATGATTTATAAACCAGTAGTGAATGTACTGATTATATAAAAGCCCATGACTGAACACCTCAACATTTGAGAAACTCATGACCTAGCCCCTATTTCAATAATGGTCTGATCTAAAACCTTAGGTCTCCACTGCCATTGCAGAAAGTTGGATTTAAATATTGGCAGATACTCTGCTGCTGTAAATTGGTGTATTGCCATTGATGTTAGAAGAAAAGTTAGTTTACAACTGCAGAAGATTAGCCCTTTATAGCAGACGGGTTTGTGTGATATGGCAAAAGATAGAAGAGCTCTTTCCTCAGCCAAAGGAGTACCATACAAACCCAAGTTACAGAAGCGCGTAACTACACCTTGATCAGTGGCAGGAAAATAGCAGTCAGCATCATGACCATTGAATTCCATACTTCCCATAGCTGGTGAAGAACAAGAATAGAAATCAAATTAAATGAACTGTTCTTTTCCTAAATCTGTGGAAAGGTCAAATCAATTTGACAAGAAATGTGACTTATTTTTTGATAATTTGTAAAAGACATTAATTGATTTTGGCTTGGAATTTCCCAGTTCAGTCTTGTGCTAATTTAGAAATATACTTCTATTTAAATAGCAGGAATACAGCTAGACTAGGCTGCACAATGCAGTTACATAGCATGCTGGCTTATTTGAGGTTAGCAAGTAATGGAAAATTGATGTCAAGTATAGTGGGTAGGAAGGAATGGAAATGGGGAGAGGAAGAAACTTTGAATAATAATGCTGAATAGAGTTACTCTGAGTAATTCCTCCTTGAGGGTTACTTAGTGTGTAGCTAAAGGAGCTTGCTCATACCATCTGGTGACTGTCATTGTTCTCCTAAAAATATTTACAAGGATATTTGCCTACATTGTAAGATTTAGTAAAACAGGTCCTGTGCCTGAAGTATAGGCCCAAGCATATGTAGTCTCTCAGAAGAGACTAGCTTGGGTGTGTTTACGTGTTTAGTACAGTGATTACTCTGCATTTAATTTAGTATTTGTATAATTAAGCACTAAATAAATGTACATTAACTGCCATTACTGTGCAGTACTGCTGGTGCATGCCTTTTTAGTGACACTACTGCCCAGTAGCCTAATAATACTGAGCATTAGCTTATTAGCACCATTAGTGCTATGTTGAGCTACCGTGCAGTATTATTAGACTACTACACAGTTAGCATCTGGTGTGGACATGCCCAATGATCTACAAACAAGCAGAAGAATATGGTGATTAGGCTGTACTGACATCTTAAAGATTTACTAGTAGTAGAAATTGCAGGATTAATGATTTAAAAACCCTAATTAATTTGTTTATTTGTTTTATGATAGAAATGTAATTCTTATTTTATGGAATCAAGAGCTATACAGCTATAGCCTTTCATAATTAGAGGGTATAAGAAGCTAATAAAAGTGAGTGCTTGAGGACTTGTTGAGATATGCATTGACCTTAGATAAGCATATATACTAACTTCAAATCAGCCTATTAAGATGCTTGAAGATAGGAAGCACATGACTGAAAATTCTTCAAGCTCAGAGCCTGTAAAGATTTTCCCATGTGTAACCCAGTGCCCTTCAATTGGTGTAACCCAGTAACCCAGTGTCCTTCAACTGGTGTCACTTACTAGTTAATCAGGCAGAAGAAAACAGAAATTGATGGATTGCATTATTACCTACTGGATATATTGAAGAGACAGTAACTTTTTGAGCACACTGGTTTCTATGTAATCTTATTAATACCAAAATAGATGGTGGGTAGGAAGGAATCAATTTGACATTTAAATAGACTCAGGTATGTAAAATAAAACACCAGCTGTAGATTAGCAATAAACTATCATTTATGGAGGCTTTTTTCCCTCTTCAATGAAACATTTCAAGTCATCTACAGACACTGTATGATGTTTCTAGATAGTCTTCCAACATGAACTGTTCATGCTGTAGGAAGCCACATGAATAACTGTTATGTAACATAACATGTTTTTCATATGACAGGGGTGTAGGTTGTAGCCGTGTTGATCTAAGGACACAGGCAGACAAGGTTCTTTGGGTGAATCTGATATCTTTTAATAAACCAACTTAATTTTTTCCAACTATTTTTTAGCAAGTTTTTGCTAAACCCTTCATGAGCCTGAGGAAGTATCTGCAGTTACACAACCGCAGAGACTTCCTCAGCCTGACAACGAGTTTTTAAACCTGAAAGCTTGCTAATTTTTCCCCCCCAACTATTTAAGTTGTTCTATTAAAAGATATCAGATTCACCCAAAGAAACTTGTCTTTTTCATACGACTACATTCTACTAGTATGACTAGAAAAAAGAAACAACCATGACATCTCAAATTCTACTAACCTATTATCTTTTCCCAACACATGGATATTACCACAACACTTTATGATTGATTCCATTATCATTGTATTCATGGACTATATATTTTTTATAGAATAATTCTATACGTAAACTTGCTGAAAGGGAAAAAACATAAATGAAAATGACTGAAAGGTCATTTGACTCTGGTAGAGTTTCCATCAGACTGATAGCAATCCACAAGTAGAATTTCAGGCTTTTTGCTGCTGGTCACCAGAACTACAAAATTGCTCCTTTAAATATTGCTCAAACTGATCGTTGTTTTCAAATAGTATGTACAGGCCCAAAGCAAAGGCCAACTAAATAAAACAACACACCTCAATTGGTCATAGAATTATTGGCTTCCAAGCACAAAGGATTCAGAAGTTTATTTTTGATTCATTATGTAGTAAAGAGGTCTGATACTAACAATTTACTGAGAGTGACTGCTCTAGAGGTGAGAAAGAAAAAAGATACAGGGACTTGAAGGCTAATCTGAAGAAATGCAATATTAACCTGGAAGACTCAAGCACTGAATAGTCCCCAATGGCACCATAATGCCTGACAAGGCATCAATCATTGGGAGCAAATTCATCTCACTATGGAAGCAGATAGACAAGAGAGATAAAATGAAAGAGTTGTGACCTGACATCACCAAGATTTCCTCCTTCATCCCAGAACTATTTGCCATGTCTGCAGTTGAACATTCAGATCTTGGATTGGACTCCTCAGTCATCCATGGGCTCATCAGCGATTGCCCTTTTTGCTGGGAGACTGTCATCATTGTACTGGGAGAATGCCAATAAAGAGTAAAGAGGATAGGATGTGTCCCACCATTAGCTAAAAGCCTGGATTATCCCACATCATGATTTAATTATAATAGCTGTTATATTTGACTGATTTTTCTGTTAGGCAGCTGTCATTTCTTTTACAGGAAAATGGTGTCTTTTTTTTTACCAGTGGCTAAGTGCAGATGTTTTGGCTGGGGGAGGGGAAGGGTTAGGGGGAGGTTAGACCACATTAAAAATAGGCAGTCAGTCTAAGGTAAGTTGGGATGAGGGGCTAGCAGGAGGGGAGTTGTGTGGATGGGGTGGGTAGCAGGCTTGGGGTGGGAATCAGGCATCTGCAGGGGGGATCAGGGAGCAAGCAGGATCTGTGGGGGATTGGGTGAGCAGGAGGATCAGGGTGGCAAGTAGGATCTGTGCAAGGATCTGGAGGCCAGGGAGGATCTGTGGGAGTGATGTGGGGGGCAGGTGCGGTCTGTGGGGGATTGCTGGAGTCTTGGGGAGTTTGGTGGGATCAGGGGGCGCTTGTGGGGGGAAAGGTCTTGGGGAGGACTAGGGGCTATTTTTAGCCCCCTGACCACTCAGTGAACCTACACCCCCATCTCTTTCCTCCCTCCCCCCACAAATACTTATTTTCTTGGCTCCCAGCATCCATAAACACTGATAAATCTGGCACTGGGAGTGGCTTGTGGGGTAAGGGGCTTGGTGGAAGGAGGAGCTGGGATATTTGGGAGGGGGGTGAGGGGCTAAAAATAGCCCTGTGCCTGAGGAGTGGGTAGGCCTGGGACTGAGGCCAGCAGCGGGGCTTTTCCAGCCCTGGGGCTTTGCAGGAAATTGTACTGAACTTCAATTCAATGGTCTAACCTAGACTGATTAAGTTTGTATGTACATCAATCCAGGGCAATCTAAGACTAGGTTCTGTCATTTTAGACTGGTCTGTGTGTTTGGAACTTCTGTACTGTTACAGGTTCAGATTGATTTCCCATCACTGAGACCAGGTCTAAGTGTAAAGTCTGCGCCTGTGAGAGCTAAGTTCGATCAGGTGGCCATTTTTAATGCAATATAACCTCTCCCTAACCCCCTTGAATGTCTGCATTTAGCATGCGTGATTCTATTGGGTAAAGCCTCTATTCAGCAAAGCACTTAAGTATGTCCTGAATTAAGTACATGCTTTGGCACTTTGGTGCACTGGGGATGAAATGCTAACATACTGCAGTAGCAGTAGAGCTCCCAGTATTTTAAATCAGAGGAGAAAAGAATTGCATATGGGTTTGTGACATCTGCTGTAACTGAGCTTTGAGCTTTGCATATTTATTCTGTCAGTGGTTCACTGTGCAGGGCACATCTCACCTTCATTAATAAGTGGGTACAAGTTATAACAGGTCTGTACACAGACAGGTTTTCAGTGCTTCATGCTTAGACCTTTTATAGCCTTTCTAAAATTTAGAAGGTATCAACTACTGGGATACTTAATGGCCTGCTTTTTTATATGTTGGCAAAAGCTCACTCTGAAGGACGCTTAGATTTTCCATAGTGCTTACTTAGATAAACATCCAGTGACTTCAGTAAAAGCTAGAGTGAAAACTGAATAAAAACTTCAGGATTTAGCCCAAAAGACTTTATCATCAGGTTTTGACTTTTTATTTCATTGTTTCAGTACCATATGGCACATCAATATTTCATCAGGGATTATGTTTACATAATAGTCTTTGGACTCTTGTCACAGACAACAGATAGCCTAAGAAAATATGTCTGGGGCAAAGATCAATGTGCAATTCATCACTTAAGAGGCATGTCTGAGCATAAGTTAAGGTAAACCCCCTGTTTAATGTAGTTTACAAGATGAGACAACTTTGAAAGACTACCTATGTAAACATAAACCTGGTCTCTTTTTAAACCTGTCAGATGTTAAAAAAAAAAATAAAAAAAAAAATCACAAGAAGTAATAGGGGAACATTTACTGGGACATATACTGCTATTCTTTTAATTTTTCTGCTTGAGTTTACACTGAAAGGATTATTTTGCTGGTATTAAGAAGAAAATAATGTCATGTCTGGGCTATATTAGCCTTAATTTCTCATCAGGATCTTTCCAGAATCCAAAAAAAAAAAAAAAAAAATTGACCAAGGGAATTCAACCCAGGTTGTACAAAGAGCCTGTTCCAGGCCTGGACAGGACGGGGAATGTAGTCAGTGTTCTGTGAATATCCACACGCACATAATTGCCACGTATTTCAGTTCTGTGTATCACTGTAAAATGTCAATTCTTTTGGTCAAGGAGCTACCCTTAATATAGGACACAAGAATTGTGCTCTTCTATCCTGAACTACAGCATCTTCCCTGCTAAAGCACTACTAGTCTTGTAACCAACTAAGATTGCAAGATGTGCAATGTTTTTGTGCCCAGCAAATTGCGGTGGCGAGACATTGGAAGCACCCGTGTCTCCCATACTTTTTACCTGGGGGAATGTTGTCGGGTTTTTCTTTTTTTTCCTCCATAGGGTACTCTGTGGCTGTTGTGTGTCAGAGGGGTCAGAATGGACAACCTTTGGAAAAATGTATTCCTGAAAATACTGGGGACTGAACTTGATGGTTTGAGAAGACGACTACATTCCTATGATCCAGTGCTTCATAGTCTGCAGAAGTAGGATCTTTAGAAAATGTCTAACTTATGAAAACCCAGAAATCCCCTGGGTATCTCAAATGCTGGAAAGTATCTCACATTTTTAGGATTTGGTACTTAGTTGTAGACCACCCTGTGTTTTGTATGCAAAACCTTCTTCCATTTCCTCAGTACGTAAGCAGCATCAACTTGAGATGCATCTATGGGCATGTCTAAACGTGCCCCTACAGTGTCATTGTTACTGTGCTGCGATGGTGGTGCAGTGATTTTTAGCTGCTGCGTCGCTATAGAAACATGCATGGGAGTGAGTTGCTACAGCAACATAACTGCAGTGTTATGCTTTCTGCCCACCAACGCTACATCACCATAATGCATTGCTACAGCGACAGTGTCTTGTGTAGACACACCCTGTAGGTTGACTATATCCAGACTCTCATATTATTTCTGAATAAGACCCCTGGTCTTTTATTAATTTGTGAAGTGCCATGAACGTACCTATTATACTTCATAAAAAGTAATAGATAACACCCATATATGAACATATGATCATAAATTTTGCGAGTGTCTATAAGAGGCACTCGGCACTCTCATACTATGTTCTAGGAACAGGATCAGCAATGCAGAAACTGCCTTTCTGTTTTGTTGAATGGGATGCTATAGAAAAGCTGATCATTAAAGAATACAAGGTGGTGGAAAAGATGGCTTACATGGAGTGAAAACTACTGGAGCATTTTAGGATTTCCTCTGCAGAAAAACAACAACAAAAAAACCCCCTTTTTGGTTCCACCAGATGGCAAGCACTCAAAGCAGGCTGCACTGATCATAAACACTGCTCCAAGGAACAGATGTCAAAAAGGATAAAACAGCACATGTGAAGCTTTAGGATCTAAAATACTTTGTCACGAGAGATTCTATTATACTACACTTGATTTCTATAATCCCTCTAACATGCAGCAGGAAGGTAGTGTCTGAAAATAAAAATAAAAAAAACAACAAGTTTTTTTCTTTTCTTTTTTAGGCGGCCAAACAACAAAAAGCTTTAAATGGCACTGCTCTTATGAGTAACAAGATTAAAATATTTCTTATGAGTAACAAGAGCAGATTTGGGTCAAAAACAACTCTGGTAAAGAACTAGTGTCCTTGGGACAAAATAGCAATGATTAAATGTATCTTTAGCTTTTGCTCTAATAGTATTGGCTTTATGCCGGAAACAAGGAAGACAGTAGGAGAAAATCATAGAGGGAGAGAAAGTGAGAGAAAAAGTAGCATGGCGTGTCAGCAGATGGAAGGATTTTTCATATAGGTGCATTGTTGGAGGACTGAAAATTTTTCCCACATACTTATTATTTATTCATCTTATGAAATTAAAGACACAATGATATATTACAGATGCAGTCTGCTGCTTATGCTAGACCAGTGGTATTCAGTGTTTTGGCTCTGCAGGCCAGAGAAGTTGCGCAAGGCTGGTCTGCAGGCTGGATGGGATCCCACATGCCAGGATCAGGCCAGATTGGGCCCATGAGGCCTTGGCTGGTTCACATGCACTGAAACCAGGTCATTGGGCCCCATGGTGCCTCTGCCCAGCCCACATGCCAGGATTGGGCCTTGTAACAGCAATCTAGCATACAGGGCTGTGGCCCCCAGGGCTCCCCACGGATCCATAGGAAGCTCTACAAGCCAGATGACACTGCATTGTGAGAGCTGGAGCTGGCTGCAGGCCAGGGATTGAGCACTCCTGTGCTAGACGCTTTATGATAGAGGTGCACCAATACATCGGTCCGATATCGATCAGCACCAATATAAAGAAAATTGACTGTATTGGATATTGCCTTTTTTTTGCCTATTGTGGCTAATAATATGGCTGGTAAATGCCCCGTGAATGTGTGCAGCTGAAGCGCAGCATGCAGGTGGCGAGGAGCACAGCCTGGTAGCTTGGAGATCTGTGCCCAGCTGTTAAGTCTGTTGTGGTGGAAGGGGAGGGGAGAGGGAAGGGGCATGGGGGGCTACAGATCAAGGCCCCTGGGATGAGGGAGGGAGTGGGGCTAGGGCTAGGGCTAGGGCAGGGGCAGGTGCTGCCCAACTGGGCTGGCCCGGGGCAGGGCACAGGACAGAGGCGCGGCTTGTCTGGGGGGTGCGAGGCGAGGGCGGCTCCTGCAATTGTGTCCACCTGGGGTAGCATGGGGGCCATGTTCCCACGGATCTATGTGTGGTGAGGGCTGGCTGCCACTGCAGGCTGCGGCTGT
>NW_005841829.1:2717736-2741319 GCF_000455745.1 Alligator sinensis
CCCCCATAGCCCCTTCCCAGCACCACTGCCACTCACCCCAAGTGCAGCCCAGCCCAGTGCCTGCTGGGAAGAGCCTAGCACAAACCTGGCACCAGCCCACAGTGGCAATGCGCCCTACTCAGCATGCAGATCCATGGGCACATGTCCCCCTATGCCCTCCTGGGGTGCACACAGCAGTGGAAGCTGTTCCCCCCAACCTGGACCCTCAGACAAGCCACAGCTCTGTCCCACGCCGCACCTTGCTGTGGGTGAGCGGCGCCTGCCCTAGCCCCTGCCCCAGCCTCACCCCACTCCCCACCTCACTGCAGGGGCCTTGATTTGCACCACCCACACACCCCTTCCCTTCCCCCTCTTCTTCCAGCACAACAGACTTACCAGCCGGACACTGCTCTTCAAGCTGCCAGGCTGCGTATTGGAAATCGGATTGGTATTGGCTGATATGCCTTCTTAAAAATTGGCTATCAGTATTGGCCCCAAAAATCTCTATTAGTGCACCCCTACTTTCTGACCATTAAATGAGAGTGAATCCATTTGAAGCTAAATCTTAACTCAGAATTCACCATGATAAAATCAGAACTGAAGTTTTTAATACTGCCTTATGAGAAACCTTCAGAATTTAGCAAAGGTACATCATTCTGCACAGAGTTCAAGTCCATTAAGATACAGGGAAGCAATACAGGAGTTTCAATTCACTAATATATAATGTAATATAATTACATATGTAGGGATCTGAATTTCTCTTAGCAAACTTCCCAGTCATTAATCTTCTGTAATATTTTCTGTAAAAAAGAGTTTCTCTCGCACAGTAAGCATTGAATGGCAGCTGTTTGACAGCGAATATGCAAGACTATGCTTATTTATTGATAAACACTGTATTCAGAGTTTCATCACATAATTACAGGGTTGGAATGAACATCAAAGGTCATCTGGTCCACATTGGCTTGCTGATGAACATCACTTAGATGAAAGGCCATGGAACACAATGCCATTTTTAATTAAAAGTGTCCTTTCATAGTATCTAAATGAAATCTAGCTAAATTTCTTTCCATCTGTGACTGTTTGGCTTTCAAGCAAGATATGCAAACAAGAAAAAGTCATGTCTCTCAAATGTTATGCCATTTGGAAGTTAGAGAAAACCTTTAAATCTGTCGACTTTTCTAGCTGAGCTGATAAATCATTAGGACAATGGAGAACTACTCATACAAGCCTCAAGGTGCTTGTTGGCAACGTAAAGTATTGTAGTTGATTCAGAATTAATAAGCCAGTCACCTGATTGCTTAGGGTGGCATACAAAAGGACAATGAAACTGCGTATAAGAGGAAAAGTTGTGTTATTACCGTTATTATCAGGGTAAAGCAGGAAAATCAAGGTTATTATTTTTCATTTGATGTGTTTTTTTGTTATGAGGACAGTTAAATCAACACTGAAATGTCTTTGAAAAGACTAATACTTGGAGTCTTAATTTCTTTTCCTGAATGATGGAAGCTGCCCACAGGCCTGCAGATCTCATAGCTCAGCATATCACTACATTACTATTAAGGCACAGATATACTACGATAAAATAAATAATTAAAGTAAAGGTAATAACAGTGGGCATGATGTAGAAACCTGGACAATTTTCCCCCACAGCCCACATTTTTCCTGCTCTTAGACACTTTATACCACTGGCACTGGTTTGCCAAATTATGCACCCGGCCAGAAGAAATTTTGATTGAATTTTGTTTACTCCAAATGTCCACCCAGAGGCCTAATAAGAACTCATTTTAGAACTTCATGAAATGTAGGATTAAAAACATTGGGCTGTTTGGAGTCCATTTATCCTGAGAGAATAATTTATTGAAGTTCAGGGTAACAGCTGTTCCTTGGCTCAGTACATCTTTCTCATGATCTATTCTGAATTCTGTGAGAATAACCCTTGTCCTTAGTTTCTATAATATGCAGCCATCTACAAAAGACATGCCCTGGAGTTGCTGCAATTTTTTACCTTTATCCTTTCACAACTGCCTTACAGAGCTTTGGCCAATACTCCTGGAGTGGAAATGGTGCTAGTCAAGCATCATCTCACAACCTTTTTGCCCCCCAGTGTGACACCTGGCACAACCCTGGGAGAAAGGCAAGACCATGACCATACCTGCCTTTAAGCACATGATTTCATTATTCTTGTATAGAAAGGCACATCATTATCACATTCTTGGTCATAACAGAAATGTGATTTCTTGCTTAATTCTTTTGGTCTCTATGTTGCCTTGATATACAATACCATGCTAATTAAGCATTATTTCCTGACTTTATAAATCCCTATCAGAAAGCTGTCAGGTTAAAGGGAAAATGCCACATGTGCATCATTAAATAAAACATAGTTATTGTGCAGCATGGTTTAAATTACAGCTTGGTGTTCTAAACTGTTTCTCTTGGTGCATCAGTTATGCAGAAACATGCCACTTATTTGGACATTGTGTACCTAACCTGTTTTATAACTTCCTATATTAGAGGTTTTTAAGACCCAGGTAGACAAAGCCTTGGCTGAGATGACCTAGTTGGGGTAGTCCTGGTTTGAGCAGGGGGCTGGACTAGATGACCTCCTAAGGTCTCTTCCAACCACAACTTTCCATGATTCTGTGATTAAGTGGTTTTGGCCTAGATTCAGGAACAAAGATGATGCAGATCCTTTGCCAAAGTCTCACACAAATATTTACAGTAAGTGCCCTGTTTAAAGAGTATGAATAAATAGATGGGGCCAAATGCTCAGCTTGTATCATTTTGGGGATCTGGACCACAGAATACAATTGATCACCATGTATTGTTCTGGTAGGATAGCAGATAATAGCATAGCACATACCTGCCTTTTGTAAATTCATCTAAAGGTTTTGTTAACAATTAAAGCAGGATTCTCTACCATTAAGGTTAGTGGGAGGTGTTCTCATACACCAGAATGTGAAATATTTTAAAGTTCTTTCCTCTTAAAAGGAAGGGTTAGCTTGAATTACATCACCCTTAAATCTTACTATAGAGATGCCACACCACAGAGAAAGCAGCTTGCAGTATAAAACATACACCAATTCTTAACTGAATCCACTCCGAGAACTGGCCACAGACTTCAGACGCCACACAGATGTTTCAGTTTTCAAGCAGTTCTGCAAATTTCATATTGGTGAGCTCATATCAGTTAAAGTGCTGAGGAATTTGCATTTCTAGTTGTTGGGGATATATATCCCCAGAAGGTGCTTACATATTTAATTCCCATTGATCCTAAATAGCTTGGAGGATTTCAGCCTAATTCTCAAAGTGTTCATTTCTACCAGGTCTTGTCATTCCAGAAACTTATTTACGCATGCACACACCCTCTCCTATGGTGAAACAGCATGTTTCCAGCACACTTTCCATAATCAGGCAGTCCAGGGTCAGAAGACATGACTCTGTAGTGTGATATTTGGCACTCGTTCACCAGTTATGATAATCCAGAACAGATTCATTCAGGCTTTCTGCAATTTATGACCTTCTTCCCCTCTCCACAACTGTCTTCAGAAACTTCCATCACTTTGCTTGACATTTCTTTAAAAAGGAAAGCTATCTAAGCATCATTTTGATTCTCCCTCCCCTCTTCCTATACACTGCTTCCCAAAGTTTACTGCTTTAACTTGCCTTTGAGTTTTCAGGTATACAATTAGATATCTTCCCACGAAGTGGCAGAAATCATTTATAGTCTTTATAATACAAATAATTTGATTCATACTTAATAACCAATTGTTTAATAAGTTAGATAGAATGGGGGGAGGAAGTGCCTCACCCAGATGCTACTTGATGAAGCTTACCTCACTGCTGCCTCTCTCCCTTTGCTAGCATTTTCCAGCTCCAGGAAGCAGCAATCCAGGTGAAAGCAATGGGTGTCTTAGCACAAGTCATTCTAGTAATCATGGTTTTGTAGAGCAGCAGCAAAGTTAGCTACTGCTAGGGGGAGAACTGTTCCCCATTTTTTGCCACTGAGTTCAGCATTTTTTCTGCCCTCTGGACATAGGCTTTGGCAGCAAAAGAATAAAGTGAGTTTACCCCCAGCATCAGCAAACTCTACTACTACTACTATAGAAAAGTATGATTCATAGATATAGGGTTGGAAGGGATCTTGCAGATCTTCTAGTCTGACCCCCTGCCCTGGGCAGGAGAGAAAACTGGGCTCAAATGACCCCAGCTAGGTAATCGTCAAGCGTCCTCATAGTCCATGGACACACGTCACCCAGCTCTCTGATTTATTCCTGATTCAGAATGTGAGGTGATGGAGGATGAGAGACAGCTGCCCAGGGAATATTTTTTTTATGCTATGTCTCTGCTCGTCCATGAACCATACAGCCTTCTTTCTCAGATCCCGTGCCACAATGTCCTATATTCCAGTCAAACCAAGCTAGGGCACTCTCAACATCAAATAACACTTTCCCTTGGTTCTTCTTTAAAAATGTTCTCAAAATTGCCCTTTATCTACTGAATTCTAAGACCCTCCAGGAAGGCTTAAAAACTGGTGAACCTGTTCAGGGAAGTTTTTACTTAGGAGAAAGCTCATGCCAATTCTCTAGGGTTTAAAAACAGCAAAAACAAAAAACAGAGCTTCACTTCATAGATTCATAGATGTAGGCTTGGAAGGGACCTAAGTAGATCATCAAGTCCAACCTCCTGCCCTGGGCAGGAGAGAATACTGGGCTCATATAACTCCAGCTAGGTAATTGTCAAGCCTCCTTTTAAATACCCCCAAGGTAGGAGCACTTTAAATGCTGCCAAGTCAAATGAACTGTTCAAAGCTTTTCCCTAAATGACTGCCTAATTTTTCTGTTGGGAGAGGGAGAGAAAGAGAGAGAGAAAATATAATTGGTAACTAATTTGGAAACAACTGTGCTTTCACTTGTACATGCCCATATCTACAGTGTGTTTCAGGTTTGCTTGAAAGGAGGGGAAAAAAAAAAAAATCAAGCTTTTAATTAGATGCAAAAAGATCAGCTTATAGTCCTACTATGAAAAGGAAGTTGTATTTCAAAGTGTTACTAGTAATGCCATTCTCTGGGCCAAATCCATCCCCGGGGCAAGAGACCTTAGGCTCTATTTGGGCCACTACTCAGAATTCATTATTCCCATACAAATAAAAAAGGAGACATTCATCATATGTTTGAAATTCAGTGATGGGCTTTAGTGATGGCCTAGAGGTTTTTAAAAGCCCTTTAGTATTATCTGCTTATCTTCTGCTTTTGTTTTGTAGGGAGGCTTGTTTATTTTTGATACTTGAAAAGAGGCAGATGGCTTAAACCTGACAAAGGCGGCTTAGCAGGATGTAATCCACTCTGGTAACTGGCTGACACATAGTAATAGCAATGCTAAATCCAACATGAACTTCACAGACACAACAGCATTTCCAAAGCTCAGCTTCATCTGTAAGGGCCACAGTACTGGGTCATCATTTCTAGTCATAGAAAATCTCTTTGACAAAGCTGAATTGCTCTGAATTTGCCACAGTGGACTGAAACAAGTAGTAATCATTGTGCAGCTACAAATAAGGATTTGACCATGAGTTGTTTGTTTAATGATGGAGTACAAAGTCTTATTCTTGAGAGTAGTGGAAAATGGCCCTGTCCTCACCACTCCATGAAAAAAAGTTACTCTTTCATAAGCTATCATCCTTTATGTCTATATTCCAATAGGGAGTCCTGATGGGGCATTCCCTACTCCTATATTAGGACCTTTATTTATCAGAAACGGTTCTACAAGCCAAATTAACCTCTCACTGATAGCTAAAATGAGGAATGATGGCTATTTGGTAGGGATCCACTAAAATTAGTAAATAAAGAACCTATGTTCCACATACAGTGGCTTTTCAAAGTAGAAACACACCCAAACTTAACCAACTTTCAGCCACTGAAAATGAGTTAGTGACACAGTAGAAGCTGTTGAGATAGATCAACATTCCCCTTTTTATCAGTCATTCTGATGTTCAAGGAAGGTAACCCCTAGACTGGCCTTTAAACAGCAGTCTATCAGGAAGAAAACTGAACTAATGCTATGGTTTAAGAATAAACTTTGCATCATTTGCAAGTCTTCTAAAGACCAAATCTAAGATGCCTGCCCACTGAAGTGACAGCTACTACTTATACAAAGTCCTATATATTTTGCTATCTTCCTTTCCAGGCAGTCTAATATTGTACTAAATCTCTTAGTTGCAACCTTTGCTACCACATCTCTAATATATCACTCCCCAAACCCTCAAAATAAACTCTATTTTAAAGCAATAGCTCACAATAGCAAAAATCCATACCCAGCACTAATTTTCCAGTAGTACTCACATAGGGCTGATCTTTATATGGTGAGGTAGCTGACTGATTGCTTGACACAAGAGAAAGAACTCTCTCAAATTATACACAGCCTTGGCTAATTTATTTTGTACTCAGTATCACCACCTTTGCTTATTGGTCTCAGCCTATAATGTATGCCATGCATTTCCACTGCAGGCTTCTGCCAAGCTACAGGGGCTCTCTGAGATGTTGAACAGCTTCTTTGTGATTGACTAAACACACTATGATGACACTCCCAGCATTAATTTTAATTTTATTGAAGTGGGTTATACACAATGATTCAGAGAAAGCTAGTTTTCCCTCATTTAATTTTATGTCCATTGATGTGAAGGTAAGGAGTAATTGAAAGTGAAAGCCTATCATATGAGGATGTAGAAAAACTTAATAGAAATATGACTACAGGTTAGTAGGAGGAGGTGAATAGATGATGCGTAAGTGCTGACAGTTGGGGGGCACAACTCCGTGATGACGCTGCCATGGGGAGACACAACTCTGCACTGCCCCTGCTGCTGCCAGGTCCTGGCTCCAGCCAGACTGCAGCCTTATGTCCTGCACCCTGCTGTCAGCACAGAAATCGGGGGGTGGGGGGGGAGCATATGCCCCCCCCCATGTTCCCCAACACATCTCCAATGAGGAGGGGAAAATAAATCCTTGGAAATTAGAGTACTGGTATTTTAATGAAATCTTCTCTTGAATTATTGCACTGTTACACAAATGCACAAAAGCATTAAAGCCATAAAGTGAAATAACCTACAGTTCAAAATTGACAGTTTATCCAAGCGCCCTGGATTTTCTGTGGGTAATATCCTAAATACTGAGGTCATCTAAAAGGAAATAGACTATAAAAGACTATAATGTCAGAGCAGTGTAAAGGGGTCTTAACAGAAATAAGAATAAAATTCTTCTGGGAACATGGGCACTCCTTCCCTTATCTACCAAGAGCAACTTACATCCCATGGAGGCTAAGGATTAAGTAGGATCAGGGATCAAATAGTACTCTTCATTCACCATCCAGCTGTATGAATTTTGTCCTCAGTTTATGTGCACTTTCTGATGACTACACTTTTGCCAGTTATTAGGATCACACGTTCCCAGCCTTGGCACTATATTTAAGTATTCTTTGCTGGAAGGAAACATTTTACTTTGAAAGTTTTCATAGGTTCTGCTTATATAGCCCAGAGCAGGCTATTCTCAAGGCTTGTTGTCTGGTCCTCTAAAGTGTGTCATTTAGGACATCTTCCATGTTTCAGGGGTGTACTTGGTAGCTGTGTTGGTCTGAGACAAAAAGACATACGAAAAGGTATCATTTTGGAACCAAGAGTTCTAGTTTTTTGTATGTCATTTAGGACAGGCATGAAAAGAAAAGTTTTAATTAATCTATGTCATAGTATGTTATCTTCAATGAAGTTACACTATGGATGATTTTGGTGTAACATATTTCAATTAAGAAGCTAAGAATACTTCAGCAATTTCTGCAAGAAGCACAGAAGTGGCAACACAGCATAGTGGAAACTATTTATTTTAACTGAAAGGTAATTTTCAACTGCTAAAAAATTCTGTTCAGTCACTGAGTCATAATACTTATTGATGCAAAGAGGAATAGTATTATTAATACTATTAATACTATTTAATAGTATTAAATCCTATAGTAAGCTTTCTGGCTATCTTCTACTGGTTGGTGTATACATTCTCTTTAAATAGCGTGTTTATTTTACAGTGCTATGCTCAAATACAAAACTACACGACTGAAGTCAGAGCCATGTAATGGCATGAGGATGGATTGCTAAACATTTCAGCAGCTGGCTTGTTGCATGGCTGTTTCTTGGATAGATACAACTGGACAATGTTTCTCAGACTAAATAATCTTTAAAAAAAAGTTTCAATCAAATCTACAACAATTTTTATCTTTTCATAAATGAACATTCCAAAGAAGAATAATGTGCGTCCTTGGGCTTAGCCCCAAATAAGGAGCAGTAAATAGGTCTCCAGAATTGTGCTTCTTATTATTCAAGCTGGTTGATGACCCTGAAATATTTTATGAAACTTACCTTTTAATGAAAAGCAAAGGAAGCTGCTATGGTGTGTGAGTTTTTAATTTCCATTTAGTTCCAGTAGGAAAAATCCAACTTGTTCACCAATTCTAAGTTTTTCCTTTTTCTTACCTATTTGAAAAAGTGAGAGAAAATATGTTTTACTTTAACACTTTTCTGAAAACAATAAACATAATGAAAACGTTGAAATGAGAAGAAATCTTTCCTTCAAAATATTTTTAAAAATATGGGAAAGTTTCCTATCTCTGAGAAACATTTTGAGATAAAATTGTGTATAGGTGCTAACTGCTGATAAAGGGAATACATACATAGGTAAACATTTAAGCCAGGAACAGACATTACATTTTTACTGGTATAAGGACCAGAAACCAGTCTATACCTGTAACAGAATGGAAGTTCGGTGCACAAAACTGGTCTATACCCATAACAGAACAGAAGTTCAGCACACACAGACTGGTTTAAAAAAACTGCTCTAAGATAGCCCCCCTCCTCACCAAAGGGCGAATGCATATTTTGTTCACTACCAATCTAAACTATACTGCTTACAGAAAACTATGTCACTTAGATTGATTCCACCATGTGCTTTTTGAATGTCTGTACCGTAGTATGGAAACTGCTGCTACTGCCTTGGCTCTCATGAAAAGTGTTATGTTAGATCTCTGGGCCACATTCTGACATGCAGGGGTGTGCAGTTTGTGGTGTCACAAACCTCTTTGTGGCACCACAAACCACACACAGTGAATGTTAAAATGTGCCCTGCACCACAAATTTGCAGTGCAGGGCCAAAATTTGCCACTGGGGTTTCCTAGAGTGTAAAGCAGCACAGTGCCCAGACAACAAGCATGCGCTGGCACACACAGAGGCCAAGCCATCCAAAGCAACACTGTGGCTGCTGGTCAGGCTTCTGTGTTGCCTCACCTGTGCCCCTGCTGTGACCAGTTTGTCCATTGTGTGACAATCTGTCCCACAATGAAGTGCACATGCAGGGGCCTGCGCTGTGGCAATTTGTGCCGCTGCAAGCACACACCCCTGCATGTCTGGATGTGGCCCTGGGGTTCAAAAGTGGTTGTAATCTCAGTATAGTATCCTGTGCCACCAGGGTTCCACTCTATTATCCCCTTCCTGCACTACAGGGGAAGGAAGAAATGCAAGCTTAAGTATGGGATGGGTGCCAGACTTGTCTACTCAAGGAGATATAAGATGGTGGGCCAGTGACCATGAAGTTCAAATTTGGAAGGGCTGTACATCAGCAGCATTTAGTTAGCTACTAAAACTTTACATCTCAGGTATAAACATGCTAGGGCATTGACAAGCTTGGATCCACACTCTGGAATTACAGCCCATTTTACATTTCATCTGAACCCTTTAGTGTGGTGTGTTACTCATTTAATCCTATATTCACAATAAACCAAGTGTTATCTTATCACATGCTCTCAAAAAACTTTGAAGCTGAGCTGATAGAAATCTTTACGGCTGATTAAATAAGAATAATCTCTCATATCACTGCAGGATTCTTCTTCTCTAACTCGTCAGTCATGTGAAATGCTTAGGAGCCTAAGACAGTGAGAGCAGAAGATGCCAAGTGCTTAAGACGAATTTTCAGAATGCTTTTGGGAGCCTATTTCCATGTTGCATGCTTCACTTCAGGTCTCAAAAAATTGAAAACTGTGGCTTCCACATGAAAAGATTTCATAGATTTCATAGACATTAGGGTTGGAAGGGACCTCGCAAGATCATCCAGTCCAGCCCCCTGCCCAAGGGGCAGGAAGTCAGCTGCAGTCAGATCGCCCCAGCAAAATAAGCATCCAAGCATTTTTTAAAGGTATCCAGACTGGGTACTTGCACCACTTCTGGGGGGAGTCTATTTCCAACTCAGGAGACTCGGACGGTAAATAAGTTTTTCCTTATGTCCAGTCTAAAATGGTCTTCCTGCAGTTTGTGACCATTAGACCTTGTCTTGCCTTGGGGTGCCCTGGTGAACAAATGTTCTTCCAGTTCCTGATTCACACTCTTTATATGCTTATAGGTTGCCACCAAGTCACCCCTGAGCCTTCACTTCTCCAGGATGAAGAGTCTCATGGCTCTCAGCCTCTCTTCATAAGGCCTGTTCTCTTGACCTCTAATCATGGGCGACTGGTGCCACCTGAGTCAGAGGGGGCATGTGCCTCCCCCCCCCCACTGGCCAGTCAGCGACAAGGGTGGGGGGGTCCTCCCGTGGCCAATCTTGCTGATAGGGCGGGGATCCCCCCATGGCCAATTGCGATGACTGGAAAGCATGAGCGCCACTCCTGAAAGTGCCAGCAGTGCTTCAGCTGGCATCCCCACTCCCTGGCTGGTGCTTGCAGGGTGGGGCAGCAGCACTCGTGGCTGCTCCCTCTGCCTGGTGCCTAAGCAGGGAGCGCTGCCTGTCAGGGGACGCACGTGCATCCTCTATGCATTGCCACTGCCTCTAATCATGTGCGTGTCTCTCCTCTGGACTCTCTCAAGCTTCTCCACATCCTTTCTAAAGTGTGGAGCACAGAATTGGATACAGTACTCCAGCTGCAGCTTCACCAAGGCATAGTAAAGCAGGAGGATGACTTCTTGGGTCTTGCTTACACTTGTTATACATTAACTCTGGAAATTCTGAAAGCCAGCATGCCTTTTTAGGAGGCAGCAAAATCATTAATGCTGAAATTTGTTTGCTGTAAAGGTCTGTTAAAAGTAGATGCAAATAAGGATGTGATGAAACATGGCCACAAATGCTAATCATATATGTATCAGACTTTTAAACCTTGCTCTAAGCATAGAGATTTTTAGCAGCAAGTCAGAAAGAGAAACTCGTGTTCTAGCCATTCCAGTTTTTTGGACACCATAATACAAAAGACCCCTGTCTAAGCTATTGTGTAGCGCATGATAAGATCAATACTTGGGCACAGCCCTCAGCTCTTGTAATCTTATTCCAGTTACTTAGAACTAAGCATCTGTCCTATCTGTAAATCAGAAAATTTTCATTGAAATGAACCTGTGGCTAACAGACTGAGTCATCGGTTTGGTATCATTTCTGTGCATCCATTTCTGCTTTGTAAATTATATTTGGTTCCCAGTGGGACTTGGGATTTATTAGCTATTCAAGTTCTGCCCTCCCACTAACGCTTGGAATTGTGACCGAAACTCAGTAGATGATGCACAAATACAACAGAGGTCAGATAAGAGTCCATTCTGGACCTTTGTATTATATGGCGCTGTCTGCATGAACAGTCCTACAGATTTCAATGGACTGCTCAGTGAATAAGATACTAAACCAGTGGGGTCTAACCCTTTTTGGTAGGAGTGCCACAAAATAACCCTACATCCTCCCTGAGTGCCACTCCAATCCCCACTTCCTCAGCTTTCTGCTTCTTGCCCTGTGCTCCCTGCCTGATCTTCCATGTGTCACACACAAAGGCTGCCTGTGCCGCTTGTGGCACATGTGCCCTCAGGTTGACCACTTATCCTAGACCATGTGAGCAAGACTGATGGAATAAATTCTACCATATAGAAATATAGGACTTTTAAAAGTGATAGATAAATCAAATGTATTTTGGCTCAGTTCTTCTCAATCCCTGAACTCTTTGGCACAGAAGAATTGAGGGTCATGAAGGATTCAGTTTCATTTCCATGATTCTATGCTGCCTGACCCACACCAGTTGTACAATGTTCTACTCCACTATACCTTTGCCTTTGGTATTTCATCTCCCACACTGACACATTCCCTATGCTTAGGCATGGAGTCAGCTGTATACAATCTGGCTTTGCTGGCTACATGGCAGAGAGGTCGCCTCGTTCAACCAAGTAGCAAGAGCAGAAGTGGCAATCTGGCTCCCTGTCAGTAACTCCAGCATGCATGTAATTTTGCATGCAAGAATATCCCTTTTGAACTATATAGATCTCAGTCTTCCTTGTAATATTTTTAGGGCCTTGTATTGTAGAGATGTTCCTCAGAATATCCAGGCAGAAGCTGGGCAGGATGTTGCTACTGAGGCTCTGAGCACAGAGACATGACTGTGGCTAGCTGGTAACTTCCTCCCAAACAGATGTGTAGACAGATACTAGAGGAAGTGTACACTGCAGCTTTCTGCAGCAGATGTGAGGAGCACTGTGCAGAACTCCTCTTCATGGCAATCCACCTGAGTTTTGTCCTGCATGTATAGGACACAAACCTTCATTGTTCCTCCAAGCTTCCTGCTACTTGGCCACTGCACATGATACAGCATCTGACCTAAAAGTTGGGCCTCACTCTCCTCCTCACTGGATGCAGCTACATGTGCTATTAATTCACAGTAGAGCACATCCATGTGCTCCCTCTTGGAAGCAGATTTGCTCACAATGGCTGTGTCCAGATGAGTGCTGCCATTTGTTTCCCTGGGGATAAGTAGCAGTGGCACACCTTGGTATGCAGCAGGTTACCCCAGGTGGGGTAGGGGAGGCTGGGGCCAGCAACTCAGTTGGCTCCAGCAGCCTTACCTGGGATCCTGGGGGCCTTGGGAAACGGTAGCCATGGCACTCCTACAGCTGAGAGTCTGACTATCAGCCAGAGTGTGGCTCTGGTGTGTCCCCTCTCCACCCATGTTGCAAGGTAGCAGTGCAGGGAATGCTTGCATGTACAGTGTGTAGCACTGCAGACGCATCTGTGGCTCCACATACTGCATGTTTGCGCTCATCTGGATGTGTCCAATGGGAGCAGCCTGGTAAAGGGCTGCTTCTGCCCTGCTCTGCACCCCTTCAGCAACCAGGGGGAGCTCCAGACGCCCCTGGTACTAGCTCAGGGCCTGACAAAGGGCATGGGGCTGGTCTCAGGACCAGGAAAGCACGGCCGGCTGCAGCAGCAGCTGTCTCCTGGCCCTGTGCCCAGCAGGACACTTAGCTGCCAGCAAGCCTCCTGCCAGGCAGGGGGTTGCTGGGAGCTGTCCCGGATGTGAGGCGGCTGCCAGAGAGCCTCCTGCAAAGTGGGTGGGGATGCATGGGGCTTACCGGCAGCTGCCCTGCTTGGCACAGAGCTGGATAGCTCCAGGCAGCAGGTGGGGGCTGAGAATCCAGCCTTCATCTGTGCCTCGAAGCAGCACCGCATTGTGCGAAGCTGCTCCAGAGCTTCCATCTCAATGCCAGGAGCTGGGACAGAGGCCAGAGAGCTCCCCATTTCTGGCGCTGATTGGCTCCCAGCTTGTGGGGGAAGCTGGGGACCTGAGAAGCACCAGGACCGGCGCCAGAGAGCTCCCTGTTCCCTGTAGCCTCCTGCTGCCTAGGCTGACCGGGAGTAAATCTGCTCCCAGTTAGCACGTATATGAATATTACTGCACAGTATCTACTGCACAGTTAGTTTACTAGCTGTATTTACAGGCAGTAGCTAACTGTACAGTAGACTGATTTACTGCATAGTAAATATGCACACATGTAGGCAGTGACACTTTACTGTGCAGTAAAGCACATCGTGTTGACACACCCATTGTGGATTAACACTACAGTAGCTGCTGTGTGTTTGCCCATGTATGGCAAGACTATCATTTCAACTGAAGATTTTTATGCCTTTTGGGAAGGGCTAGGATCAGTATCAGATTTCCCAATCGCATAGGATAGTTGTAAATCTAAAGTTGAACTGTTTTCTTTAATTTGCAACACCTTGTACTCTATAGATGCTTACCAGTAAATTCATTTTTATTCCAGTGCCAACAATATGCCTAAGCAAGTTGAAGTGCGGATGCATGAGAGCCACCTGAGCCCAGTGGAACCAAGACCCAAACACTTACACATACGATTCTGTCAGTCTCTCCGAAAAAACCTTCTTCTGTCTCTTACAGTAGCTGGTAAGATATATCTCGTTTTATTTGCACACTAGGTATGCTTCTCCATTTGTCCAGTAGTTGAACAGTCTATATCTTTGTTCAGCTACAGAAAACTTGGTAGTCCCAGCTGAGCAGCCAAGAAGTGAATGGAACACCAGTATGCCAGGTCCCCTTACTTCAAGTGTGGAGCACATTATTTGCACAGTAGGGTGGAAACCTGCACTGTTGATCTTCATGTACTAACTAGCTTGTGGGTAAAATAAGAGTTAATTTCTTAGGTCAGGGAAATGGATTCCATTTGGCAGCTTTAAATACATTGAGCTTTCTTTTTCTTTTTGTTTCTTTAAAAGGCCAAATCCGAAAGCCTCCTTTACCTGAGACTTTCACATCTCAGCATACATCTTCTTTCTCTTATTTTTTCTGGAGAACTGAGCTTCTGCCTCTCTCTGGTTACAATGCCTGGGATCAATAATCTAGCTCTGAAAACTGCCTTCTGGTTTTAACAGCTTCCAAATATGGAACAGTTTGACATTTCTTTGTGGTTCGCTGGCCCTATGCCCAATACTTTTTTTCCACTCTAAGCCTAACAGCCAAATGCAGCAAATTCACAGACCTTTTCTGTATTGCTACAGCTTGATAGACCAGCTTTAAGATAAAGTACAGCTGGTTCTGATCTGCAAAATTTACCTCCATGTCAACATTATTAAATCTTCAACCCTCCTACAGTTGAGAGATTTGGACAAGGAGTTTTGGCTTGAACCATTCCTTAGAAGATGTCTGATGTACTTTCCCGAGACCATCACAAACAATTATAAAAATACGTTTATTCCCTATTGAATCGACTTTATACAAGGAAAGAACCATAATTTATTAAACAGTAGCACTGAAACACAATTCAGAGCTTCTTGTGATGTACAGTACTTTGCTGCTCAAGGCACTGCTCCTGGCAGGGAATAATCTAAAGGTTTTTTTCTGTTCTAATTTTATCTTTCTGTGAACTGGATACTAATAGCAATCTAGGCAGAGAAAGCAATGTTGTTATTCCTTTCACCGGTAAAAAATATTGAATGCAACTTCATCACAAGATCTTGCTTGTTTTCCAATAGGACCTTTTCCTCAGCTGCCTTCTCTGCCAGGACTTCTGTAAGATATTAGAGCTGTATGAGGATGATATGAATTAAACATGTCTCTCTCAGAGTGTAGTGAGACTTAGATACATTTTACAAAATACCAAGAGGGCACCAGGAAAGATACTGTGTAGGAGCAAAATATTGCACAGAATGTTTTAGGGTCAGTCACATTCTGAAACCATTTTTAATTCAAGGTTGTTCTTTTGGGTAATGAAAAAGTGATTCTGGTTTATTTCCCTTCCCCACTCCTTTCTTATTCTCCTCCCAGGTGTCATTTTGGGTGCACTGTGTGGGGGGCTTCTTCGCCTGGCAACTCCTATTGACCCTGACATTATCATGCTAATCGCCTTCCCAGGAGATATCCTTATGAGGATGCTAAAAATGCTGATCCTTCCCTTAATTATTTCCAGTTTAATCACAGGTGAGAACTATTAACGATAAGCAATTTAAGATGCTTGTTAAAGACACCACATGGTTCATTTTTCTAAGAAGCAAAAAAATAATAATGGTGTGATGGCAGTGAGTCTTTTGCAGATGGTGATAATGTATTTAGATTTCATACGGCAAGGACATCTCTGTTCTGACATAATTTATTATCATAGGCTGAGGTCCAAACAGGTTATGTCTAGACAAACATGGGCTGCTCTTCTGAATGTCACCATTTTACTTTTATACTGTTGCATCCACTGCCAAAGTAGGATTTGTCTGAATGACAGTACAGAGTTGGAAAGGATAGGTTGCTCTAAACTGTGGTGTCACACTTGAAATGCCCAACTGTTTAGGAATCAGTGCCAAAATGCTGATATGGTGCCATCTCTCTACATCTCTACAGGGTTTGTTTTTGCCTTAAAGAATATGATTCATATCTCTCAACAGCATCTGTGGGGTTGAATGTCATTTTTGACCAGTTCTCTTTATGTAGCTGGGGCTCTAAGCAGGTATTCGCACAGGAGAAAAAATGGAGGGTCTACAGGATACCCCCCCCCCCCCCCATGTATCCTATGGGAAATTCCTCTGGGAAGGAAAATATCACAAGAAAGTAACGTGGCAAGAGCCATAAGCAGATTCAACAGGATGTTTTGTGATAATTTAGTGAATGGTATAATATCTAGTCCTATTGGACTGTTTTGTTTTTTTTTGTTTTGTGTTCTTTTCTTGTCTTCTTTTTAAACATAGGACTGTCTGGTTTGGATGCTAAAGCTAGTGGCCGACTGGGCACGAGAGCCATGGTCTACTACATGTCCACTACTATCATTGCTGCTGTGCTGGGTGTCATTCTGGTTTTAGCCATTCACCCAGGGAATCCCAAACTCAAGAAGCAGCTGGGAGAAGGAAAGAAGAATGATGAAGTGTCCAGTTTGGATGCTTTCTTGGATCTTATTCGAAATCTGTTCCCTGAAAATCTAGTCCAAGCATGCTTCCAGCAGGTAAAAATATCTATTCTTTGCAACATTTTTTTTAAAGGTGAAGACCTTTTAACCTGGCAAGATACACATTCAGGTTTCTGTCTTTCACTTTGGGAATGGCAACAAATGAGTGATGAAGAAAATACAGGCCTTTGGTCTTTGGCAGTTAAGCAAAGAAGGAAAATAGTGTGCCACCTGTTTTAAAGGTACAGCTTTTTTTAAAAATTGATTTCAAATTTAAAACCTATCTGTTTCCTTGTCATTTTCTTAAGCTTTTAGGAACAGAATTTAATGCTGTTGAGATTTGCCTGTGGAGGGCTGGCTAGCTGATTGGTTTGGAAACCTCTTGCCTCTAGCCTGCCAGTTTGAATTTCAGTTTGGGTCAGGTTGTGGGTGACTGGATTGATATATGTCCAGTGCATTATGTAAAATGTGCTTGTGGTCTCAGGCTAGTTCCCAATGGACATGGGTCCACATCACAAAACCTACCACCATATACAATAAAAACTACTACCATATACAATGTATCTGCTCGCTGCTCAGGAAAATAGAGGACTGCTTGGACAATACAACCAAATGGTCAAATCACCACAGAGGTGATGCCACTTGGTCAGATCGGAGGTATATTTTAATGGCAAGTAGCTGGTAGAGAAGACCTACACTCTTGTTGCATTTCCCAGTTAAATGCTTTGGTATAATATCTTTTCACCTACACTAAATTAACATGATTTTTAAAGGGGTAAAAGAAATGTTTTCAAAGAACACAAACTTCCCAGTTTCTCTCTCAATACATTTTTTTTAAATGTGAGCAGCTTTTTCCTAAAGCTAAATTGTTTGGCAATCATGCTAACTATTTTTGTTGAACCAAACGAGATGTGTTGCCAAACCCATTCTTAAATGTTTTGAAATGGGTTCATTTGGCATTGTTTGGTATCTGGAGTTGTGGCTAGAGGCAAGAGAACTGAGCAGAGTAGGGGGTTGGGTGTGGCTTGGAAAGCTTGAAACTGTTAAAAGACTTGGATAATTTTGTTTCTTCCCTGGACTTTCACATAAAAACCCATAGTCTTTGGGGGTTTATAAAAAGAATGTTCCGAATACTTCCAAACCATCATGAGAACATCGTGTGGTCAGACCATGGCTGGCTGAACATCACAAATGCTTTAATTGAAAAATTGAAAGTGTTTTCATAAAGCAAGTGGGGTTTTATTTCTCTCCTTCTATCCTATTTTGTATCATGAAAGAGAGACTCAGTAGTACTTTAATCTGTAGCAGATTGCTTGAATATTCATAGGTAGGAGCAAAGAATGAGTTAGAAAGAGAGAACGAGAAAGGGAGAATCAGGCCACTAATATCTGTCAGGTCATTTGGCTGCCTCTCTCAATATGTGTAATACACATGTGGTAAATACAATGTAGTAAATGCAGTTCACCTCACTAGATGTGGCCTGTTCTTCCACTGACATTTTCTTAGCCTTACACTTTATGGATCCAATCCAAAGCCTATAGAAGTCAATGGGCAGACTCCATGAAAGTTCAGGGAGCTTTTCATGAAGGCCCAAATGAGCTTTAACTCTTCACACATTCAGTCTGGACAACCACAGCTTCTGCTACGAAAGCCACACTCCCATGACTAAGTCATACCCCTTTCCAAATGAAACACCCACTACTTCTTAGCCTCAGCTTCTCATATGCTGCTTGCTGAATTGGGTTAGAAATTTAATTTCTCTTTCCTCCTGATTACTAGGAAAGCTGGAATTCTTTCCTAGCCTCACCTGGTTTTGGTGGTGAGGAAGTATGACCTAGTTGTAAAGGTGCTAACTGGAAGACCTCCATCCCCTGCCTACCAATGACATCCTGTGGGATCTTGAGCAACTCGCTTGATCTCCCTCTGGGGGGCCCATGGAGAAAGAGTGCTTATTGCAGGTTCCACCACATCATTTTAAATCTGCACCTCTAATACCATTGACACCAACATTCATTGCTGTGATGGACACAAAAGGAATGAATGGCCTGGTTCAGGTGGTATCAATAGCTGCCTTTCTTTCCTGTGTTTGTCAGGGCTACATCTGTGGCCGTTTAAAACGTACAAGCAGTCTTGGGATAGTATGGTCTCTGGAGCTGAAGGGATTGTTTTGCAGAACTCTAGCCAAGTATTTTGGAACTATTTTGAAATATTAATGGCACAGTGTTGTGCTATCATGATCCAGAAGGGGGAGCTACAGTTCCCCTTTCTGTCTTGCAGATGGTAGGAAAGGTTGTGCCACAAACTCAGGTTGTCTGTTAAATTGGGTTTGTTTGAAGAGCTGAATGTGGATGAGCTTGGAGGAATGTGAGCCTCTTGAATAATTTGGGGGGTTTAAAAGATTGATTTGCAAGCCTCATTTTTCTGTAATGAAACTCACCCACACTTAGTCTGTCAATTTAAATCAATTAATTGTCCCTTCTAAATATCTGATATAGAATGACAACTGTAAGGGCCAGTCAAGCACCTTTACTTTCAAAGTGCTTGTCTGAACCTGAACTTTGATCTTGGCTCATCATCGCTAGAATTATGAGTCTTTATCCTCGGAAATGATGAGGTTCTCCAACTTTCATTCACTCCCCCAGGGGTTGTGAGTACTCAGAATGTCTATGGCTCTGCTCTGACACCACACATAGAAAGCACAGGATGATAAAATTCCCAAGATAAAAATAAAATCTGAAAAAAGTTAAAAGTAGGAGGAATGTGGGCCAGGGTCAGGACCACTGAAGAGATTCTCATGCATCGTCTGTGATGTTTTTCCCTTGGGTGTCTTTTTCCCCCCCTCTATATTTAGAGAATGTTTCTTTCTGAAACACCAAAAGTCTGTGAACCCATCACAGTAAAGCCATGATTTCCCACCCCCTCAACAATGTGCAGATCTAAGTGTAGGGGTGGCTCCGTATCCCACTTTTTGGGAGCAAAATCCAGGACACAACCCTGGTTAGTTCTTCCAGAACTCAGAACCAGTTGTAGTTCACACCATTTCCAGTTTGGGTGAATGTAGCCACCGTAATGTGGCACTGTGGACAGGCTAATTACTAGCACTGCTGGGATTATGCTGCTTCCCAGTCCACAAAGAAAGCTAATTAGTGGCCTGGATGCAGTCCTAGATGAACACAACTATGCCACTTCTGATTCAGGAGGTGGCCTGTGACCGTCTCTTTATCCAGAAGCAGTGCAGCCAAACTCTTGCAGCACAATGTAATGTTGCATCCTTTCACTTGGAACTAGTAAAAACTAGCCTATTTTTAGATGACAGAATAGAGGCTGTGTTTAAAAACAATGTTCCCTAAGGCTGTTTGGAATGTGCAATTAAAATGAGTTTTTATTATTGTTCCCTAGTTTTCCTGATGGATTAAATCCTGTTCTGATTCTGTTCTTATTCTGTTTTTTTTTCAATACTTTCAGATCCAAACAGTCACTAAGAAAGTACTGGTGCCACCACCGATTGAAGAACCCTCTAATGTCACTGACTCTGTCTTTGCTATGGTGAACGAGACAGTGAGTGAAACCACACCAGAAGAACAGTTGGTCATTATGAAGGGGCTTGAATTTAAGGATGGAATGAATGTCTTAGGTAGAGGAACTTTTCTTTATCATAATATATAATATACCCGCTCTTGGTTTTCAGTCACAGCCTGGAAGTAATTGGGAGTGAGGGCATTTTTGCTGCTCTTGAGTCAAAATTTGACCTAGCCAGGAGACAACCAGAAGTTGTTACCATCACCTGACTGCTTGTTGGACTCTGTGAGATGAGTCTTATGGTGGATATGTGCCCATACCACAGAAGCAAACACCAGAATTACCACTAGTTGACAACCTGTAGAAAAGCCAAGGACTGAACAAGAATCTGCTATTATTATTTATTTGATATACTATAGAAGTGCCCCAAATATTTTATCAATCCAGAAAGAGGAGGACTATCCAGGCCACCATTGGTTTCCATTGACTAAACAAATGTTTCCCCAGATTTACCTATTCCATGAAGACCTGAAGCTAACTGGGTTGGGTTTCTAGTGCTTTCCCTGGGCACATTGTGTTATATTATGACTTAAGTCCTGAGCAAGAGGTGGTGTGTAAACTGCACCACACATAAAAAAAATCCCCGAAAGACTTGACACATCTCTGAGTCACAGTTCCCTCCCGGTTTTGTCTTTGATGCTGACCTTTCCCAGAAGCATATGAGCCTTCCCTACTGTGCTCCCTTATCTGTATAGACCAGCAAGAGTATGTGGAAACAAGGGTTCCACTCACTACACACGCATCCCTGTGCACCTGCTCTGGGATGAAGGTCCGTGGGTGGGCATGCTGAACCTACTTACTTTTGTATACCCAGGCATACAGTCCTGTTATCCAATATAGGGCCTGAACTGAAAGTCCTTCTCTCTCAATTCAATTGCTTGTCATCCAAATAATCTATCCCTAAACTTGTACTATTCTAATGCACACCCTCACATTATCTTATACATTAGTCTGAGGCAGAATGTTCACAATGAAATGGTCATGCTACTACTTACTTATATATTAAAAACATTTAAAAGAAAATTTGGGCTCACTAGATTTGGTGCTAGAATGGGAAAAACTGTATCCTGCTGACAATATAATTAACAGCAAAAGGGACCGGAAGGCAAATTAATTACTGAAACAGAAGGAAATGAATCTACTGTTGTAATGGCCCACAGGCATTGCTAATGTGGTTTGGTCCATAATTGTAAAATATTGCAGAGCTTTTTCATATGAGAAATGACTCTGTGTGTGTGTGTGCGCGCGCGCACGCGCGCGTGTGTGTTGGGGGGAATTGACCTCTAAATTGTAAAACCAGGGCAAACACAAACAAAATTGAGTGCTATGAGTAATGCAGCCACTAGTTTGGAATTAACAGAACAAAGCCATGAACTAATGTTTTCTAACGCACAGTTTGGATTCCAGGAAGTTACTTGGTCTATAACTATTCAAATTTTTCCATAATATATTCTTCCATATTGTACACCACACACACACACACACACACACACACACACACACACACACACTGCATCTACATGTGCACTTTACTGCGGAGTTGACTAATTAGCTCCACAATAAAGTGTCACTGCCTACAAGAGCACCAGTATTAGAGCTCAGTATATTAACTAACTCCACTGTAAGATAGTACCATGGGGGACAGTAGTATCTAACAGCAGAGTCATTTGCTGCGCTGCAACACATGTGTGATTGGTGACTGGGACAGCACTATGGTCCCAGCCAGCCCCTCTGCCACCTGATGCCACCACCTAGCGCCAGAGACTGACCTCTCAAGCCTGCTGCCAGCCCAGGGCTGCTCCACCTGCAGCTCAAAATGCTGCTGCCCCATGTGTGCGTGTAGATGCTGTGCCTAGGAGCAGTGTACTCTGGCACAAGCTGCTCTGGAGTTTATCATGTTGCATTAATTGCACGTGTAGATGCACTCCCCCACATACACACTTTGATTCCCTTCTGTGCAACTGTGGCACAACTCAGTAAAACATCTCTCACCATCCTACTGAGTAGATTAATGGTCAAGCTCATTTTTCTTCTTAAGTACAATGAAAGAATTTTGGACAGCCAGTCATTTCACTGTGCATTAGAATCTGAAATCCTCCTTCACTGATTTTATTTCCAGATCAGAATTACTTGTGTTTTTGATATGGGGAAGTTCCCGGCTGAGTTAACACACTTTCAAAATGCTGAACTCATATTTGCTCTCATAGTTCAATCTCCTGAGGACTGAAAAGCAACAGAATTTCCTATTAGTGTCAATATATAATCCTAAATATGGCTTTTCTGACTCTTGGCCCTGAAAACTGCTGGGTAGAAAAGCTAAGTGCTGAAGAGCAATACCCCCCAAATTATATTAGAGAGAGAGTTGGGGGGGGGGGGGGGGAAGAAGAGAGAGAGAGAGAGAGAGAGAGAGAGAGAGAGAGAGAAAATGACAGACAGAGAGAGAAATATATATAATATAAACTTTAGGGCATTGCTCATCAGCACTTAGCTTTGCTATCCAGCAATTTTCAGGGACCAAGAGGCAAAGAGGAGTATTTAGGATTATATATTGACACTAATAGGAAATTCTGTAGCTCTTCAGTCCTCAGGAGATTGAACTATGAGAGGTAATACGAGTTCAGCATTTTGAAAGTGTGTGAACTCAGCTGGGAACTATATATATATAAATAGCCCCTAGCATCCTCATTCACTAAGTTGATTCTCATCTTTCTTTTTTTTTCTTCTTTTTTTAATACTTCAAGAATGTCCTCCATTCATTTAAAATAATTATAGGGTTTTTTCATTTTAAGGCCTTATCCTACTGCATAGTTTCTCAACCTGTGGTACGCGTACCCCTGGGGGTATGCGAGATACAGGCAGAGGGTACGTGGGTACCCCAACGCCCTCGCTCTTTCACCCTCTTTTCCTCTCTCTTTCACCCCTTCCTCCTCTCAAAACTATAGCAAAAAATTTGGTGCACCATGCATTGCGCAGTACTTTAAATTGCCCAGTAATAATTTGGCATGCCACACAAAGCCCTCCTAGCTTTGACCAACATCACCTCTAGCCCAGGTACATACTTGAGTTGTACACCCTTGGTATAAAATGTGGCAACCCTACCCACACCAGATAAGACATCTCTCCTATCACAGCCTTATATACACAGCCCTTCTTCTAACATATGGCACAGATTAGTCTGTAAATATGCAATCCCCTGGAAAATTGAGTGTTGGGGTACTTATTAAAATTTTCAGAATTTAGGGGGTACTTGCTACTTAAAAGGATTAGAAACACTGTACCTACTGCATTTAGCAGGAAAACATTCATTGTTAGTCTCTCTATTTTTA
>NW_005841829.1:2741329-2754834 GCF_000455745.1 Alligator sinensis
CATTGTGACTGAGTTATGCTTGCGTGAGACTGTTGTATGTGTACTGGGGGAGAAGGGGTGGAAGAAGAATTATCTTTGCATCTCCCAGTATTTTTTGAGTGTCTCCTACATAAGTTAGAGCTGCCTTAGATCTGCTTTAACTTGGCACAATTGGTTCTAATCTCTGAAAGCTGTTGTAGCAACTAAAGAAAAAAGTCAGAGCACAGTGATACATGCACTCTGGGGTTTCACCCAGACATCCAAGAAGTCTCTGCTATCTATGTACACATAGATACATATACACATCCTTTATGCCACACCAAAAAGGTCACTGGGGCCACAGCATCATGATTTCAAACTGAAATTGAATCCAATCCTGTAAATGTATTATTGATTGATTGATCCCTGGTCTAAATGCTACAAAATACATAATTTAACTGCCCTCCCCCGCCCCCCAAAACAAACAAACAAACAGACAAACAAAAAACCCTAGTCTTTATTGTCAGTTTAATAAGGACCAATGAATAAAGAATTATTCATGTTTTCCCTTCTGGAAGCTTAGAGAAAGTCACTTTAAGGCATTCCAAACTTGAAACCTAATACAACTGTCTCAAAAGTCGAATTACTTTGGTATTAGCAACAAGCTGACACAGGTACAGTGACTTAGATAAAAAACCCAACATGCCTTCTAACAGGGAGTATGATTCCTCCAACAGGTCTGATAGGGTTCTTCATTGCTTTTGGCATTGTTATGGGGAAGATGGGAGAACAAGCCAAGATGATGGTGGACTTTTTCAACATCCTGAATGAGATTGTAATGAAACTAGTGACTATGATCATGTGGTAAGTCTGAGGACAGAACTCCTGGCACTCAAAAAAGACATAGGCCACAGATGTCCATTATCTATACATCATTCTTTATTTTTAATCCATACAATTAGGTATTTCTGCTCACTGGGTTGCTTTTTAAAGCTATGACAAGGATGAGACAGCTGGAATAGGGGTGTTTCTGTTTGGTGGGAGGTAATTAAATCTTGTTTTGAAACATCTCAAAAGATGGCAGGCCTGCTGTCATTTTCTGCCTAGGGGACTCCAAGTCATATAGTTTAAGAGTGGTTTACCGCCTGCATAAAAATGTCACCTTTGTTATAGAGGTTCATTACATTAAAAAACAGCCTACTAACTAAACAAGCCCTCAAAACATAATAACATCAAAATCTTCCTGTGAGGTTAGCATAATAACAGGCTATTAACTAGGAGGTATAATTACAGAGTAGTCAAGAGAGATGCTCTATTTACAGTGTTTTACAGCAAAACTGGCTTACCAGAAACGTACATTCCATCGAAATGAGAACCCAACTGTTTGGACTAACGTACAAAAGTCTTCTCCCTTAGCCTGCAGAAAGTCCACATGCAGACTGCATTCTAGAAATGCACCAGAATAAGTGATACTGAACTCAGCCGCCTCACTAGAGAAGTGTAAAATCTGCTCATTCATAATAGCAAAACCCAGTTTCTTTTTAAGGAAGTATATCTACCCATTTAGGGTCAAAGCTTTGCTTACATTCCTTGAGGAAGACTTTTTCTCCCTCTTCTTGATGTAGCTGAGAGGTCGTCAGAGCTATTTGTATACAAGTGTTGAACATATCCATGTCACAGAATTATATTTTCAGAACAAGACATGCACTGTGGCATTTGGCATGGAACCTCTTGATTTCCATACATTTAGGTCATGCACTTGCCAACTAAGGGAAGACAGGAAACTATGAATCCCTTTAGTCACAAACCCAGCAAAGGACACAGGCATAAATTGCCTACTGCTGATGGGAAAAGCAAGATAAGAGCTCTCTACTCTTTTGCATTTAAGTGGCTTATTGTGCGGTGTGTTGTGTCAGGATTAGTCCTTCATTTCTAATGCACTGTCTGCCATAAGCAGTGAAGAGCAAGAAGACTATGGGCAGAAATTACACATAAACTGGTGTAAGTGATCGATAACTGGTCTAAAACTGTAACAGAATGGAAGTTCATTGCACATAGACCAGTTTCAAAATGGTTTAACACAGTTTAAGATGGATATCGTGTCAGGTTTAGACCACTTTATTGAACTTCTGTCCCAGAACCCCTCCTGAATCAAGCTAGGTTGCAGTCCCATGGTATTCCAGGAGCCATTGTGGCCCCCCGCTAATCTTCTCTCACAGGGTGGATGGGCTAGCTTCTTTTCCCCCTCACCTGCTCCAGCTGAGCTGGGCCAGCCCCCCTGCACCCCACCCCACCCCACCCCACCTATGGGCTGTCACAGCTGAGGCAGCAAAGCCTCTGCTCCCTAGGCTGGCTGGCAGCAGTACGGAGGACAGGTAAGGGGGAGAACTGCGTCCCCCACCCTGGCCCTAGCCCTCCCCAGCTGGGGTCTACAGAACAGGGGCCAGGCCCATGGTGGGTGCTTTCCCCCCTTGCTGCCCTGCTCAGCCAGCCTGCAGGGTCACTTACTCCAGCCCTGGCTTTCCACCAGCCCCTGCCTCTCAACTTCAGGGGGAGCAGGTGGAAGGGGAATGGAGCCCCCAGCCTGGCTCCCACCAGCTGGGGTCTGCACATCTTCTACCTCCCAGCTGCTGCCCAGGCAGGCTCTTGCCTGTGCCTTTCATCAGTGGGGAGTCAGGCAGCAGTGGCAGCCTCCCCTACCAGTACTGAGGGGGCAAGGCTTGGGGGTTTTTCATGCAGCATGGTACAAGATGGGGAGAAGATGTCCCTGCCATACTACCCTGGCCCTGCCCCCCCTCCACCCCGCACCCCCTGGCACGAGCCAGCCAAGACTGGTGGGGAGGGCCACCTTGCTGCCACTGAGAGCTGACTGGTGGGGTTGGGGGAGAGGGCTGGACTGGCCGATCAGGAGTGGCCCAGCTGCTGGGAGGCACCCTGCTTCCCCCATGCATAGAAACAGGAATGTCTGTTTTGTTCCCTCCTGACCTAAGCTAGGGCACTTAAAGTGTAAAACTTAAAGCACTTCTGTCTCAGGCTTTTTGCATCTCTGTACTAAGCCGAACAGAACAGGCCATGCTTTTGCAGCATATGCTTCCCTTGAACTCCAGATGTTCATGAAAGTATCATTTCTTAAGTTACAGGGCTAAACTATGCCTCCCTCTGAGGTTCTAAATAGCTGTAATTCCCAGGGGATATGGAAGAATAACTGGTGCTTTTAGGTTTCAGGTGTGTACAAGGGGTACTGCTGAAAATATCAAGAAACCTTGTCAAGAAACCTAGAATAGTTCATGAAACAAATGTCTCACTTTCTCATTTTGCTTCTCATATTCAATTTGACCCCCCTCTGAAAACAGATGCAGTTATTTTTGTGAACAAAAAGACTATTCGTAATATTTTTTATAACATATATTTAGAAGCAACGATTATAGTGCTTCAAATAGTCCAGAAGTTTACCAGTATTTCACGTATTGGCACTGAGAAGCACATGCTAGACATAACTGATTATCTAAGACGTGTGCTTCAAGGCTTCTGTTGTGTTAAGTGCTGCAATTATGGGCAGTCATCCTGCTTTAAAGAAGCCCATAGAAATCATTTGTTTTTCATTGATGAACTGCTTGTTCCTCTGTCCTAAAACAGGGAGAATGAATTATGGTAAAAACACCTCTTATTCATCTTTGCCGAGAACTGTTGCTGGGCAAGAGAATTAGCATTGTGTGTTTATAAAGACAAATGCCATTCTTCTTTATCCAAAGGGGCATTCTGTCTAGTTATTTATGACATGTCCATAAAAAAATCTGTCTCCTCTGGCAGTTCCAATGATTCATGGGACTCTCCTGAATACCAAAGTGCCATAACAAAGTAAAATATGGTCTGGCATCTGAGAGTGATGTTGCTTAATCCTTTACAGGGATTATACATGGTAAATCATTCAGCAAGAACAGACTATGTCCGTGGTAGCTGGAGCAGTAGTTAGAAATAATTGGCCCTAGTTTTCAAAAGTCACTCGTGATTTTCAGCATCTCAGGTGCTGAGTGCTCAACTTGAGATACCTTAAGGAACTGGATTTTCTGACATGGTTTAGCACATACCTTTTATCACAGATCCTTTCCAGTCATGTCTACGTAGGCATGCCAAATCACCAGTCAATTTTGAAAGTATAGTCCCTACAAATTTATTCAGAAGACATTCTATTGTTTCCTCTTCACCTGGAAACACAGCTATTTTTTTTCCACAGTAAGACTGTTATAAAGTAGGGAGAGGAAGGTTAAATCTGTTTGAAATGGGTGTGTGAGACAAGCTGTGTGACAGAGGAGTGAATGAATGCCCCTCCCTGCCAACACACACATTCCAGTGTTCCTACATACTCACTCTTTGTCATTTATGAGCTGTAGAAATAAATTGTTTAGTATCAAAATGTACTACTGTTATTCTCCTATTTAAGTTTCATTCCTCTTATCAAGGATGATTAGGTAGTTAATCATATAATAAATTAACAGAGCACATAATTAACAATCAATCCACAGTCTGAAAGTCAAATAGTTTAATGACTATAACAGAGACATTTGCAGAAAGCAGGCAGGTTCATACAGAAAAGGGGCTATATTTATCAGATCATTTATCTGCAGCAAATATTTCAGCCCTAAACCAGATAAAAGCTGCTATGTAACAGGTATGTGTATATAAATCACTATTTTTTAGTAATGGTCCAAAACACGTATGTATAATCTCATTCCTATATTCTGATGGGATATTACCATAAAGCTGAATCTTTCCTTAAGAAAGGCATGTTAAATTCAATGAGAATGAGTAAAATTGAGCAAGTACCTTTGGCTGTGGCCATAGGATATTATTGTATTACTTAAATGAACCAGGTTTATCCATACCATATAAAAACAGCATGAAGGATGTCCTCATTCAGTAATTCAGTATCCTTTTAGTGAGCTCTCTTCATCTCTTAGTGGGTTCAACCTGAAAATCCTGTATTTTTATCCACCTTTGAGCACAAGTTTTATGGCTGCATGCTGTAAGGATCAATTCTATCTGTGTTTGTTTTATTTTCCAGGTACTCACCTTTGGGCATTGCCTGCCTCATTTGTGGGAAAATCATTGCAATCAAGGACTTAGAAGTGGTTGCTAGGCAACTGGGCATGTACATGGTAACAGTGATCGTGGGCCTCATCATCCATGGTGGGATCTTCTTGCCATTACTGTACTTTGTGATAACAAGAAAAAGCCCCTTCTCGTTCCTTGCTGGCATTTTCCAGGCATGGATCACAGCTCTAGGCACAGCTTCCAGGTACTCCATGGGAAATGCCACTGTATTTACATTTTTAGGAGTTACTGGAGATTATATAGCTGCAGTCCTGACCTTGACTAGAAAAAACATATAATTAATGCTGATGAGAAATAAAACTTTTGATTAACCATATCTACCTGACTTCAAAGGGAGGCAGTATGGCCTGCATGCCAGTGGCCACAGACTGAGTGTAAAGAGACCTACCTGTCTTCTATTCTCTTCCCTGCACTGACTCACTGTGTAAACGTCTACAAATAAGATAATCTCTGTGCCAATTCTCTCACCTGTAAAACAGTGATAATGCTATTTACCCACCTTTCTAAAGCACTTTAAACTCAGGAGATGGAAAGTGCTACATGGGCACTTTTTAATCATAATTATTATAAGCTTTAGCCATGATTTTCAAAAGAGAATCAATATGTATTCATATGGCTGCTTCTAAAAGAATTAGTAATGCTATGTTTCAAGCATGAGGTAGATGAGGCCTAATAGAAGGTTTGGTAAAAGGTAGAAGGTTTGACAAGGCTTGGTAGAAGAGGAAGTAGAAGGTTTTTTGTTGTCACCAGCATTTTCTCTTTCATAGATTCATAGATGTTAGGGGCTGGAAGGGACCTCACAAGATCATGGAGTCCAGCCCCCCTGTACTAGGCAGGAAAGACACCTGGGGTCAGGTGACCCCAGCAAGGTGACCATCCAGTTTCCTCTTAGATTCATAGATGCAGGGTCAGAAGGGACCTGAGCAGATCATCAAGTCTGCCCCCCTGCCATGGGCAGGAATGAATACTGGGCTTATATGACCCCCACTAAGTTAAGCTCATATGACCTGAGCTAGGTAGTAATCAAGCCTTCTTTTAAAGACCCCCGGGGTAGAAGCCAGCACCACTTCCCTTGGAAGCTAGTTCCAGATCCTAGCCGCCCTAACTGTGAAGTAGTGCCTCCTGATGTCCAGCCTAAAGCTACTCTCAATCAGCTTGTAGCCGTTATTCCTTGTTACTCTGGGAGGTGCTCGGGGGAACAGGGTCTCACCCATTCCCCTCTGGTTCCCCCTGGTAAGTTTATAGACGGCCACTAGATCCCCTGTCAGCCTTCTCTTGTGAAGGCTGAACATGTTCAGGTCCCGTAGCCTCTCCTTGTAGGGCCTGCCTTGCTGCCCCCAGATCATGCGAGTAGCCCTCCTCTGGACCCTCTCCATGTTGTCTACATCCCTCTTGAAGCGTGGCGCCCAGAACTGGCCCTCACATTGGTGGCCCATGCTCATATTAAGATCAATAACAACTCCAAGATCTCTTCCTGCCACTGTGCTTTCAAGAAGGGAGTTCCCCAGCCTATAGGTATGCTGCTGGTTCTTCCTGCCCAAGTGCAGTACTCTGCACTTGTTAGTATTGTATCCCATCTTGAAGATTTCCAGGGTAGATGATTGCACCACCGCGGGAGGGAGTTTATTCCACAGTCTGGACACCCTGACTGTGAAGTTTTCCTAGTGTTAAGTCTGAAACAGTCTTCCAGGACTTTGTGGCCATTAATCCTGGTTTTCCCCAGGGTGCCCTGGTGAACAGCTGTTTGCTGAGCCCTTGATGTAGTCCCCTGATATAGCTGTAAGCTGCTACAAAGTATCCTCTCAGCCTTCTCTTTTTTAGGCTGAAGAGACCCAAGTCCCTCAGCCTTTCCTCATATGGTTTGCTTTGCAAGTCTCTGATCATAAGGATGACTCTTCTCTGGACTCTCTCAAGCTTTTCCACATCCTTGTTGAAGTGTGGCACCCAGAACTGGACGCAGTCCTCCAGCTGTGGTCTCACCAATGCTGAGTAATCACTTCCTCGGTTTTGCTTGATATGCTTCAGTTGACGCATGCCAGAGTATTGTTTGCTCTGCTGGCACTATACTGACGGCTCATGTTCATACTATGGTCTATTATTACCCCTAGGTCCCTTTCAGCCATGATGCTAGTCAGCTTGGTGCCACTGAGCCTGTAAGTATGGGATTGTTTGTCCCCAGATATAGCACTTTACATTAGGCCTGTACGAAGTGGCTAGTATTCGCTTCGGATTCAGATTCATCTGATTTGGGGGACAGTGATTTGATTCAGTGATTTGAATCACTGTCCCAAATAGATTCGGCCACCACCAAATCAGTCGAATCTCTGAATCAAACAGGCCCCATCCCCCGCCCGCTCTCCCAGCCCATCAAATGGCTTCCCTGCCTGGCCCCAGAGTCCCGGCTCTTTTTTTTTTTTTTAAGTCCCGCACTCACTGGCTGCTGCCGGGCGGGGAGGTGCAATCCCCGCTATCTCCCACTGCCCCACACTGCATAGGGTGCTCTGCCATGAGCCCCCAGAAGCCCCGATGGCTGTTGCAGCAGCCAGTGTGTGCAGGGCTTTTTTTTTTTAAAGCCGGGACACTGGGACTGGGCGGGGCAGCCATTAATAGAGCTGGGAGAGCAGGCAAGGAATGGGGGCTCATGGAAAAGCCCCCCATGCAGTGTGGGGCAGTGGGGGGCAGCAGGGATTACCACCCCACCTGGCAGCAGCCAGTGAGTGCAGGGCTTTTTTTTTTTTTAAAGTGCTGGGATGCTGGGGCTGTGCGGGGCAGCCATTGATAGGGCTGGGAGAGTGATCAGGGATCAGGGGATGTGGACTGGCAGGGGTTCCCCCATGGCAAAGCCCTACTTTACATTTCTCAATGTTGAATTTCATCTGGTTCCGATCTGGGTCCAACCTGCCAGCCTATATAGGTCCACCTATATCTGCAGCCTATTTTCAAGTGTGACAATGCTCCCCCATAACTTGGTGTCATCCACAAACTTGGCCAGTGAGCTCTTCACCCCCACATCCAGATCATTGATAAAGATGTCAAAAAGCACTGGACCAAGCATGGACCCCTGAGGGACAGCACTAGCCACTAGGGTTGTGTGAAGTGGGCCCTATTGGATTCAGTTTTGGATTTGGCCTGAATCAAGGACAGTGATTCAATTTGTTGATTTGGATCACTGTCCCTGATTTGGCCAAATCTGAATCTGAAGATTTGATACTGTTTCGGAGAATCAACAATTTGGATATAGACGCAGTTTTAAATGATTTTTCTACATACCTCGAGGTAACAGCATGGCTTGTGAATGCTGCAATGCTGGGGTGGATGGAGCATCCCACAGGAGTGGCAGGGGGTCCTCCATGTGCTTGGCGGTGAACATGGAAGTGAACTGGAATTACTTCCAGTCCACTTCCAGGAGTACGTTGGGGGGTCCCACTATGCTCCCCCTGGCTCAGTGCTCAGCCATGGGGAGACCTTGGGTGTACCTCCAAACCCAGGAGGCACTAGTCGCTGAGTTGGGGAGGCAAGGGGGGAGTACCCCCATACACTCCCTGGAGGAGGGAGTACCCAGCTTCTGGTCCACTTCCAGGTCTGCTGCCGAGCATGCGTGGGAGCCCCCCACCCTTCTGTGGGACACTCCATGCGCCCCAGCATTGCTGCATTCACAAGCCCCTTGACACCTTGAGGTATGTAGAAAATACATTTAAAGCTGTGTCTATGTCTGAATTGCCGCATCTTTCCGTATCTCTCCAAATCAATTTGGAGGTTTCCAATTCAATTCAGAGAGATTAAAGGGTCTCCTGATTTGATTCAGATTTGGAGATTTGGCCTCCAAATTGGGCCAGATTTCCACCGAATTGAATCAGGAACCGAAGTGTCCCACAGCTCTACTGACCACTTCTCGCCAGGATGACAGATCCATTCATTAGAACTCTCTGGGTCCTACCCTGCAGCCAGCTTCCTACCCACCTGACTGTCAAGCATTTAAGCCTGCAATCCTCCATTTTTCCCATGAGAACATCAAATCAAGGCCTTTAGGAAGTGTAGGTATACAACGTCAACCTCCTCTCTCTTATCCAGGTGAGTTACCTGGTCATAGAAGGAGATGAGATTGGTAAAACAAGAACTGCCCATGATGAAGCTATGCCTGCTGTCATTCAGAATCCTACTTTCTGGTAACGTATCCCACATAGACTCCTTGATGATTTTTTCCTGGATTTTCCCTGGGATAGAAGTTAGGCTAATTGATCTATAGTTGCACAGGTCCTCTCTCCTCCCCTTCTTGAAGATGGGCACAACATTGGTCCTCTTCCAGTCTTCAGGGACTTCCCCCAAGTGCCACAAGTTTTGGAAGAGTTTCACCAGACATCCCAAGATGACTTCAGCCAGCTCCTTCAGCACTCTCGGATGAAGTTCATCTGGTCCTGCTGACTTATAGATATCTAACTTTTCTAACTGATCATGCACCAGCTCAATATCAACAATAGAAAGGTGGTTATTCCCACCATGCCCATTCTTAACCTTATCTAGTATGATTGTCCCCTTAGTCCAATGAAATACTGAAGCAAGTATTCAGGAGTTTAGTTTCCACTTGTTTTCCTCCTGTTCCCTACATACCTAAAGAAGGACTTGTTATTGCCCTTGATTTCTGTAGCTAGTTTAAATTCAGTCACCGCCTTAGCCTTCTAATCTTCTCCCTACAAGTGCGGGCTGTTATTATATAGTCCTCCTTAGGGACTATCCCAAGCTTCCATTGTTTATATGCCTCTTTCTTCTTTTTCAAGAGGATTATGATATCCCTATTAAGCCAAGAGGGCTTACTAGTAGTTCTGCTATCTTTCCTCCTCATTGGAATGGACTTCTTTTGTGCTTTAAGGATCGTGTTCTTGAGGAATGACCACTCTTCATGCACTCTTTCAACTGTTTCATCCATGTTAGGATGATGCTATTAGTTAGCCCAGGTTCTGTTTAGTTAATTTGAGAGTTACAAAGGCACAAGGTGTGTCTGTATGTGTATGTGCGCATGTGTGTGCACACATGTGTCCGTTGACCCCAATAAAGATTTCTCTTTATATTATTAACAAGTGAGATAACAGGTATCCTGGGACTCTTTGCAGATTAGGTTTGGAAACCAGATCCTACCCAGTCAAGAGCAAGGAGTTATTCCAAATCTCACTGTTCATATTTCAGCCAAATTGGCAGAATAAAGAAAAGTGGATAAGAATCTTGAGTTTTCATTCCTTTTGTTAGAGCATAGGGAAAGGGAATATGGGACTTGATAACTCATAGCTTGGTAATAGGATAGGATGCTTTTCACTAGGGCTGCCTGTAAAATTCCCGTCAAAGCTGTGTATTGATAGAAATGTCAGTATTCTATTAAATATTTTTATTTTGCAAAAGTGCTTAGTCTCTGCAGAAAATGTAAGGTTTTGTTGAAACACGGGATACCAGGGGACTGAATTTTTTTGATTCAGAAATGTGGTGCTTCATAAAACTGTGGTTGGGTGCTCCATGCCTCTACAGGCTAATTTTCCATAATATGTCATCAGCTATGGTGCATTGAGGAGCTCTGGAAAATCAGAGACTGATGGACCATGGGAGCTTTATCTGTCCAGGAAACCCAACCCATAGTGAAACATAAGGACATGCAGTACCCAAATTACAGCTCCCATGTGTCATCATAGTAACACTTTTAAAATTTTTGGACCAAAACATTTTGGCTTTTCCATTTTTTACAAGTCTAAATTTTCACAGATGAGAAATTTCTGATTTGCTTCAGCTCATTAGTTCACATATAATCTGTATTAGCATCAACTGAAAGCCTTAATTATTTGACAGCTGATGGCTGTGTAAGAAACAGTATAACATGTCTCCCTGGTTCTTAGTCCATATATTCATAACCAAGTGACCACCAACATTACAGCTGGCATTCTGTGCCAGCTGAGAAGCCAAAGACTGAACTGCTGGTGGACCTTCAAATGCTTCTTTGAACAAGGATTAAGATTCTTTCTTAAAACAGTGGAAGAATTTTGTATTGCTTCTACCTACGGTGCTTATTTTTCAGAGAGTAAGTGCTTTATCTTCCAAGGAAGTCAAATCACTTATGTTAAAAAATAAATTAAAATATGCATTTGCCTCCTGAATTATAGGGAAAGGTCTTATGATAAATGGAAAAACATAAAAGTTGGATCCAGACATACAGGAACATGTGGTTTGTACCACAAACTGCACAAGTGCCACAAACCACACAAGTTGCACATCAATCAGTTCTCAGTGCTGCTAATTTCCAGTGCTGGGGCAAAATTTGTTACCAGGATTTCCTGGTAGCAAAAAAAATCATCCTGGAAAACGATGGCACAACACACGCCAAAGTGGCGAGCACCGGGACAAATGAAGAGATGGGGCAGCAGGCAGCCCAGGACTGCCTGCTCGCTCATCTCCATCAGTCATGGAACCCTGTGCAGAGGAACCCTGTGCCCCAGCCAGCCACTCCCCACCTGGCTGGGACTCAGGGTGCCTCAAGACGGAGGAGCAGGCAGCGCTGGGCTGGCCTGCTCCCCCATCTCCACATGCCAGTCTCCAGCTGGCCAGGGCCCAGGGTGCCTCAGCACAGGGGATGGCTACCTCTGCTGAGGCGCCCTGTACCCCAGGCCCCCTGCTTGCAGCACATGGAACAGTGGGACAATGTTTCCCATTGCAAAGCACAAGGGTGGGGGCGTGCACCGCAGCACATAGTATCGGCACAAATGTGTGCCCCAGCATAGTGCCCCAACCAGCCCCTCCATAGTACGTTGAGCCAGGTGAGAGCAGCCCTCTGCCAGCCAGGTCTGCTCCAACCTGCTGTGGTCCTGGGTGCATGTTCAAATGGTGCACTTGGAAGTAATAAACTCCAGAGCAATAAAATCCAGTTTATTGCTTCACATTATTTCCACGTGTAGATGTCCCCAGTGTGGGCTAATAAGCCCCATTTCTCAAATCAGGCTCTGAAAAGTGCAGTATTGGAGAAGTCACTTAATTTCTCTTTTCTTGGCTTCACATCCATCTGTAAAATGGATGTAGATAAATTCTGTGAATTAATTAATAAATGTGTTAAAGCCACTCCAAAGTTGCAAGGTGTGAAATATAAATGTGGTAAGTATTTTAGTTCATTTTAGTGAGTTCAGCCCTTTATGATTTTTATTATAAGCAATAACTGACATTTTTGTTAGACACTGCATTCAGCATTTTTGGTTCACTAAGCATGACTGCTTTTGAGAGATGCCAGTGACTCAGTTTGAGATATGAAGGTGGACATGCTTCAGTTGCTTCTCTACTGAACAATTGATTTATCAAAAAATTCCCTAAATTGACATTCGCTTTTAAGAGCTAGCTTCTTGGTCAGGGTACAACCAAATTAGCTTAGTGATGCCACAAAAAATGAAAGAACCAATGCACTCCACTGATTCATTCCTTTTGTGGAAAGTCCTTTGGCTGTTCTAAGCAGACTTGCATGGCACAGGAACCTGTGAAATGAACCTGCAAACTCTGATCAGTTTACTGGCTAAATCTGTTTCAGTTTCAGACTTCTACAGGAGAGATCCATGCAAGGAGCTGATCTCCACCCTCCACCCATGACCCACATCTTCTACTGACCCCATGCTCTAAGAATTGAATATATTGGTAGTACCTCTTATCCACCCTCCATTGCACATAATAGAGTTGCTCTGGGTTCCTTTGTCAAGAACACTTTCACAGCTGAAAAGAAACAGATTTTCCCCCTTAAATATATATTTATTTGAATTCAAATCAACCAAATTCCCCTGGTCAAGAAATGATTTACAACATAGATTGAAGTCATATCTACAACTTCTTTCCCCTTGCAAACATGCACCTATTTCTCTCGCTTTTTCTGACTCTCAGTCTGACCTCCAGTTAGCTCCAAAAGTGGTTTAAATTGAAGACTGTGCGGGCCGGGTGTGAGCTGGGCCCTTTTTTGTGCTCTGCACGGGCTGTGGCCAGCAGCCCGGGCACGCGGGGTCGGAGAGAACGCGGCGACACGCTAGAATTAGGCGCGGACTCATAATGGTAGATTTAAAGATTGTTTACTTACACCGAAGATGGTTGCGGTGCAGGCTGGAAAACTTGCTTGAGTTGCAGTTACAAACAAAAAACAACACGAACAACCACGTGGAGTTTGCTAGGCTCCACAGAAACAGAGCTCCGGATGCCCTGGACAAGCGCGCCACCGAAATAGAAACTTCGTAGATACGTCTTATAAAAAATTATCGCTCGAAGACGGAAAGAGGTGGGCAATGGATCAGGTCGCCAAACTCCTCTGAATCTCACACAGGGTTTCTATTACCCTGCCGTGTACCCAGAGTCCCCACGAGATGGATGTGGAGTCCTCTTCGGCTTGGGCAGAAACCGCTCAAGCCTCTTATACGGCTAGCAGGCCAATCGTTAGC
>NW_005841829.1:2754861-2765385 GCF_000455745.1 Alligator sinensis
GCTCGAATTTGAATACGAATGGCGGGAACTCTTTGCAACGAGCATTTCTGTGCTGCAACAAAGAAATGCACCCTGCAAAGAAAGCTACAAATTGGCGGGAATTCTTTTGCACTGGGGCTTTCCTCTGCAGCAGAAAACTCCACCATGCAAAGAAGCTGCAATTTAGTGGGAACATAATTCAGTGGTGCCAAAGCACACACAAAACAAAAATCACACCTTTGGGTTGTGACAAAGACAGATTTTGGGTCACATGTAAGTTGAAGCACGAGAAAAAATTGGCAAAGAAAGGGGAAAAAATATAGCAATGTTCATATTTTCCTGGCAATGAAGTACGAAAACTTTACATTAAGCATTGGTCTTTCCCATAGTATTCAGTAGCATATGCTTAATCTTGCTCTCTTTGCTGCCTATGGCAGAGTAGAGAATGAAAATGGAGCAGCAACTTTGAAAATCCTATGATCCCTTCTGACTTCCTGCCCCTGGGGTAGGGGGCTGGACTCGATGACCTTCTGAGGTCCCTTCCGGCCCTGGTGTCTATGAATCTATGAAGCATGCAAGAATAGTGTGTGTCATAAAACTGTTTTCTCCTCCATTTATTTGCTCACTCTTCCAGTGCTGGTACATTACCGGTCACCTTTCGGTGTCTTGAAGAAAACCTAGGCATTGATAAACGGGTAACAAGATTTGTCCTTCCTGTTGGAGCCACTATTAACATGGATGGGACTGCCCTTTATGAAGCAGTGGCTGCCATCTTCATTGCACAGATGAATGGAGTGGTGTTGGATGGTGGGCAGATAGTCACTGTGAGGTAGGTCCTATATACCTCTGTGTATCTTTTATCTGAAGATCATGAACTGTGAAGATTTGGTAATGGCTTGACCTTTTGAATGGCTGTGGATCTTTAGGGCATTGTTGCAAGGAACACTTAGCACATGTTTTATTTAGATTGTATGCTCCAATTGAGCAACATCTGTACAGAGAAGTACAAAAGACAGGGCAAGATTTTTCTCCATCCAGAGCAATAATATATTAATTGACTGCTCCAGCTGAATGTTCTGAATCATGTTTATGGCATTCACTCTCTAGAAAGTCCATGCCTGCCACAATTGACGGAGACACACAAAATAAGCCCATTATCACTTTTTTCCCTTTCTGCTTCTATGGCTATTGAAAGAAATAATGGTAATGTGCAGGACATTTTCAGGGTGAGAGTAGGTGATGGTGAGAAAGATCATGACTGGAGAGTGATCAATTCTAGCAAACAGCTAAGTAGCAGAATGTTTCCCTGAGAAATGCAAGATGCTGTCACAAATTCCTTCCATAATTTTAAACTTGTGTGGGGTCTATTTTGGCTATTGCAGTCCCCCAAAAATTTATGAGATGCACAAATGAATTCAGGCTTGCATTAGCAATAAGCATTGGTGTAGTATGTATGTGATGATCTAGCCCCAGCTAAAGTGTCAGCTATCTGTACAGAAAAGTGTCCTTTTTAAGTGTTCTTTTAAGTGTTCTTAAAAGTCTTGTTATTCTATCTATCCCAGGGCATGTCTACTCTACAGACTGTAGTGTCATGGTAGAGATTAGGGGTGTGTGAAGCGGGCCCTATTCGATTCGGATTCAGCCTGAATCAGGGACAATAATTTGATTAGTTGATTTGGATTATTGTCCTTGATTCGATTCAGCCGAATCTGAATCTGAAGATTTGATGCTGATTCAGAGAATCAGTGATTCAGACACAGACACAGCTTTAAATGTTTTTTCTACATACCTCGAGGTACCAGCACGGCTCATGAACACTGCGATACTGGGGCACATAGAGTGTCCTACAGGAGTGCGGGGGCGGGGGGGGGGGGGGGGGGGCGCTCCACGTGCTCAGCAGTGAACCCAGAAGTGGAAAAGAAGTACTTCTATTCTACTTCAGGGTCTGCCAGGGAGCATGCAGGGCCCACCCGCCGTGCCACCCTGGCTTGGTGATAGGCCATGGGGGAACCCTGAGTGCCCCGCTCCAGACCCAGAAGGCAGCAGTCTCTGAGTCAGGGGGGCACAGGGGGACCCACCAGTGTGCTCCCCAGTGGACCCAGAGGTGAACTGGAAGTGGTCCACTTCCGGGTCTGCTGCAAAACATGCTTAGGAACCCCTCTCGCTCCTGTGGGATGCACCATTCATCCCAGCATTGCAGCATTCACAAGCCACCTGCTACCTAGAGGTATGTAGAAAACCCTTTTAAAGCTGTGTCCATATCCAAATCGCTGAATTTTTCCAGATCAATTTGGAGGGTTCCAATTCAATTCGGATTCAGAGATTCAGACACTGAATCAGGCCAAATCTCTGCCGAATTGAATCAGGGACCAAAAGCTTTGCACAGCCCTAGTAGAGATACCATCAGTCTGTTTACCGTTAACCCAGAATATAATGGACATAGCTCTTCTTCTCAAATAACCTTATATAGGACAAAGTTGAAATAGCTGTAAACACAAAGGAAAGTACACATTCAACTTGAGTAAGAATATTTTTGGAACATTTACTGTAATCCAGTTTAAGGTCATATTCAATCCTTTGTGTAATGAAAGAGAATGGCAAAATTATGACTGGTGCTGCTGAAGTTATTTTACAATGGAAAACCTGACAAATACGCCAACCCTGACATTTTGAATCATTACAATGTAAACCACATGTGATTGCTGCCAACTTTGCCTTTTTCCTGTGTCTCTAAACCACCCACCTTCCTTTCAGTTTAACTTTTTTTAGATTAAAGAAGCACCTGGATTGGAATTTCTAATGTTGTGTTGCTTGCCTAACTATATTAGAAGAACATTTTCCATTTCTTTGCTTCCTGCAATTTACCTAGTATAGTAAAATTGGGTTTGGGCTGTTTCTCACAAAAGCAGATGATAGATCTTGGATAATAATATTGTTTTTAGACCTAAAAAAAATAATGTTAGAGATAAATTGAAAATGTAACACTGGATGCCAGAAAAGTTAAGCTTGGGGCCCCACTGATGGTCACTGGGCTTTGTAAACTAAAACCTGTATTATTCCTCTTAGTCCCACTCTGATGAATTGTCTCATGCTTAACTCAAATTTTTATGTGGGTGCAGTTGACTTTATGGACTTTCCCAGAGGCTGCTTTAAAATTTGTTTTACATAATGCAGTGCGTTCTTTTGGGCTAGCCAGAGCAAAATTGCCAGCCGTGTTCCTTCAGCAATATGATGGGGTGATATTTTTGTTGCAACACTGGGATACTGTCCCCTGGGTTGGTAATGCAGATTACGGGAAGGTCATCTTATGTCTGCCAAACTCAACTCATAATGGTGGGGTTGGGTTCAGATGACCCAATGCAGGCTTAAGATAACTTAGTATTTTTCCTTTGACCAGCCCCAGTTGCTCTTTATATCTGCTCATGTGTGTATCGTCCTTTAAACCAAAAACAAAACCCACCAAATCTTGGATATAGTAGTCAGGCTAATATGTTTTGTTCTCACAAATAAGCACTGTAGTTTATAGTCAGGCACTTACCCTATGAAGACACATACTGCCCCACCTTCTTATTGGAAGCCCTTTAAATCTTCCTGGATGTACCTATCTTCTCAGATTATTAGTTAATTATGGGATTATTTCAGAAAGACAGAGACTTCTTTTTTTCATTTTTCTTGGCGCTCCCACTGTCTAATTTGTTTTCCGTTCTGCAAAGGAATGCCCAATATCTCTGAAGTTTAGTGCTGTCCGTAGGGAGGGTTTTTTTTTTCCTCCCAAACTTTCAACACACTGAGCACAGAGATTTATTGTTTTTCCTTTCAGCCTCATACTTGTGAGAATGAAGGTTTGAAAAACCTAATTAGCTGGTTTTGAATTTTTTAAAAAATTTATTTTAGGGTTTTTTCAGATCAGAACTAAGATGGGTTTATAGCTGGACTCTGTGCATTGCAGGTTGACAAAGTTTGGAGAGCAGACTTCTTAGGCTTTTCCCCATCTTTTATTGACAATAACCCATTCCTCCAAACCAAAATCTCACACTTCAAATACCATAAGTAATTGTTCATGAACCACATTGGAAGCTCAGCCTACAATCCTACAGTCACAACCGTTCTAGCTGGAATGGAGAGATGGATCTAAGCAAAAGTAATGGCTTTGAAGTCTGGCTCTAAAAAGACTGGAATGAATTAAAAAACGAAGTGAAGTCTGAACGTATGAAAGTTATAAATTGACGTTATGCTTATAGAAGTTTGAACAGCCCCCTCTTCCCTCAGATTTGAACACTTAAATTCAGGTTGCTGAAGGGACAGAATCCTAAACGTTATGGTCTGAGCTTATCTTCAAGAATTATGTAGCCCTGGATGTCCTGGGAAAAGTCACTGAAGTGAGTTCACATTGACAGTTACATTCTTCTTTCTGTTACCTAGCCTTGTGTTTTATTTATTACAGTCTGACGGCCACCCTAGCAAGTGTTGGAGCTGCCAGTATACCCAGTGCAGGCCTGGTCACCATGCTGCTGATCCTCACTGCAGTAGGCCTACCCACTCAGGATATAAGTCTACTTGTTGCTGTTGACTGGCTCTTGTAAGTACTGCCAACGCTATCCAATAAAGCCACCTAAAGTCCAAGGAACAAATAACTTTTTTCCTCTGCTGCTTTTCAATCATGAATCTCAATAAACTCTAAAAATATGTATACTTTACAGATAGAAAAAAGGGGATGCAGACCTGTTAAATAGCTTGATACTGGCCACTTGATGAGCCAGTCTTAGAGCAGGGAGGAAAACCCAGAGCCAGGTCTCCAGCTAAGATAAGTTGTTATTGGTACATTGAAACCAATTTACATGAACTGAGGATCTGCTCCTAAGTGTTATGACTCCCATCCTCCTACCTAAACTATCTGATACTTTTCTTCTCTAAAGACTCTTCTTAATGCTGCTTTCACATCACAGGTTTCTCTCAATAGCAGTTAGTTCATCTCTTAACTCACATTTCCCTGATTTTAAAGTTTCTTTTGTCTAAAACAAAGTATGGATACGGAGTCTATAGATTACATTGCAATGCTATCTGCCTATAACATTGGAGATTTGTATGAATGTGGCAGTGGGCAATTGTATAAATAGCCTTATATCCAGATATCCTACTTCATTCTTCAAGCTACAAGACAATTGACAAGTGCCTGAAGTTCAGAAGAAACTTGCCTTCTCCTGCAGTCAAAATGTTATATTCCTGTTTGAGAATCTTAAACCTTTCTCTGAAATATATAGTACTTATGGAGACAGGACATCAGGTAAGATGGACCACTAATCGAATCCAGTGTAGCAACTTCTGTCTTTCTAATGGAATCAGGTTGATACATCTTTTTATTCTTATCCTTAAATCCTTCCAGTAGAAACCTTACAGAATGACTGTAGTATGTCCGAGATGACCGTGATATTCTCTCATGGCCAAGCAATACCTGTCCCACTTTGGCTCTATGGGTACCCACCCTTTTTCTCTGGTCTGCCATGCCTTGATGTACTTGGTTAATTTGTAAGAATGGAGGCTGCCTGATAAATGAAGGCTCATTTGGGCGACTATCTGCCATCTGGCAGGTCCCTCCTGGACCCCACTAGTCTCAATTTCACCTTTCAAGCACTAAGTGAGCTGGCCTGTCTGTGCCTCCTGGGCACTAATCACATTAAGGGCTAATTTTGTGGCCTCTGATATCATCTGTAACCATGCCTGGGTCTCACAGGTGTTAAAAGTTAATCATTCTAGGGGCACCTTACCCCCCTACAACAGGGGTCAGCAACGTTTTTGGGCAGAGTGCCAAAAACACCCGCAACTTCAACTTGTAAGATGTTGTTGTGCCAGGGGCGGGTGGCAGGGGAGCCATGAGGGTCCCAATCCTTGTTGTGGCTGGGTAACCCTGGCCCCTTCCCCACCATCCACCCAGAGGCACATGTGCCAAGCAAAATGCCTTTGAGTGCCACATATGGGCACCTGTACCAGGGGTTGCCTACCCCCACCCTACAAAGTCAACTCTTAAAACTGTTGTTGGGACTTCTGCTTTCCCAAACTTCTTCCCCCTTTCTCTCACTGGACTTCCTCCAGCCTAGGCCCACCATGCTTTACCTGGCCTCTGGGCTCCAGCCCTTTCGGTTGTCAGTATCTCTGGGCCCCTGGCCCTTGTGTCTTTCACTCTGGGCCCCTGGCCCTTTTAAAGGCACTGGGCCCTAGCCCTATCTCTGCCCCTCCTGGACTGCTGGACCCCTGGCCCTTCTCACAGCCCCTCCAGGCTACTTTGCAGTTTGTGACTTCCTCCCTGCAGGTTCAAGCCTTGCATGCTGCTCTAGGACCTCCAAACCTTCCCTACAGTCACAAACCCAGTCCTCCAGTCAAAACTCAAACGAAAACCATAAGCCCCCCCAGCCACAACTAAACTCTTAGCTCACTGTTTGCATGTCGGTCCCTACTTAGTCTTTGCCCCCTGCCAGCCCTCATCCCTTTTGTAACAGCACTGGCAAAGCAGGATCTGTCAGTCACCCAGAAACTGGCCTCTCTCTCTCTCTCTCAGCAGAGCTCTTTCCCCAGTGGCCTTCAGCGCCAAACTGACTGCCTGAGCTCAGGCTTGGGCTCGGGCTCGGCCTCATTTTTCTGAGCCCTGCCCCTTTCTTGCCATGTGATTGCCCTAGGATGCCTACAGGTGTGTCCCCTTTCCCCTGATGGGTAGCTCATTGCTTAGGCAGCAGCATTTTCTCACTGCCTGACTTTTCACAGCTCAATTTGTTTTGGTTCTTGTTTTGCTATCCGGGCTCTGGCTATCACTCTGCTAGCAGTTGGTTTGTTCTTTTAGCTGCTAGCCCTTCCTGGGCCAGCTGACCCAACTGCAATTCTCCCTTAAGTAACAGGACTCCCTGTTACATAGATATCTGAAGAAAGCACACAAAACAAATAAGAAAGCAAACTGGAAAACTGGAAAGGATTCCTCTACTAAAACTATCCCTAAAACAGAACTCAATTTCACACACCTGCCTTCCATTCTCAGATATTTGAGGTGCAAATTCTTTAAGTGATATTACATGTCCTCAGCCATATAACATCTGCCTTCTCCTGGGACGTCTTTCCTTCACATTTTGATTTTGAAGACTTCTTACTCATACTAAAATATCGCAAATAATAATAATACAGCCAGAGTCACATCCTTGGGTTCATCATAATTTGACAGCATCAGATATTTCTGACATTTTCCCATGGAATTGTCAGTTCAGCCTGATGAAACAGTTAAGTGCAGCCTTGGGATCCTCAATTTTTGCAAGTATAGAAAGGCTAGTAGAGAGCAGTGCATCTCCTGGCTTAGCATCTCTCTAAACAGCCTAAGCTGTCAGGGTATAGATGGTTGTTTCAGAAAGGGGAGGTATAAAGCTGAGAGCTGGTAAAGTTCTACCAAATTTCTACCACTTATGGACTTCTCTATGCCAGGAGAATCCCCAACTGTCCATTTAAAGCAGCTTTAAATCACTACTGTGTTGTTATAATGGTGTAAAGCTGGATGAGCAGAGCTGAGAATCTGACCTTCAAACTTTAGTGAAAGAACACCATATGCTGTTTATCTTAGTCACTGGTTCTTCATGACTTACCAGGGGGCGTTCAAGGTCTCAATCAACCCTGAAAAATGGCTCACGCACCTTGTTACTGTAGAATATCTACTAGACCTGATATAAAAGATTATCTCATGACACAACCAGCATAAAACCCCTTCTGTGATACCCCATACACCTGTGCTTAAGGGTTCTGAAGAACAGCTCATAGCTTCAGTATCAACTTCAGGAAAAAAGAGACAAGAATTAACAGCTCGGATAAGAAAAAGGAGAAGGTGGTTTTAAAAAGTGAAATTGCAAAAAGTCATGACTCAGAATGGAGAACTAGGGTGGAGCTCAGCAGTCAAAAGGCAGCTGGCAAAGGAAAAAGTGATATTCTCTAGTTTTAAATATATTTATGAAGTCATGCATCAAAACAAGAAAGCAGCTTAGGAATCTGCAGCTGGGAGGGGGAGAGTGAAAGGAGGTATATGTTCAGATTTTAATTATATGTTTTTATTGGCTCTCACAAGAAGGCCAAATAGGTAAGTTTCTGCAGCTGGTAGGAAGGCTGTGCAAATGAAGTGTGTGGTTTATTTGTTTTTTTAGGGAAATGTCATTTAAAAATATTCCCCTGGCCAGCCTGCGCTAGCAAACCTCAGAGCCACAACTCACCAGCAGTTTTGATCCATTGCCAGAAACAGTAGTGTGGTCTGGCCACAGACATTTTTACCCCTGGTTCATCTCACCTTGCTTAGTCTCGCATTAGGGAGTACAGAAATAGAAATGTCTGTACTATGGAGCTCTGATAATGGTGAATTCCAGCTATAGAACTTGATACAGTACAAAGGCCAGAAGCAGAGAGGGAGCCTTTGAAAGAAACATTAAAAGGGTGTTTCCAAATAAATGCCAAGCTGGCACTTGCTCACGTATTTGGAGAGCTTTGGGTCTCTCTGTCCTGACAGTTGACATGAAAATCCAATGATAAAAATAAGGACCTAGCATCAAGGAGTTAAGCATATAAAAGACAAAAATGGAGTCAAAGTCTGTATATTGTGCCATGCTGATAAAACTACTGAAACACTCAGGGCCTGATTATGACACTTTTTTTAGAACTTTATTGGATATAAGGCAATACTGTAGAAATCTTTAAAGAAAAGCTATCGTAATGGTATTTCAAAAGAAGATCATGAAAATCTTGCAAAACTAACTTATCATAAGAGCTTTTCATTACGCTGAATGAAATTATCACAAAATTACCTGACTTCACAAGACTGCTATCATGCAAGGCTGAAATCTTACAGAAAATGCTTTGAAAGATTTCAGTTTGATTAAACTCGAACCTGAGTTTTGGATGAGTACCAACCCTGGCTGTTCCATAGGTCAAATTGAGGTTGATAGCTTTCTGGAACCAGATCTGGTTATTTTCTTCTGAGTCCTTTTCCAGAATATAGAGATTATATACAGATACAGAGAGACACTCACAGATCAGGCTCTCTCACCAGACACGTTTCCCAACCTTTCACAACTCTTGCAGTTTGTCAAATTAAAAATTAAACAAAAAGATGGCAGTGACATTAAATAGGAAGGCAATTATTTGCCAATAATTGGTATGTAACCAGCATCCTTAGCTTTAGCCAAAAGCTGGCTACTTTCCAAATGTGAGACTGACAATATTATAGCTGGGGTTCACATACAAAGGTAGTTTGCACTGAGAAAAAGAGAATTTGAGAAAACAGGTTTATATAAGCTACCACCTACATTCAGAAACAGCTAGGGAAGTTTGCATGAGCATTACCTCCTCTCACCACCTTGGGTAGGATGGGTCTAAATTCAAAACACTTACGCCTGCTTTCTTTGTGGAAGTTATTGCTTAGATCTAAAAAGTTAATCAAAGTAGGGTAATATGTAAAACTGAAAGTGGCTTCTTCCTTAAGGGGCAACAGGGATGAGGTAGGTTAAACATCCCATGTAGCACTTGTCTATACTGACTCTAAAACAAGTAAAGGGCTGCTGATGCATCTTCCTATTCAGTGTACATCAAAGCAGTGAAATGAGACAATGTAATCTGCTTAAAGCAGCCCAAAGCACATAACCTAGCAGTACTCTCTGGCATGGTTCTTGATGCATAGTCATAGCTGCTCTAAACCAAGGACCTACACTGGCTTATTTCTGCATTTTGACATATGCTGTGCGACAATAAATGGGTGGGGTGCATTTCTTAGCAGCAGTCCTAGGCGTGAAATAGCAGCTGTGGTACAGTGGTAGAAATTTACTTTACTCTTTAAATCAGTGGGTTCCTAAGAATTCACTTAAACTCCTTCCTAGGATCTAGAATGCCTAGTAAGGTTGGACCAGTGGTTTTTAAGATGCTTGGAAAGAGATTATGGTGTTTTTTCCTCATTCTGGTACATTGTAGGCCTATTAATGTATTTTCATTGCTGCCAATGAAATTGATTTATGGTTAGACTACAGGATCAGGCCCTCTGAGTCCAAACTATCATAAAATCAATGGCAATTAGATACAACAACAGTAAGTTAAATATGAGAAGTCCCTTCTTCTTGGAGGAATAATTTTGCCTAATCACAGCTGATCAAGTAATCGTGTGTGCTAATTCTTCTAGTCTTGACCTTGCAAGATACGTTGAGTGAGTGGAAAGTAGATTAAAAGGACCCCTCAAGCACTTGCTGTATCAAAGAAGAAACCAGAAGCTTTCATCAGAAGAGCTTTTAATTCTCTTCTCAGTCTTCCTCTCAGAATTAAGGTTGCAGACATCTTTGACAAATAATTTACCAGACCATCCTTTTCTGTTATTTTCACTGGTGCACTCTACTGATATCAGTTAGGTTCATAGATTCATAGATGTTAGGGTCGGAAGGGACCTCAATAGATCATCGAGTCTGACCCCCTGTATAGGCAGGAAAGAGGGCTGGGTTTAGATGACCCCAGCTAGATGCCTATCTAACCTCCTCTTGAAGACCCCCAGGG
>NW_005841829.1:2765869-2824819 GCF_000455745.1 Alligator sinensis
TGCTGGACATTTTTCCTCCCTAGGTGCAGCACTTTGCATTTCTCCTTGTTAAATCGCATTCTATTGTTTTCTGCCCATTTGTCCAACCTGTCCAGGTCTGCCTGTAGTTGTTCCCTGCCCTCCGGTGTGTCCAAATCTCCCCACAGTTTTGTATCATCCACAAACTTGGACAGAGTACACTTCACTCCCTCTTCCAAGTCACTGATGAAGACATTGAATAGCACCGGTCCAAGAACCAAGCCCTGCGGGACCTCACTGCCCACATCCTTCCAGGTCAATATCAACCCGTCCACCACCACTCTCTGGGTATAACCCTCTAGCCAATTTGCCACCCACTGGACTGTGTAATCATCCAAGGCACAGCCTCTTAATTTGATCACCAGTATGGTGTGGGATACCGTATTGAAGGCCTTCCTGAAGTCTAAGTAAACGATGTCGACCCCTACTCCTGCATCCAGGTGTTTTGTAACCTGGTCATAAAAAGAGACTAGATTAGTCAGGGATGACTACCTGCTATGAACCCATGCTGGTTTCCCCTCAGCATAATTTTTCCTGCTGGGCTCTCACATATATGAGCCTTAATTATCTTTTCAAAGACTTTGCCAAGGATGGAGGTGAGACTGACTGGCCTGTAGTTTCTTGGATTCTCCTTCCTCCCCTTCTTGAAAATACGGACCACATTGGCCCTTTTCCAGTCTTCCGGGACCTGGCCTGTGTGCCACGAGTGCTTAAATATTCTTGCCAGTGGCTGTGCAATGACATCAGCCAGTGCCTTCAGTACCCTCGTTCCAGTTGTTCCAGTGTTATTGACAAAGACTTTATTCTGATGTTTTTTAACGAAAGAATGTTTTTTCCATCCTTGCTTCTTCCCTACGCCCAGTAGAAGTAAGGGAATTTTGCCACTGACTTACAGAGCCATGATCTCACCCTCTATTTCAATTAAATTAATCTTACTAAGTCTGTGCTGAATACTTCTGAAATACTGTGCAATTTGCATAGCATCTTTATACTTGGCTACAAACGTATACAGAAGGATCGAGGTATCTCCTGCCCTGATCCTCTCACATATAAAACACACTGAATCTGTATTTGTGCATTCTAGTCTCCACCTCCTTTTTGGCAAGCAGAGACCCTCTCATCTCAGAGTGGCATCAGTGAATCCTTTCAAGATTTAAGTCTATTTGTTCAAAGAAAATTCAGGCATTCTGTAAAGAACATTGTATGGCAGAAGTCAGTATTTTTTACAGGCTTCATAAAATATATAGACCTCTGCCAATAGTATTTTCTTATTCTTCTACTTTTTGTGTTTAAAGCAGACTACACATGCATGAGATAACTGTGTGAAATATTTCATTCTAGTAAAGCAAAAGTGGGGGGATTTTTTTCCTTTCTACAATAGTTTGAGCATTGACCCCCCTGATTTTTTTTGCACCTTCATGATTTTTATTCAAGAATATGCTGATTTGGCTATGAAGTCCCACGAGAAGTGTTAGATGCATTGGCAAAATAATGAAAACTATCTTTGAAAATCAATTGAAATTTCACAGTTGGGGAGAAGAATTTACAAATGGTTTATGGTGAGAATTTGGCCAAAAGTTAAAAAAAAAAAGATTCGCTCAGCCTTAAATAAGCATATGTAATGATTACCAGTCATTATTGATGGGGAAATCATTTACCTTTTGTCTCAGTGCCATATAAGAGCACCAATATAAAGCAAACATAATACCAGAAAAAGTAAGAATAAAGGGAATACTTTAAAATAACCACTTTTGTGCAGAGTTTTACATGCCTGTTTTTCTACCATTTAGTAAAATTCATATTGCTCAATCTTCTTGTACCCTGAAAGCAGATTTTTTTGGAAATACACCTCCAAAAATTGTTCAGATGTTCTGCATTTACATTTCTGATTGGTCCAGAAGACTTCTTGAACACATCAGGAATTAAGACACTGCAAGAACCTTTTCTTCTCTTTCTTCCTTTGACTGCTTCTGTCTGGCCCATATCTGAGGAGGCCTACAGATATTTAATATTGTTATTTTATATTTTTGTCCCTCAACAGGTGATAAAGCACTCTTCAAGCTATATCATCATCAACAACCTATATGATTCTTTAGCTCCTGACCCCCAGTCATCGCTGGAGTAAAATGTAACTTTCTAAACAGTTCCATAGTAGTGGAACTTACACCAGCATATAGTGGGTGTAAAATGGTACCATAGGAGATTGGTACCAGTCTACATCACCATTGCACTGGCACAAATGAATCCATAGTGTGCAAAGCACTTTTATGCCCACTGTGGGTGGGTGGCAAGGAACCAGGGATGTGCAACAGATTTTCAGATGATCCTCTTTTACGCTTCTATTGAAGTCAAGTTCCAGAGTGAGGGGCAATTGAGAATACCTCAGTAAATCCAAAATAATTTTCCCTGTCTGTGCAAAATCAAATTTTTGCCCTGACAAAATTCAGATTAATCTAAAGGAACTGAAGTGTGAAGAGCACATTGAGATAAAATCTGCAATCTGAGAAGCAGGTGCATGGGGGAGCTCAGCAAAATTTAGCTCTGAAGTTTGGCTGCATTGCATAATCACTTTGCCAAGATCAATAAGCATGAGCAGCTGTGCTGTAGAAGTTTGCACATAGTTTCTGATTGAGCAGGTCCCATGGGAAGACAATCTTTTTCAACTTTAATAGAAAGCTAAAATCCTTTTCCTTCCAAGTATCCCTTAAACATTCTGAAAATGATAAATGACAGCAGCAGCAACTGGGGTGTGAAGTATTCCTTCAGACCTGACTTTCCCTTTTCCCAAGTAGAGAGCTCCAAACAACATGCATGAGCCTTTCCTGCTCCAAAGTGATTTGTCATTGAGTGTGAAACCTATCTTCCTCTTCTTTTATAGAGACCGGATGAGAACTTCAGTAAATGTTGTGGGAGATTCTTTTGGTGCTGGCATTGTCTACCACCTCTCCAAGGCAGAGCTTGATAACATTGATTCCCAGCATAAGGGGCATGAAGACATTGAAATGACCAAGACTCAGTCAATTTATGACGACATGAAAAATCATAGGGAAAACAACTCAAACCAATGTGTTTATGCAGCTCACAACTCTGTCATAGTAGATGAGTGCAAGGTACCTTTCACCTTTATGGATATTGAGACTTGTATATAGCGGTGCATGCTTTGTTTCACTTCATTTTTTAACTTGCATGTATTTTTAAAAAATATTACACCAATAACAATGTGACAACAGTCTCTATGAACCCCAGACATGTTAAGTGAGCAGACAAAAAAAGCTTTCTGCACTGTTCTTAAACATGTCACTTGAGGTGGAAAATTATATATGATGTTTACATATGAAAAGCTAAGGCACTATGCAATATATTATGGAATATGCCAAGATACAGAATATGGCATCACCTTTTCTTTGGCAACAGAGAGCCTATGGCCACTCAAAGGAAGGCTGGCCGCAAACTAAACACAGGTGTTATTATTTGTCGACTATCTTCCATGATACACTGTAAAGAGACTCAGTCATTGAATTCACCCTGTCATCTGATGGCTCCAGCACTCATACAGCATGTGTATGCTTTGCTTTTATCATCTTTCTTGGTTCACTTACAATAAGGACTTAACAATTTCTGTCTAATCCTCCCTGTAACTAGCATGTATTTTAAACAAACAATCAAAAAAAGGTCTGATTAGAGCAAAGCGAGCTTCTGAAACCCCACCAGTTGAATGAGAAGTCAATGTTGGTGATGTGTGTTTAGATAGGTACCAGCAACCAAAGCCAAGGCAGGGCTGATTAAAAATCAAGGGAAGAAGGAAAAGAAAAACAAAAACAAGCAGTATAATGTTTATGTCCAGTTTTCCTTCAACTGATTCTGCTTCTCACACTTGATCCTATGTAAAAGGACTTGCTTGTGGCACATGCTGTCAGTGGATTGTTGTTATGATCAGTAATCATGCCCAGATTGGTGCGTCAACCACAGTTAGGTATTTGCATGGAAACAGATCACAGAACCTCTGTCACCTTTAAGTTTCTACTGTGCCCCACATAATCAAATGCTCTAGCTATCTTAGACACTGGAAAAGGGAAAAAAAACTTCTGATGTTATTTCCCACAGTCATCAGTAGGTCCAGGATGGTTTTCCACAGTTTTTTGGGTTTTTTTAACTGCTTTGTCCTGGCCTGCTTCAAGTGACTCAGGCAGGAAATTTTTCCATGGAAATATTTTAATTAAAGAAAGAAAGAAAGAAACAAACAAACAAACAACACCCTTTCATTTTTTTCCAGGTTCTTTTCATGGGAATTTTTCTTCTTCTTTTGGATGAAGTTAAAAATTAATATAAAATTCCATTTAGTTTTTGCCTTGTTTTTTGATGTGTTCTCCCCTCGGTCTTTCCTTCTTATTTTCTACTGGAAAGGCAAGTAAAAAGGAAAAATGAAGTGGTGTGTTGGGGAAAAAAACAAATATTTTTTAAATAAAGGAAAAATTGTATTTAATTTTCTTTAGTTTAAAAGAAAACAGAAGAAAAAATATTCCTGACAATGTTTGTTTCCTTTGAAAAGAAATGTTTCATCAAAAAGTAAACAAAATATTTTGGATGAGTACTAGACTTCACCTGGAAATCTATTTTACAGTCTAATAAAACTGCCGCAATTCCTAAATGGATAAAAGGAAACAGTAATCATTATAATACTTCTCATTTCTTTGGCTTGACACCTTTTGGATTTATTGCTTCTAGATTTCTTGATGTGAGATACATTGCTGTGGCCAATAGATTTGCTCCATCTATGTACATTGGATTTAAAGTAATGTTGAGAACACACAACACGCCACTGACTTCAGTGTAAAAGTTCTTATTGTTGTTCAGGACCTCTTCTATTAAAAAGATGCAAATGACCTAGGGAAATATTGGCTATTCACAAAGCCTAGAACTTTTGCAAATACCAATGAGAGCTTGAAGGTTAATTCTTTAATTGAAAGCAATATTTTAAGAGTCACCACTACAATCCTGTTTTTAAGATGAAATTCTTTGTTGAACAATTAATCACACAGAGAAACAGGAGGCAGCTGCACAGATGGTAGAAATAACTCTGTTTACAAGAACTCAGAGAATCTGGGGCATCAAGACAACCCGAGTTTGTGATTTCCTGATGCTGGTGTTTGCAAGCACAAATCTTGTACGCCAGTCATTTTCTCCATCATATTGGATATACAGAGTTCCATCTCTTCCCAGTCTCTCATTTATACACAAGCAAAATGCAATGGAAAGTACTTTTTTGGTAAATTAGTTCATGCACTTTCCTTTCTACTTCAGTCTCTCTCATGTAGTTCCCACAACTGGACCCACAGGCTTCCCCCATAAATGTGGGATGATAGGACATAATTCTACTTACAGGTAATAGGCATGAAAGTGGATTTAGGCACCGAAATGCATTCTGATTCCACCTTGCTCAAGTTGCTAAAGAAATGTTAATACAAAAGGTGGCCGTGTCCTTTTTTGGGACTCCGTCTTAAGGGTAAGATGTTGGTGCATTATGGAAGTAGATGGATTTTCAGGTACTTGTACTGGTAACAGTAGTATCACACTTAGGTGCCTAAGACTACTTAGACATTCCATAGGTGGAATAAAATTTGGCTCATGATGCTACAATGTCAGTCGGAGAATGTTCTCCTGTTAAAAGTTGGCACAGCTAGCAATATTTGGCACATATTCTTGTTTTACGCTTGCTCTGCCCTGCAACCCTAATAGTACATTCAGGCTTTTGAGGGGAACCATGGCTTACCAGGGAACATAAGGCTGGCTTTGGGCAAGTTACTTGTGTCACTCAATTCCCCATCTGCCAAATGGAAATAATACTTACCTACCTCACAGGGATGTTGTGAGGATTAGCTGATGTTTGTAAAGCACTTTCAACATGTACAATGCTCCACGTACTGACACAGTGTGAGCTTTTAAGGATAAAAAATAGTTAGGTCTTAAGCTTGAAGAGATATGTTTAAATCTTGCAAAATTCACTGGAGGGGAGAAAAGTTCGCTGAAACTCTAGTCAAAGTTTTAAATAGCTAATAATATTAACCTGTCATCTCCGTTTACTTCTTGTAATATACTCCAGATAGCTCCTGTAGTATATAGATTTGCACAGGCAATGTATATTTATATTAAATAGACTACCTTTATATTGGGGTAAAGTGGCTGTTATTGCATGATATTTTTGTATTTTTTTATGAACACATTTCACATTATGTGGTTTTCAGTTCCAGTTGTGGTGTTTGTAATTGCGTGTGTTTTTGTCATCATTACCTAAGAGAAAACTGACTATTTCAAACATCGGTGCATTTTGTTATGTATCCATGTCCCACTGCTTCCATACATCCAGTTTACCTATCACATGGAAATTCAGTCCTGTCTGTAAGTTTTCTTATGAAGCTGAAGACAGTAAATCAGAAGGTAAGCTAGGATAGAGTGGGCTGTCCATTTAGAGTTGGATGAAAGTTCCCTAACTATGGAAAGGTCCAGTTCATAATTACTTAGCCAAATAAACAGTTATTCTGGCTCCTTCCACCAGAAATGTCTCCTCTTAATCATTTCCCATGACTATTGGGATATAATGCACCAGCCAGTATTTCCTGAGAACTGAAAGAGTAACAGTTATAGTTTTTGCCAAAGCTATATCATTGATATTGTAGCATGAACTTTGTTATAATTGTGTTTTGTTGTTCTGTTTGTAAAATAAGAATTGCTTGGCCTAAGCGTAGCTAAACCTTTCGCATGCATGATCATAAATAATAGCCAGATGAATGCTGCTTTAAACTAGTTCTTTGAGAAGCAGTGGTTCTGCCACTTCTTAAAGGTTTCTGTAGCGTGTGCGCGCGCGTGTGTGTGCATGCCTGTGTATCAATCTGTTCTTTTCACATTCCTCCATGCCCTGAAGCAGATATCCTGCCTTGTTTTTGAATGCTACTGAATATTATTTACTCCATGTTAAAGAAACATAAACATTCTTTTCTTGCAAGTTGGGAGAAATATGAAAAGGACAGAATAGGAAGATTAATCTGAAATATTTATGAAAATTAAACAGCCAAAAAAAAAAAAATCCAGAAAGCCGGGACTATTTTTTTACTAATGTTTTAGTCAGTATGAAATGTATACTGTATATAAGTATATATACTTCCTCCCAAGTTTGGAGATCATCTTGGATTTGGAATTATATATATATATTCACACACAGAGTATGCAATTCCTGTAAATATCATGATTCTCCTGTTAACTTGTAACTTTTCTCATTGAAGTGCCTTGGGTCTTTAAGTTAGATGTCAATGATAATTACTTGCAGGTAACACTGGCAACCAATGGCAAATCTGCAGACTTCAGTGTTGTTGAGGAAGAGCCTTGGAAACGTGAAAACTAAGGGAAGAGAATTCCAGCTCCATCTTTAATAAGCCCCTGAAGCTGTCTTATGGTAAACGATTAAAGAAGATTGCTCTCTTTTTATTTAACATCTAAGGTTTCTGCTTATTAGGTTGTTAGCTGAAACTTAGCAAAGAGCTCATAAAGTCATTGTTTAGCTGAAGTGTTTTTTGCCAAATAACAACTCATAACCATCTATCTCCCCTGTGTCACTGTTTGAATGGATGCAGCTGGGGCATACTTTATGTGTAAAGAGATACATTCTCACCCGCCTTCCCCTTTCACTCAAGACACAGAGAATGTAGATGCTGCAAAATGAAAAGATCAGTGTGCCAGTATGGCTCTCTCCAGGGACTCAGGGTAACAAATATATAGTATCATATAAACCTTAAAGTGTTTTTAGTGTCTCTGTGACATACATATGAATCAGTACTGAGGCATACATTTGATGTATTTAACATTATTTAGCTACAATATTAACTGTCTACAAAGTGTTTTCTATCTGTTTAAATGATAATTAGGCCTTGTCTTGGGCAATGCTGAATTGTTTTATTCCTGTTACACTTTAAATTAAGTGTATAAGTGTTTCATTTAAATTTGGGGGCTAAAGTCATTCCAAGTGGAATTGCATTAAAATCCATACAGTCTATACATCCAAGATACTATACATCCATCAGCAATGATATATTGTAACTATTAATGTCATTCAGAATTTGTTGTAATTCAAATACAGTTTGTTGATGGTATAGGGATGGCTCACCTGCACCACCCCCCACCCCCTTTATCTCACTCAGTACTATCTTCCTCCACACACAGTCCCATGCACTGCCATGCAATTACGCGTGTAGTAAGATACTACTCAGAATAGATAAAGGGTTTATAGTTGGGCCCACAATAACTTTGATAATGAGGTGAAGCCAAATCCTGACCAGTTTACTCAGCTACAATTCTGATTGAATACAGCTTTCTGAATTTGATTATAACTGTACAATCAACACACAATGTTCAACTGAAATGAATTTACAAGATGTTCATTTATACCTTATGACACTAAGACCTGCAGGCATTCAGGCTCCTGACCTACTCAGATCCTTTTGAAAATGTTACCCATGTGTTCTTTATATGGACCTCCTATAAACTATATACAAAGATCAGCCCCTACCACCTTTCTTCAGAAGGTTGGGTCACTCCCACTGAATATGACTCAACCCCACAAGTAGTCCCCAGGAGACTATTCTGGGAAGAAAGTTTTATTCAACATAAAGAAGAATACTAGGATCTGGCCCCAGATCACTACTGAACATGTTTTTGTTGGGGATGAATAATTGTGTGTGACATGTTAAAATGTAATGGTGCTTAACACATCAGTTTACTGATGCATCTATGAAACACTTAACTTAAAGTGATAACTGTCTTCCTTCTCTGAACATTTCATGTTTGAGCCAACATGCTTAATACAGAAGCCATTATTCAGTCACATTTCAGATTTGAAATCTATAGGAAAAATGGCTAGGGTTGGGACTGAGTCAAGGAGGAAACCAGGAACTCAGGATTTAGGCCAGTAACTTGAATCCCTATCTCTCTGATGTGAAGTAACAATTTGTATTAATCTCTTTGTTTTCTGAAAAGTAATGACTGTAAAGAACAAAGCCTCTGAAGATATTTTGTCAACAAGTCTTTGTAACCATAAGTATTGGGAAAGATATAGGTGAAATCACTTATTATAGTGTTCTATGGCAGATCTGATCCAGGGACACCCTGCCCACTGAGCAAACTGTCTGTGTGTAACATGAAACGTGTGTATGTTTTAAAATTTTCTCTGAGTTGACCAGCCTATGAACTTATCTGAAACTTATAAGAAAGAAGGGGGAGTGTTTATGGATATATGTTACCCTTAGCCCATGGACATAGCTGCTATGGATGTAAAATACATGCAAATATTAGTCGTATTTGGCCCTGTAAAATCAATTTCTGAGTTTAAATCTTAATCTGGCTGGATTTTTTGTTTTTCATGCTCTGCATCTATGTTTGTGTGAGGATTTCCACCAAATCACTGAGCAGAACCAATAAGGACTATTTGCATGATTAATGATCTGCAGGATCAAGTCAACATAGTCACTAATCCTGTATTTGTTGTGTGGGAAATATTCCTTGTCAATGTTTCTGCTCCATTGACATCCTTTTACTACCATCCTAACCAAAATATTCTAGATAATTTAATAGGTACTAAACCACTGCATGCCCTATACACTTTACCCTGAAAACCTATAGAATTGAATAAAAGATAATACCTTTCTATAGGTCTTTTGAATCAACTTAGATGTTTATAGCAGTGCTAGATCTCTCTATTATATGCTATAGGATGGTTTCAAACAAACTTATCATTTTCTATTTGATTCCTTAGGACTATTTCATTCTTCAGTGGGTGTGTCTACACAAGACATTTTCTGCAGAGCTGGTCAATTAGCTCTGTAGTAAAATGTCACTGTCTACATGTGCAGTACTATTAGGCCAGAGTAAACTAATTAACTCCACCATAGGATAATACTGCCAGACACAAGTACTATCTTGTGATGGAGTTACTTACTTCACCGGACTGCACCTGTAGACACTGATGGGGCTGGCTGGGGTACAAGGATGCTACAGTGCAGGGTCTGCCTGCTGGCTAGCCCTGCCCTATAGCACCCTCATGTTCCAGCCAGCTCTCACACAGCACATTGAGCTGAGTTGGAGCAGTCCCAGGCTCACAGGTGATCCCCAGGGCCCCTGCCAGCTGGAGCTGCTCTGTCCCAACTCAACATGCTGTGAATCCAGGCATACATGCAAATGCTGTGCCCAGGAGAATTAAACTCCAGTGTGAACTGTAACAGAGTTAATTGCTCCACCCTCATTGCACATGTAGATGTGCCCAGTGCAATACTTAGGTGTTTGAAAGGATCCTATTCTTATCCTTCTGGCACCCAAAAATGTGAACCTACAAATGTACTCATGCTTTGCTTTTCATAAAAATGTAGACATAACCAGAAAAGGGAAAAGAAAAAGATGCCATGGTGTTCAACGTATTTAATGGAAAATTGTAAGTACTCTGAACTTTTCAAGATCAGGGACCTAGTCTGGATTTGAATAAAAGTTTTGTTTCCCTGTCCCCCACATGAAAAGCTGCCAAGACTGCTCCAGTACTCTCTAAAATGTACTATAATTGGCATAGCTATTTTTTGCATGTTGGCTCACCTTAAGTGTAATTCTCTTAGAGCTAAGTAGTAGTTATATCCAAGAACAGAATACTGAAATATAGTTGAGATTCACAAACATTTTCAAAGCATGGCCCATATCATAATAGCAAAGTATGCCACCTTCCATCCTGTTCTTGAAAATCTACTTTCCCTGTGGCAGCTATAAAGTGCTTACATTTAAATGTATTATTAAGAAGTTGATTAGTGTATTTTTATCTGTCTTTTAAAGTAATTTAGTAGCTGGAAAGATGTAGGAGAGCAACACTATGTAACTAGGCAGTTCCATACAATTGCACACTGAGAACAGCTCAGAATTTGCTTGTCTTTATCAGCTTTGAACAGACTGCCCTTTAAGGAGGTGTTCTTCAGATCAGGACTAATAGAGGGTGAGGTGAAAACTCCACCCACGCAGCCTTTTATTTTGACTAAAAAAAGCAGATTGCACAATGTTTAAGTAGGACTTTTGTAGCTACAGTAACTCAGGGAAGTTTCAATAGATAATCACCATGACATTCTTCTACTTATATGGAAATGGGAGAAGAGGAGCAATAGAGAAATACTGTTTTCGGTAAACTCTTTGTTATCACACAAGCTATAGACTTAACGTGGTGCTGCTCCAACAAGTACAGAATTTAATCATCAAAAAGCTTTCCATTACTCTGGGAAATGTAACTCACAATTGGCTACAATTTTATAGTTTGCTCCTTCCATATGAGGCTGGGTTGCTACTTAACTAAACAAACAAGAAAAACCCCAGAACTGGCCACTCAGCCTAATTGAAACTTCATATCTGAGTGGACAATGCTTGTTACTGGCTTCTCTCATTTAATCAGATTGTGTTATACAGTGGTTTTGCATTTGGCCTACAAAGCATTGCATTTCATTATTCATTTCTCTAGTGTCCGCAAAGCAAAATTAGGAGATGAGCACAGCAGAAGATGACATGCTTTTGGTGTTGGTATATGAACTAAAATTTCTTTCTACAGGCATTTTGCTTAGTCTTCTGTCAGTGATTTCCTCAATTGCCTACATACTTATGAATGATACATATGTGTTCCCTGGAATGCTGACATCAGCAGAAGATCATGGGAAAACTCAGGAAATAGCATGCTTTAAAAAAAATACACACACAAGCATTTTTCTGGATAGAAATGTACTTACATATTTGAATACTTTGCTGAATCAGGAATATTACTTAGTCTGTTCCGGTGATATTCTTCCAGGCCCATTGCACACTGTAGTGAAAACTGAATTTATCATAGAATCACAGGGTTGGAATTGATCTCAAGAGTCATCTAGTCCAGGTAGTACTGAATTTCTTCTTCAGTATTTCTTTCTAAAGAACATGACTGGCTTTGTGTAAAACAAGTTTGCACAGGATTTATGCATTAAGATACATAAATCTCATTTAAGGTTTATGCTAACTAAATCACAAGATAATACATACACCTCTCAGTCAAGGTTGTGTGACATTTTTTTTCCCTTTGGAAAACTATATTTTTTATGCTTGCAAAGTGTTGACCACTCTAAGCTCCCACTGAAGTCGACTGGAGCTCCCACTTAAGTCAAGTGTTCAGCTCCTTCCAAGATGCACTAGCATCCTCAATGACAGTCTGATTCACCTATGAGTAGGATACTTATTCACTCAAAATTCCCATTAATATTAAAAAGCAGAGAAAGATTATTATTGTTAATCCTTGCCATTTCCTTCATTACTGTTAATACCTCATCGCTCTTTAATGCTAGTTGGGGATTTTAACCCTGAGACCACAGTCCTAGAAAAGGAAGAGAATTTTGTCAACCATTTTAATGTGAGCAGAATCTGACTGCATTTAATACTGGGGCCCATGTTATCCTCTTTGAAATATTCTGTTTTCAGGTTCTTTATGTAGGGCAGTCAAAGGAATGTATAGTTCTAACTTTATCAGCATTTCAACAAGCACGTGTTCACTCTCTCCTATGTGGGGGACAAGAAAAGTAGTGCAAGCTAGAAGTTAATCTTGTGCAGGATTAATTCAGACATAAATAGGGTTACTGTAGGTCATGTGTTTTGCAAATGCTTTCAGGCAATCAATAATGTTGACTGCAGCTAAGTTAATGATCCATGTTGTCAGCTTTTGTTGTTTCCAAATTCTTGCATTATAGAAGAATCCAGGGAATCTCAAAGTCTAATAATGAAGCTTTCCTACCTCCTTGAACCAATGGAAATAGACTGTGCAGTTAGGCCCCCTCTACACATTTTATCTATTGGACAATTGTCTTGTTAATGCATAATAAAATTAGACTGGCTACATATGCAAATTAACTATTGCACCTTAAAAGGGTCCAACCAGCTATAAAGTTATTGCTTGATAACATGTAGTAGCATTATAGCTGGTTTCTATCCATCTTAGGCTGGAAGACTGCAACTGCTGTGATCTCCCAGGCGCTGGGGAGCACAAGGGACTGGGAGATCATAGCCAGTGCAGTCTCCCAGCTGCAGAGGTGTAGGGGGGTACTCCAGGCAGTTGCTGGCACCTGACGGGGCTCAGTCCTGGCTATGCTACATACAGCCAGGACTGAGAAACCCCTGCACCTGACAAGGATTTTTAGTCCTGGCTGTTTGTGTGGTCCAGCTGGGACTGAGAGCCCCGTCAGGTGAGGGAGTCATAGTCCTGGCTGTCTGGTGTGCCAGGAGGGGTGATTGTGTGGATCACACATTAGATCCTTTACCTACAGGTGTAGAGGGGGTCTTGGTTCCAGCTGACCCACAAAAATGATCTTTGCTTGGTGTTCCAGGTGAAGGTGGCTCTCCTGCTGATGTGGAAAGCTCCTGTGCTCAAAAAGGAAAGCTCCTCAAATCCAGAAATAAGTTTAGAATTCTGCATATGAACAAAAACAGCTAAAAAAAAATCAATGATTTTTTTTATAATCTAAGATATAGCTAGTGTTCATTTGCATCCAGAATCCTAATAAATGGTATCTGCCAGTATCTGTAGGAACACGGAATTCCAAAGTTCATTTCTTTTTTTTTTCTTTATTTAAGATCTATGAATACTGTAAATTTCTGATTTGTCTTCCATCCATTTTCACCATGAGTCCTTGGGTTAGAACATTGATAGCTGATGATCATTAGCAGAACAAACGGCTTGTCTTACAATAAAAGCTGCATCAAGAAGCAACAGCGCTCAAATTAATGTATGCTAGCACCAGCTGGGGTTCTCTTTAAGCAGTCAATTTTCTGAAAACAGTACCACTTGATAATCTCAACTTTAAAATCTACAGCCTTCTTTAAATGCCCTTAAAAAGGCTCTAAACTTTAGTACCAGACTTGAAAAACCTTATAAATATTTAAAAGCACATCCCTTACTCATCAGATTAAGGTCCATTTTATTTGCTCCATTTGGGTTTAGTCCAAGAAGCACAGAACAGTAAATAAAGGCACTTTATAAAAATGCACTGTAGTATTGTATTGCAATGAGCCAGAAGACTAACACTGATAACAATGTTACTGTGACCTCTTAAACTATCTCTGTAATATTTTTCAGATTGATTATTGTCATGAAATGTAGCACATTGGTCTGAATTAATCTCTGCTGTACTTCTGTTGATTTGAATAGAGTTACACCAGGGATTCATTCACTATATTATTATACCTGCTGTTGCTGTAGTAGCTTAACTTTTTAATGATGTTGTGTGGAACTATCATTATATAGAGAATATATTCCACACTAAAGAATGTTTTTAAAAATCACATGGGTGGTGAAGAAAAGACATTTACTCATTTTTCACTAGCAGAAGTCTTATGCACAGATTATAGCTGCAGACATAAGGATAAGCAGGATATTTTAAACAAATCTGTTGAACTTTACCTTGAGACAGTCTTTCAAAAGTGTTAACTTCTTGCTGAGTATTCACCAGAAACAGTATTCTTTAGCTTACATGAACCCAGTCCCTGCAGTCCTGGGGCAAAACTCAGGCAGATCATGTGATCATATCTACTTAAAGCAAATCTTCCATTATAGATAACGGGAGTGGTGCATAAATAAGGAGGGGAAAAGTTGGGTGTAGTGTGGTAGTTACTCTTTGCTTCCCCCTATGCTTTCTTAGGCTTTTGTTTGGTATTAAAATTGAAATCTGCTGCTACAACGAGCCAAAATGCTGCTACTTTTCACTAAAGCCCAGGGCTGAGAATTATTTTTACTCTGATATGCATAAACTATTGGCACAACGTTCTATAGACCCCTCCCTCCAGGTCTTTCCCCCTCCCCCAAAAGACATCTTCATCGGGTATGTAGAAACTTGGCAGCGTTCTGCTACCACAGTTACAATTCCTAAGGGACACAGCAGTAGTGCATTTAAAACCATAGTCTTTATGTAAAACTTGAGCTCCATATGGTAATGTTATAGCATTAACAAGACATGGAATCTGTTTGCTAATATGAGATGTCACTACCAAATGTGCTAATGAAAGGTTTGGGGAGACAGGGAGGCATATTTCTTACATCAACCAGCTTCTTGATTCTTCCTTTAATTATCTATTTGTCTATTGCTCCATCACCTGCTGTTCTTGGAGTATATAATACTTCTAGTTTGATTTTCAAAAATAAAAAGGAATGCTGAGATTCTTCAATATGTACAAAAATACTCTGTGAAATACACCTTTACACCTACAAGATTGCTTTCATAGATACCATCACATAACTTAGATTGTCTAATTATTGTACAGAGCTTTGTAAATAAGTAGGGTAGTTTGCAGGGATTTTTGTATTGTTCTTTTCTATTTGTTTTCTACAGTTTGGAAGACCATTTGCAAATTTTGCGTTTACAAAGTGATTTTCACAGGCCATACTGTAGATTTGAGTATTTCCAATTTTGATGTAATGTGTAGGCTTGTAAGTTTTTGTGTACTGCAGGCTCTCTTTTCTTCTTAAAAAGTCAGCAAAAATCCATAGACTTCCTTTCAACTTCTATCCTTCTTTCTTTCTTAATGTATCCAGTTTATAGTGTGAACTGTAATTTATAGAATGCACGAGTAAAAAATTACATATGTATTTATATTTGTTAAATATGATATGCTCAAAATTGATTTAGCTATTAATATAGGTTTTATGGGTCTGTACTTGTTTTCTGGAAATGAGAAAGAACTACATTGTAGACTGAACTAAATTACTTAGTGTCTGTAATTTACAGACACACAAATATTTTCTTACAATATTTTCTATATGACCATATAAGATACAGAAAGCCTCCTTACAGGTAATCCATACCTTAGCACAAAATCAGATTTCTTATAAACTTTTAGAATCAATAAGTTTTTTCTGTATTATGTTTAATGAACTTGAGAATAGAAACTTAGTGATGACTAATGAAGCACAAACGCAAATAGGAATTAAGAATTTCAAGGTGTCCTTAAATGCTGCAGTTCATTATGGAACACTATGGGTACGTACATACATACTAACTTTCTGACAGTTAAGTCAACTTAACTTTTTAAAGTCGACTTAACTGTCAGAGCATACACACATATGTATAGCACAGTTGACTTAAATGTGGCGCAAGATAATACACCTCCGAGGTATATTATTCTGAGTCACGCTAGTTAAATCAACTCTGCAGGGGATGGCTCACAAAATGGCTGCCACCATATCAAGGAGCAGTATGTGTGTACACTCCAATGTGGCTTAACTTAAGTCAACTTAGTTAAGTTGCCTTATTTTAAGTAGACTTAGATGTGTGTACGCACTCTATGTTATTATATCCTGAACAATCTTCTAGATTGACTGTCTTGGGCAACTGTCCCTCATTTTGTACATTTGACCTGTTTTTACCTGGTCAAATCATAGAGATCTTTCTCAGGGTCTGATCCTGCATAATTGATTTACCTACAACTCCTGTTCGATTCATTTGGAGACTCCAAGGTGCAAAGAATACATAATCAGACACACAGTCCATTTTCCTCAGGCAAAGCTCATACGAGTTGAGTCTGTGTAAGGTATTCAGTGTTTGGCTTCTTAACTTTGCCTCCATGCAAATGGACCAGTGACACAACTATGGGACCACTTCAGTTGGGTTGCATATGTAGAAATACCTTTTGCCTTCTTAAACATTTATAAGAGAACAAATAGCATATTTTTGTTCTGAACACATAGGATTTGTTGGTTTGGGGTTTTTTGGGTTTTTTTTTTAATAATACTGTATTCCTGTTAGGCAAATACCTGTTAGACTTGATGTTAATGAAGCATATTTAATTAATAAGGAAAAGTGATTGGAGTAAATAGCTTAGTAAAAAATCAACAACAAATTATGTCAAACAAAGTCCCTTGTATAATGAACCATCCCCGTGGCATACAATACAAAACAAAGGGGGTACTGAACAGAATGCCTGTCCATGAAGCTGATGTATTTTCAGAAATTAGTAGGGCCACGAGACTCTCTTGAAGTTTAAGTACATAAAATACACAGTAGGTATATATACACGTGTTGATGTACCCTTATTTTTTAAATCTCCCCCTTATATTTTTAAATTAGATATATCGGATATTCTCTTATTAGATTTGAAGGTAGAGTTGTAGTAGAGGAATTACTAATAGCTGTCTAAGCATGGAACCCTATAAATGTAAGTTTTGACAGGTTGTTCAAGCATGATGATCAGTGCCTCTCCGCACTTTGTGTAGATAATGTAGCTATCTCTGTGTAATTTCAGTGAAATGGTATATACAGTATAGATAGCAGTGTTTTAATTTAATTTGTTGATGTGTATTGAAATGTAGCATAATATTTGGCCTGTGTTTTGAATTTTTGTTTTCATTTGCTTGTCTGGTTTTGGGTTGGGGTTTTTTTGCTTGTTTGTTTTTTTCTTTTTTAGCCATTTAACTAAAATAGTTTTCCATAGTTTGGTAATTGCATTTATATGTATGTAACAAAATGTCAATGCATATCTTGTTCTGATAATGTTCAAAATCCTATATGCAGCCAAGTCATTGTAAATATTTTACTCTTAGTTTTCAACTATCTAACCAGCACTGTGTGTATGTGCGTGTGTGTGAATTTAACTGGTACTTAGCGAAAGTGATTGCAGTATGGATTACTGCACTGTGAATGCAATAGTTGTTACATTTTGAATTAATGTATGTGTAGAAGGATTAATTTAGTTCAGCAATACATTTGTCTTGTATACTTTGCATGTTGAAAATGTAGCTCCATAAGGTTAGTAAGTCACTGCGTGAATTCACATAATGATTATGAGGAAAAATCAACCTTATTGTGCTCTCCTAAAGATGTAGATGCTGCCTTTATCCTTGGCAATTTGTGTAGCTTGCAACATGGAATCCAAAATCACGCAATAGCATTTTCAAATTCCTCTAATTTAGTTTCATTTCCTGCTGGACTACAGGTGCAAAGAAATGACAGAGCCTGCCATTCAGTCTTAAACAGAAGCCTAAGCTTGCCTGTTTATTGTAAAATGCCCTACACTGCAAAACATCAACCCTTGTTTCATTTCATCTAAGAAAAATCTGAGGAAAGATACCTAGAATCCTGAGTGCACATACAAAAAAGTCCTCGTGTTGTTAAATAAGATTTTTAATAGCTACTGAAAATTAAGCATAAAATGGAATGCTTGCTAAGAGAAAGAGGAAAAAGAAGAAAAAAATGTCTTTGGTGTACATTATATCTATTTTATTTATAAAAGTATACATGTCTTATATGATGCACATATATTATACATATGATATATATTCAATGGCAGAGATACTGTAAAACCTGTACCACTACTCAGATCAATGAATATATATGGGGGAAAAGCCCCCTCATTTCTGGGCTGAAAACAAAGTACTGTGAAGTGCAGTTGATTCTTAGTGAATCTGAGAAACCTCAGGAGAGGTGCACAATATGATGAAGCTGATTGAACATGGAAAAAATAAGCCTGATTTTACTCAAAGTTAAAATGTAATTTCATTAAAGTACAAGGAATTGGGCCAGTATCAAACTGGAATGAGATTACAGTTCGGCTCAAGCAGTTGCAAGGAGTATAATTTGTGAGACACATCATAATATTTGATCAGAATTAAATACTTCTACAGAGCTCCATTTCCTCCCTGCTTAATTCCAGGCCTCAAGGATCCTTTCAGGATTGGGGATCTTTACATGTTTCACATTAAAAAAAGCAAGAAAAACAAGAGAGAAGCTTGATCTTTTCCTTAGATTCAAAACGTTCACCTGGGACTTGTGGCGATGTAGTGTACAGTATTTGTAGCACAGTTTGTTTAAAGACTAATAAATGCAGATGGTAACATTTCTACCAACTCTGGGCTCCTCTCTTGTATAATGTAGTAGGAATGCCTTGTTGACTAAGTCTATATATTTTTTGTAGTTCAGACCCTCTCTTTACAGTTTCTTTAGCTGTTTGCTTTTAATGCTTTTCTTACTGTGTAAACTTACTCTGTAACTTTTATGTATAAAACAAACTGGACATTCTTTATATACTGGAAATAATCAGTGAATACAAGATTTCACTAAGTGTTGTACCTTTTCTGTACATATCATCAATAAACGTTGATTCATAATTTTCATGGTTTGTGTCAGCATTATGACATCCATTGCTCCATTACAACTTTAAAAAATGGATATTAGCTTGGATAAAAATGAATGAGCTGATTGCCCCTCTTTCCTGAATCATTTAGATATTATAGATGTTGGATTTGTGGAGAATCTCACAACTGTATACTGCAAATATTTTCAGTACATAATTAACAACTAACTGTCAGGAAACAGTCTGTTTGTGTGTTGTCCGAATCCACTCCAGGATGCTGAATTATGATGATACTCACAAAGGGGTAAAATGGAGAACATACTGTTACTAGAGGGGTGTAAGTAGTAGCCATGTTGGTCTTAGGACATAGACAGACAAGGTTCTTTGGGTAAATTCGCTATCTTTTATTAGACCAACTAAATAGTTGGAACAATTGTTCTTAGCAAGCTTTTGGGCACAAACAACCTTCAGCAGGCTGAGAAAGCATCTGCAGATGGTCACTTCACCTCATTCTAACCTCTACTAAAAATTAAAATCTGGCTTTTATTAGCTTTTCTGAAAAAAAGGGGAGCTCAAGCTGAAACACTGGAGGTCTTTGAAGCAGAATTTATTTAGTACTTGAGTTATAATTAGGAGATATTACTGAAATGAATCATTGTCACAGGTGCTAGAAGCTGTTAAGTGTGAAAGGGAAGCTAAACTATTTATTATTGAAGTGGGAGATGTAGAATTATTATAATTGAAATGGCATTAATTGTTGAGATTTGATAACCTGCTCTACTTTAGGTTTACCTCTTACTAAGTTAAGAAGATTTAGCATTCACTTGGGGGATTTCCAAGGTTAATTTACCATTATTCCTTCTGAATTAATAATAAACCAAAAACCCATTTCCAGTGTGACTTTAACTGAGCCCTTCTCCATTAAAGGAATAGCTGCCATAAAGAGAGTAAATTGTGGATCACTCTTGCTCATAATATTGTTAGCTGAGTCAGAGGCTCAGAGTTATTTATTAAGGTCCCCAAAACTAAGGTTTGCTTAATGGTCTAGGAATTGCCTAAATTACTTAAGTATTCGAGAACTGATTAATACATACACTCTCTCTATTGCATAATATCTCAGTCAGGGTGTAGCTTCCTGGTTCACTGAAAGGTGACAATAGGGTCAAGGAATGTAGGAAAGAATGTAAATGGTCATTTTAATGCAAGAGAAAGCAAGAGAAATGCAACGGAAAGCAATAATATTAGGCTGTGTATACATACACTGCTATGTGATTGGATGGATCATAAAATAATGTATGTAAAAAATATGTGTTTTCAGAAGAGGTTTTGACTTGTATACTATGGTCTTTATCCCATCTGTCAATTGGATTGAGCAGCCAACTAGCTATTTGATTTCTACTCACTGGTGAACCTGCAGTAGGGGGCTGGGAGAAGTATCCCAGAAAGTATCAAAAAAGCTTTTTTTGGAACTCTTCTTGGGGCATGTAAGGAAACAGCAGTGACGAAAAAGTTTTTGAAAAGAATGAGACTACCAGAGTCCCTAAATCTGAGAAACATTTTTTTTGTTTGTTTCTAGTAGTAAACCAGAAGAGAAGTCATGAGACTGAAAGAAACAGGTGCACCCAAAGCTAGCAAGACAGCTTTAATGGATGAAGATATACTCAGTCAGACTGGCTAGTATTATTATTAGTAAATATATTATTGAATAGCATCTAAAATACTCAGGCTACAGGAGCTGTGCTATGCTGTTCTGAGCCTTTGTTCAGAAGGGCAACATGTAAATTAAAGATGCAAGGTTTTCTTAGGGCGATATGTCATATTGAACCAACTACATAGTTGGGATAAGAGATAGAGATAGAAATCATTGCCTCTTGCCTAATTCCTGGACTATCATGCATACAACATCACTCTGACAGTACCATGTAAATCAAATAAGTAAAATGCAGTGGGACCTCTGATTCAGGCGCCACATTAGGTGCCAGATGGTATGAGTAATACAGAGGCAGCAGGCTGTGACACTGTATGCAGAGAATGAAACACAATATCTCTTCCTTAGAAGTAGGAAGGAAACTAGACTGTTATAATGTGTCTGGTCTAGTCTATGTTTCGGTGATCTTTGTCAGTCACTGAGGTAGTGTGGTGCTGAGTATGACTCACATAGGTAGATAAATTAATTAGAGAGTGGAATGTTCCCACAGGAAACTTCTCTGGTAGCTTCTGGAGGAAGTAATGCTCTACACCTTGCTCAACAATGACAAGATTAAAAAAAATAAAGGCAAAAGGAAAAGGGAAGAATTTAAAAGGACATGTCTGAAAGATTTGGATTTGGGTCTGCTAGGGGGATGGAAAGGGCTACAGCCATCATGAAGGAAACAAATCTAGAAACTGACTTAGAGCTCATGATTTAATTTCAGAGCACGTCACATTCTTTGAATACGCTTGTGTAGAAAGACAGGCAAGGCAAAGGCTCAGCCTTCTTGAAACACAACACAAAGCATTTTCTAACTCGAGCATTGTTTATGCATCCAAACAGAGTTTGTCCATCACCATTAATTTTATGAAAAATTTGCAGAGGTTTATCATTGAGGGGATAGGACAGCATGGCTAGTTAGTCTTTCAGGTGTGTTGAAACTAGCTGGAGAATAAGGATATTTCTCAGATGTCATATCTATATAGAGTAAGGTATCTGTAATTATTTGCTTTATTACTTGGCTTTAACAAGCATAAACAATAGTGCAAACATGCTGAGATGTCTTTGTAAATTTAATCCTCTCACTTCTCTGTCATTAACTCAAACGCAAAGTCTGTTGCGTGACCTGCATGAACTGAACTCAGTGGAAAGGTATCCACACAACAAGCTCTTTTTCACTTTTTGGCACCTTCAATAAGCCAAAGGTTGATGCATCATGGAAATAAAATTATTCGATCATTCTGATGATGGTCCTTGGCAAGCATTGGTAAGGTGATGGCATCAATGATATCCATATTATGTTTCTTCTGAGGGAAAGTAGGGATCTAAGTTTCCTGGTTTGTCACTCTGACAAAATGTTGCTTCTGGATAAAGAAAAGAAAGCAGTAAGTCACTGCTGTAACTATTGCTTGGTAAACATGCCAAATTAGTTCTGCACTAGCTAAATTAGGTATTGCTAGTAGTGCATGGAGCTCAGCATGGGCTAGGCTGCCCATGGTTTTGCCTGATTTCTCATCTGTTTTTACAGCTTTCACTGAGTCCTATACTTGTATCAGTACCAAAGTCAGCTGGTTTGGGTAGGTCTATCAAGGCTACAGTGAAGGCAGGTAAATAGGCTTCCCTGTAAATTTTGCCCTGTTCCTGTTTTGAACAGACTACAAGGTGAAATCCTGGCATCTTGAAGTCCCATCAAGCTCCACATCTCTCCCTGGCTTCAATAGGGCTAGATGCTCATGCATAATTATTTGCTACCTGGTGCCTTTCCTAATAGAAACATAATCATTTACTCAACCCATTTTCTAAATCATTTTCTGTCCATCAGATTTCAGTTCCTCACATTGCAAAAGAAGGTCTTAAGTAATGATTACACAGAACTGAAGGGAATCTGCTAACTAATGCTCATTGAAGTTGCAATATTCTTTCAGTAAGGCTAGCATTTTCTGGAATTCTTGGTGAGACCAAACTATTTATTAAAATACGACTAGGAGTGAAAGAATGTAGGGTGAAATAATGCTTAATGCTCAGGTTTTGTCCAACTAAGGACTTTTCATTTTAATGTATTTGCTTTATTTAGCTCTGAAGTGCATGATGCTGTGTCCTGGATTCAAATCACTGTGGATTCAAATCCAAATGGACTACTGCATATAGGACTCAGTGGTCTGCACCTCAGAGTAATAGCTCCAAGTGAAGATACCAAATGCTTATGTATTGAATCTGTTCTCATTAGAATTCTTATCCATGAGAATTCTTTATTCACTCCAGACCACGGATATTTGGACAGAAGCCCCAAGCCACAAATGGCTTTTCAACTTAACACTTCTGGTTCTTTGCAAAAAACTTTTTTTTTTTTTTCCAGAGTGCATTGGATATCTATATCTTATAATCTCAAATAATACAACACACACAACTGCATGAATGCAAAACACTTTTCTATATGCTATAGGTTCTTCTTCTGAACAGGAGTGTTAAGCTGCTATTCACCTAGAGGCACATATGTCATGTCTTTAATAAATACTGCTTAGGTTCCTCATCGAGACATGACAAAGTCACTGCTCCAGACCTTTGACAGCCATCTAATCCAAACTAAACTCTGATCACTAAATATACTTGGGAAAAGAAAAAAAAAATCAGAGTAACTTCTGCTATTTCTCAAGCGGAAAAGGGACAAATGCAGGGCTATGATTTAAATAGAGAAAAAAATATTATGATGTGCACAAAGTTTAGAAATTGTATTGCCATCAATTATGTTTAACCATGCCAGTAATGACATAAAGCTTTTCTTCTGTTATCTACAGAATTTGGAGCAAAGGAAAATTTAAGGCTGGTGTACTGACATCAAAATTCATCTCCCATCTGCCTCCAGGATATATTCAGACAAAGGGATACCAAACTTATTGCTGTAGGGTCAAAGTGTCAAAATATGCAGTTAGGCATCTAGTGGGATTTTTCAGAAGCACCTACACATAGGTGGATCTAGGATTTGGAAAAGGGGGTGGGGATAATTTATTATATCATAATTTATAGCAGAACACATTTTTCTCCATTAAAGAAAAATGAGAAGTTTTACTAATATGCTAGGGGCCTAGCACTACATTGTTCAGTATAAGGTCAAAGCAAAAACAAATATCACTTCTTTGGAATGTTAACTAATTCGCTAGGTTTTCTAGAGAGTTTAAAAAACACAAACTAGACAAAAATAGTCAAAAGATACTGTTTCATTAGTTTTGTAGTCATTATAATTAAATGTGCATCTCTTCCTCAGATTCATAAAACAAATCTAGTCTTCCTGAGCACCTTGGCAGTGTCTGTAATGCTTCAGTGTTACTCTTTTCTATACCTGAGTTAATATTATTAACACCTGAGCTACTAGTACCACACCTGCCTTAAGGGTTTTAGCTAGAGGTAAAAGAGAAGAGAGATATTACCAGAAATGGCTAACAGGTAGCAAAAGTGCAGAAGAGAAGATAAATAGAAAAGTGGAACATCAAGACCATTAAAAAAGAGAGTGTCATTAACACTTACGAAGAGAAATGATCAGGAACAAGATAGATAATAATGAGTCATTGAAGTCAACTGACGCCCTCAGTGCTGCCTAAATAGAAATGCCACTTCCCTTCTCATGCAGTTGGTTTTCATGTTTGGGTGGACCAGAAATCTGCACCACTCCACCCTCCACCCCCATTCACCCCTGCCCCTAAGCATCATAAGCATCTAATTCCCATTGAAATCAAGTAACTAGCCTACTTAGGTGGTTTTGTGAGTGAAAGAATCTTCAGGTTGTCTTAATCCCTTTGAAAAAAATAGCCCATAAACCTTACTTATGGCAGGAGTTGCTTGGTGGAGTAGAAACCTAGGGCCTCTTAGGTTACCTGTTAATCATGGCATAAATGGCAAGGGTGCTACTTGTACACCCAATTCAAGGCACCAAAAACAGCCATAATAATGCTCCATACATAATGCAGAAATTGTTTATGGCTGGTTTGCATGGCACTTTAAATTGAACACATGGTAGTTCTGGGATCCAGGTTGTCAATCAGGTTTGGGACCTCATAAGGGTCTCGAACATGTGGTGGACCTAGCTTTCAATTTATGATCTTGGCTCTTCCTGCACTGGCAAATACAATGTGTGTGATTGGAATTTTATTCCCAGTCCCAAATTGCACCTCCTGTCATGCACATGTGGTATGGCAGGAGATAGAATTGTTGGGATTGGGGAATCAGATCCCAGGGCACATTTAAATGAACATACACTGGGGCCCTAGTCTCATAAATCAGGGCAACAGAAATGGTCTTTCAAAGTTCTTAGTGCTCTTTTTTGTATTGATTAAAGAATCATTGCTATATCTTACATCATCATCATCATCATCACTGGTTTGCAGAGACAATATTCCTGGTCTCTAAGAAACAATTAGAAGCCTTCTGGGGCAAACTCTATCTTTTTGCAGCAAAAAGGTGTACTTTTCAGTCTCTTGTAAACCATTTTTGATGGTTCAAAAGGGTATGTTTAACAGATACAAAGGCTTTGTTCTGACCTTTTGCACAGGGGATGAATTTCATTCTTTGTGAACAAGTGATCTTAGACCTGCTGTGATTTTTTTTTTTTTTTATCACTGGCTTTGAAAAAAACTTCAATAGAATTTGTTCTCAGCTTCTCAGCAGAAGAAATGCTATTAGAAAATTAGCCACAAAGGACAAAAAGGAGAAAAGAAGAGAACACAACCTGTTGGATAACTGCAAATTTTAAGTTTTCCCTCTGTCTTCTCTGGCAAATAAGATGAGCCAATTCAGTAAGACAAAACTAGGCTTTTATTTACATCCATAATTTTAGAGCAGAGCTTTAAGAAAACAAAACAAAACCAGAAGAACAAAACATCTCCAAACTATAATACATGTGTACTAGAAGCTTTTGTACAGACTAATATCGTTACAACAGGGGTTGTCAACTCGGGGTACACTCCACGTCCAGCCACCGCCTCCATAAGGGGTACACTCCTTAAAAAAAGGTTGAAAACCCCTGTGTTACAAGATTGAAGTCTAAACATTTAATCATGGGTGGATCTTGAAAAGAAAAGTACAATAAACCAACCTATTGTTCTAGAGTGTGGCTGTGATCTTGCCCTTGTTTAGGGCTCTAATCCAGAGCACTTGCAAAAAAAAAAATAATAATAATAAAAAATTCCACTCCCTTGTCAGGGAATTGAGGAATCACAACAAAAACTCTACTGGGACCATTGTGTCTTGGATACTGGTTGAAGCTACAGCACACTGTGGAGGATTGTTTCCACTCAAGGGAGACTGCGCTAAAGCCCTCTCAGCATGAACAAAATCAAGAAAAAACATTTGATAAGCTGGGACAGGAGCCTTTCCACCGCTGAAACTGGCTCTCTGAAGTAGCTAAAGTGAGATGCACTGATAGAAATCAGTTGCAGCAGCCCTAGCTAAGCACTTTCTGTAGTACATGGAAGGTGGGCCAAAGCTGTAAATACAGTCCCAGATTGAATGTGTGGGCAGGAATAAAATGTATTTGGTTTAGTCCTGGCCGCTCTGGGCTGAGAGCATGCAAAGAAAATATGGCCACTGAAAATGAGCCAAGTATTTTTTAGATTAAGCCAGGAAAAAAAAAACAACAAACCCTGTGAGAAAGTCATGCCAATTGCCAGAATCAAGCTAACAAAAGCAAGGGAATTTGGATTTAAGGCTAAAAATCTAATCTGGTACTCTGGGCTGGGATTTTAAGAGCCACAACACAAAACTCACAGCCCATGGAGAAGTGTGTAGGGATGAGATTATGTGAACATTGAGCCCTCCTGGTCCTGGCTGCTTGGGGGTGGGGGAAGGAGGCTTACAGAGTCTCAGGAGCCTGCTTATGTTAAAGTACCTTCCCAAGCCACTGTGCTGCATGATGTGCCCCCTACTTCTGTCTTCAGTGCTTCCAGGAGGTGTTGCTACCCTAGTTCCTGCACCAGAAGAATCCTCTCCAGACAGACCGGAGCTTCTTAAACTCCTTCACCCTACTCTGGCCATTTTACCTGACGTATGCCATATTCCTTGTGCATGCAGGATCCACTACCAGTAATGGATCTAATTTTACCATTATGTTTTTCTATTGTTACAGTTGTGTAACTCCCTGATCTATTAAGCACGTACATGAAATGCTCCTGGTTGCTCTGAACTTGTATTCAAATCTTCAAGTTTCAGGACTGTTTATTCATTCTGCATTGGAGGGGCATTAGATAAATTGCGTGCGCAGTCTTGATTCAAAACACTGGAACCCCAAACTCTCTGCTTCCAGGGGACTGCATTTGTCTCTAAGCTACACATCATGCTTCCTCTTTCTCTAACCCTCTGACTCTTGTATTCTTGGCTGCACCGTGGCACTGATTCAACAGCAGGGTGGAGAGTATTCCCACCCAACCGTAGCCTGGAAGTTAGAGTACTCTCCTGGGAGTTGAGAGATATTGATTTGCACCCAGTCAGGCTGAGGAGGGCCCAGAACCCAGATCTCCCACTTGAACTGTTATACAAAAGATGAGCAAAACCAGTTCCTCCCCCTTTGGCTGTGTTTTTGAATGAAAATGGCCCCCAACTGCTGTGCTTTGTGCTGAGCTCAGTATTGTCAGTGTGTATTGGGCATGCTCAGGGCACACATATTGGACTGGGTTGACCACTGGTCTGTGAATCCCAAATAGATGTAGATGGGACATGAGTTAATTAGTTTGGGTGCAGTACTGTGCTAACACAGCTATAGCATCCTTGGCTCCAGAGCTTGCACATGGAGAGCTTCCATGGATACCTCTGCATGAGTGCTGTCTTGTACTGCTTAGAAATCCCCTTAGTGCCTCTTTGGGACCAGGCCCTGGGATGTTAGCTTGGACCCTGAAAACTATGCAGGCTGTAGAGAATTAAGGTCCTTCTATGTGGCAGTCTTAGGTCTGAGTACATCAGGCAAAAAAGTATGAGGTGTCCAATTTTATTCCCCAATTTTCACTTAAAACTAAGCAAATGCTTCTGATTCAGCGCAATGAGATAAGAATTTGGCTTCTTCACTTTGAGGAACAAAATGTCTGTAATTTGGACACTACAAAAGAAACCAGAATTTCTAAATTTGATATAAGAAAATCAGTCTTTAATCCAAGCGTCTACCTTAAAAATTACCAAACCATTTTCCCTCTGAAAATCTCATGGAAGGAAAAATAGACACCTCTAATTGTTTCTGCAATGTATTTCTTTTCAGCAAGTTCAGGCTGGAACAAATTTTTACGGTTAAGCTAAAAATAGGGACTGGTGAGCAATGTGGAAAGGAAGTGTTTTGAATCTTGCAAAGATTATTTTGGGCTTTGCAGATTCTTAAAACCAGGTCTGATTTGCAAGCTTTATTCTCCTGCACATTAAACAGAAACTTTTTCTGCAGTAGTGATTTATTTTCAAACGTTTATTTTTCTTAGTTGGGGGAAGCTAGAGGAATATAGAAATAGTCCCAAAATGTAGTTTGGCACAACTAGGTTCCCTGTGCAGGGAATTAACACTGCATGTCTACTTTCTTGAGGACTGTATTCAGTGAATTTTTATTCACTGTTTCTTTTTTTTGCACTGTTCTTATTGAGTTGTTACTTTAATTTTAACATTGGATTTTTTTTCTGCTTCTTTTGCTCCTAACCAGCAGTTGAAACCAAGGGTGTTTAAATCAAGCTATCCAATCCCTGTAATGGAGAGTTTTCAAATATAGGCAAAGGGGATTCAATCACCACATCTCAAAAATCTTTGGCAGCATTTCTATATCAAAAGTGTTACTCTTCCTATAGGCAGGCACTATTATAATGTTGGTTCTCTGGCACCGTGCAGCTGAAAAGCAAAGGTAGAGCTTTCCTTTTTTTTCAAGACATAAGGCACTTAAATCCAAATGGCTTTCTTAAACCCACATACTATTAAAGGTACTTTTCAAAAACAGCTGCTTTCTAAAAAGGCATAGTTTGCAGAGTCTAGGCAATGTTTATACACACAAAGGTAAATTTTCATTCCATATTACATGGCAAATATTCTATAATTCCTCCTCAATAAGAGCAAAAAACAAATGAATCTAAAGCCTCTAAATGTTGCATAAAATGTAAAATATATTTGTACCAGAACATCTTAACATTGACGCTTCCAGAAACCCTGTCATATGCATGGGGAAGTACATCAGCAACAGGACCTTCGAACAGGCAAGTTAATGAAAGCAAAAGAACAATCTGAACATCATTATACAACTTTACTAAAGTTTCCCCTGTCTCTCCTTATCCTGAATAGTGAAAGCAATTTGTTCTCAACAGCAGAAATATGCTCTGGGTATATGCTGCTTCCCATCTGCCACAGTAAGAGCTAGAAAGAAATTGAGGGTGGGTTCACAAACAGTTTGCACACAGTAACAAAAGTTTCCCCTGGAAAGACTGATTCATGTTCTTTTTCTGAATTATAAAATGTTCAAGTCTCATTTGCAAATTCCCAGTGATGGTAAAGGAATTTACCCACCTAGTAGAACAAACATTGCACTCTTGCTGTATCACATCTCAGTTATATATCAAAAACTTCTTGCTGCTTTAAGCATTCTCAGTCCCTTTATAATCACATTGGGCTCTCATCCTCAAAACACCATTTCACAATACTTGCTTCACTTAAGTGAATGTGATTTTTGCCTTTGACTTCAGTGGAGAAATGAGTTCACCTTAGCTACTTCAGGTTCCAACACTTTATTTCCTACATCAGAAAGCTAATCACCACCTTGGTCTATCCAAAAGGCCTATATATTTTTTATCTAATTCTAAGATAAGACATCTAATTCAACCTAATTTCTTGCAACCAGAACAGTAAAGGCCACGAACAGCTTAATAAGGTAAAATAATAGCTCTTGACTTCAGCTATTGAATAGAGTAATTTCTCCCCAGGGTCCAATCTAACCCAAAACAACTCCCATAACTGCTGGCTCAGTGAAACACCCCAAGTCTCCTGGGTTTCACAGCTATGGATGCTGATTACAATTGTGAGAGGGAAACAGTTACTCTCTAGCAGCTATAGAACAGCTAATTAGAAGCTGCCCATAGTACTCTAACCAAGAGTGGAGCCTCTCTCTGTGGTCAGCTCCTTTACTAGGTGGTAATCAGTAGGGGTGTGCAAAGTGGGCCCTATTCAATTCGGATTCAGATTTGGGCCGAATCAGGGACAGTGATTCGATCCGTTGATTCAGATCACTGTCCCTGATTCAATTAATCTGAATCAGAATCTGAATATTCAATGCTGATTCACAGAATCAGGGATTCAGCCATAGACACAGCTTTAAATTCTTTTCTACATACCTTGAGGTACCAGACATGGCTCGTGTGGGGGGGGGCCCTCCATGTGCTTGGCAGCGAACCCAGAAGTGGACCGAAAGTACTTCCAGTCCACTTCCGGGTCTGCTCGGGAGCGCATTGGGGGCCCTCAGTACTCCCCCTGGCTCAGTGATCTGGGTGTAGGGGGACCCCAGGTGCCCCCCCAGACCCAGGAGGCACCAGTTGCCAAGCTAGAGGGGTGCGGGGGGGTCCCCAGACCCAGAAGTGGACCGAAAGTGCTTCTTGTCTGCTTCTGGGTCTGCTGCCGAGGGCACTGGGGAGTGCCCCGCATTTCTGTGGGACACTCCATGCGCCCCAGCATTACAGCATTCACTAGCCCCTGCTACCTAGAGGTATGTAGAAAAAAACATTTAACGCTGTCTCTATGTCTGAATCTCTGAATCTTTCCGAATCGATCTGGAGGGTTCCAATTCGATTTGGAGAAATTAAAGGGTCTCCTGATTCGATTCAGATTCGAAGATTTGGCCACCGAATCAGGCCAAATCTCCACTGAATTGAATCATAGACTGAAGCTTCTCACAGCGCTAGTAATCAGGCCCTGGTAATGATCTCTTTGGGAGATGAATCAGCATGCTCAAAGCTACTTAATGCAAGGACAAGTTTATATTACTCTTATATTACATACAGAAGATATCCCTGAGATGTGACAAAGCTCCCTAGAGCCTGTGGGAATTCAAAATTCTCCCTGACACTGTGGAAAGGATTTTTAAAGGATTTTAATATGAAGACTGTTAATGTAAGGTAACGCACCACCCTTCTCTCCTTTAAGCAAACTATTCTTTTTAAGATCATCAGAAAATATGGGGGAAGTCAATCAATCAGAATGGGTTAACACTCTTCTTAACCTTCTCACACTCAATATTCAACCTTCTCACACTCCTCTATACCTTCAATACGTTAATGAACAACTCCATGTAAGGACAATTTTCAATTATGCCTCTTTTTTTCAGTGCTGTTTGAGTAAATGGGACACCATAGGGATGTTCTTTGTTCATTTTGCTGAAGTAAACCAGTCTCATCATGCCTGCCCACTTCTCATGTGTGCACCAATGTAACTCAGGACCTCATCTGTCATACCAAATGTAAAGTCACTGAGGTGATACTAATAAAAACACTTGATTCTATGAGGTGCTGAGCTACCTCAACTGCCATACACTTCAACAGGAATCAGAAATAATCAGTGTCTACCTGGACTGAGCTCTAAGTGAGATGAGAAAAAGATCTCTTATTTAATATCTAGTAATGAGAAGTTACCCCTTTTGGGACTAGAATGTTGAGTTCTTTTCTAGTTTAAAAATACTTGGAAGGCCTACAAAATGCTTGTTAAGGATGCAACCATCACACAGCATTTCATTTTGGTCGGTGCTAGACTTTTCAACCAAGAAAATAGACAGATGGGTCATTGGTACCATAAAAACAACTAGCTTGCTAACTGGCATCATAATATTGATGCCATCCTATTTCTTTTCCTCTCAATTTAAAATCAAATTTATTTTTGGAAGCTTAATTTACAATATTTTTAGCAAGTATATGTCTGGTTACAGTATAGAAATTATAGATTTCATAGATTTCATAGACATTATGGCTGGAAGGTACCTCAGGAGATCATTGAGTCCAGCCCACCTACCCCAAAGGCAGGAAGTCAGCTGGGATCAAAGGATCCCAGCAAGATAAGCGTCCAAATGCCTCTTAAAGGAATCCAAAGAAGGTGTCTGCACCACCTCTAGAGGGAGCCTATTCCAGGCTGTGGGGGCTCGGACAGTAAAGACATTTTTCCTTATGTGCAACCTAAAATGGTCTTGGAGGAGTTTGTGACCATTGGTTCTTGTCATCCCTTGGGGCACTCTGGTGAACAGGCATTCCCCCAGGTCCCAATGCACAACCCTGATGTACTCATAGGCTGCCAACAGGTCACCCTTGAGCCTGAGCTTTTCCACGCTGAAAAGTCCCATGGCTCTCAGCCTCTCTTCATAAGGCTTATTTTCTCCTTATACGTTCTCCTTTCTAATTAATCTGTTAAATAAATATACAAATATATCAAGAGTGCTCTGAAAAAAAGCCTAACCTATCTAATAATAAAAAATCATCCCAGTACAAACACTTGTTATATTACATGCACAAAATGATAATCAAGGCTTGAAACTATAATGCAAATTAATTAATTGCACATATGTCACATGACATGATTTAGAAAGAATCATTGTAGCAGTATAAAAGAAGGCCATTGCTTTTGCATAAGAATTTAGGCATTACCTTATCTAAAGAACTCAGAAGGTGACAACCAGTATTGTCTATGCAATAACTACTGAATGTAAAATGGAGTAATCAACAGAAGACATGGCAGATACTCCACCCAACATCTACTTGGGTTGTAACATACCAAAGCCTGAACTTAGAAAGAACTATGCTTCGAGACAATGAGAGAACTACCCCCTTTCAGTAGTGGCCTGTTGAATTGGGGGTGAATAGGTCTTTTCCTGGGGCTCTGCACTCCAGTGAGTTATAGCCACTATGCCAGTTTAACTGTATCCTTCAAGAGATCATGCTGATTTAGAATTACTAATGGAAAGACTGTTTCAAAATACTATTGGAATGAAAAAAAAATCAATGCATGAAATAAACAGAAACATACAGCATATCTCAGTGATATAAGGGGTTATGAGAAGTGATGAGAAGACTGACCAAATCTGGTCCAAAAATGGACTAAATTTACTGATCATGTCAACAGCTGTAACTCCACTGACCTCAATGTGGTTGCACATATTCAGCCTATGAGCATCAACATATGGCAGTGTACAGATGATACATATCACTACACATGGAATCAGTACATGGCCTATGCACCACACAAGCCCTGCCCATGAGACTTAAGCAAGATTTGTGCTGGCCACTCTGTGTGGGGGTAAGTTTAACCCTTGCTGATATACCTAAGAATAGGAAGAAGGGTGCAGTATGTCATAAGCAAACATTTAGAGAATGGTTTGCAATAAAAAAAAAAAAAATCACAGCCACAGTAATTTGGCAGGTTGTGGTGCCAATAAAGCTTATTACCATAGTCAGAGCCAATATCCAAATTGTCTAATAATATCTTTACTGACAAAAGTTTCTTTAGAAAAAGAAATAGGACTATAGCTGAGCACTTTTAAGTGAAATAAGAGAGTTATAGCCAGTCAAAGCATAAAAATCCTAATTGGTTTTGTACCTGATGGTTGTTTTTGATTAATATTACTTTTGAGCACAATTCAGGAGCCATTCACTCCTTATATTTTTTTTCCTTGACAATGGTGGTGGGCACTGGCTATTAGTGGCAGTTGGACTGCACTGACTGTGTATTTGCACAAAGAGACATACTGTACTGCATGGCATCTTAGTTTAAAACAAATACTTTACATAAATGGACATACAAAGGGGAAAAAAAAAAAACATGTGGCAATGCAGCTGCAGCTATTCTATGTTGTTAGAGTTGTCTGCTTTCAGTTCCTTTGATCTTTTGGAGATTTCCAACTTCTTGTTCCAACAAGTGAACAATATTTCTTTTGGCATTTTTAATAAGCAGAATTAAAAAAAAAAGATGGATGAAGTGGAATTCAGAGTAGAAAAGAACATCACATAAATTTAATTTGGCTTTTAAAAATATCAGCAAGATGGTGCAACATGCAATAATTATGCCAAAAAACAAGCTGTGTGTTAGACTCAGCGCCTCAAAATAAAAACTGTGAACAGGGAAAAATACAGCCCTATTGCACAGGAAACAAAACACTGCCCATTTTCTTTGATCATTTCCTATTGCTGAATTTCTAAATGGGTGTTTCAGCTGGGGTTGCTGCATTTATTTATCATCCTAACAAACAAAGCGCATTAAAAAAACATACTGAAACTATGATCAATGGGGAAGAGCAATACAGCTTCAAAACTGAAGAAACTCCATAGATCGTTAAGATAAAAAAGTACAGAAGTTTATTATGTATCAACTCAAGTTTTCATGTCTTCATTTCCACCCCCACTTCCTAATAAGAATGATTGGCATTGCCTGTCCATGGATTTTTAGAAATGAAGAGATAAATAAGCTTTGGGGTCCTCTCATTACATATCATAAAATGCCACAGTTTCCCCCAAGCAACAGCAACTCCGGAATTCACCGACCAAACTTTTCAGGGCCACGAGGCAATTTTGAAGGATTCTAATGTTACAGAATCCTTTATAGGCCTTTTCCTTTAACCTTTTTTTCTCTAGATATTTCTTCCTCACTTATGCTTCTACCATGATAAATGTAATACCATAAATGCCTCTAAGTTGAAGTGACTACATATTTCCGTAGCTTCACTCAGTGAAGGTATTACAACTGGGGAAAACATCATATAAACTTCCATCCCTCATAACACACAACAGAAGATGAACATCCTCCTGGTAGGAACTGGAATCTGCAAGATTTATGCATGGCTCAGGGGCTTAGTTAAGAAAGCAATGTCAATTTTATAACTTGGACATGATTTTTTAAAATGTAAAAAGAAGCAGGAAATTTATGCTTAATTATGCTCAAAAGAGATCAGTAGCACAGTGCATCTGTGGGTTCCAGTCCCAGTTCCATAAGAATTTGACTTCCCCAACTCTTGATCTATAAGATGGCCCACCATTATTACACCCCAGTCTTCATGTCAGCCTCTTGATTTTGTGTTTCGTCAGAGGTCAGGAATTCATCATATTGTCCCGTTCGGTCATTTGACTGTTCTTTATGCACCAAATGCACCATTTCTTGAGACTTGCTGGCTTCTCCATTCAGTCCACCTATCTTCTTGTCCTCCACTGCCCCTTTGCCATTGTTAATCACTAGTTTCTTCTTCTGTCCACATCTAGCAAAAAAATAAAGACAAATAGAGATTATGGTATTAGGAAGTACAAAACACTGACTGCATATTTTTGGAAAGTGTTTACAGGAAGCAAAGAACTTGAATCTGCCAATGGAGACATATGCAATGCAGTAGGTAAGGCTGCGAAAGGTAAAGGTTTCTCAGGGGCGAGTTATAAAGGCTCTTATCATTGCCCTTTTTCTCCTTATATGAACTTAAATGGAAGCCCAGCGCTTTCAAGCATATCATCCTTCATGTATAGCTAATTTATTACTAGAGAGAGAGAGATGGAACTAAACAAAATCTGGCCCTCGGCTTGAATTCCTAAAATTCTTAAACTTTCAAAACGTCTGTAAATTTGGGTTAAGGCCCATCTCTAGTAATCCAAGAGGACTGCTTAATTTTTCTGTCTAGTCTGCCAGGACTGAACCAAGTGAACAACTTAGGGTTATAACTCTACTGTCAACATTCAGATCATTAAAACAGTATAAGATGGAAAATAATTGTGCTGTGGTGGTACAGTAATAAAGCTATCTATGCAGATCTATTACCAGTCTAGGATGCCCCATCACACTAATTCAGCTTTTTGGCTCTGTTGCATTGAGGAGGTGACCTTCCACCTCTGTACAGCCAAATATAGATCATTAAAATGGACAAAGAATATTCCTTAAATAGCTACTGTGTTTGTGCAGATGTACTTTAAAATGTTTCCTGCTTTGCTTAAGCAAATTCTGTCTGAATTACTAATTTGGCAGTTAAATAGTTTTGCTACTATCCCTTGGAATCAAGCATATTTTGTGTTAGCAGACTGACATATGACAGCTGTTTTAGCCAAAGTGACCGCCAGTAAAGCTGCCTTGTCTCAATCCACCATGTTTACTTCATGTAGCATAATGGAACAAATCTTGTCCTGATTTACACAAAAGAACAAGAGCGAGAATACTGTACAGTAAGTAATTCACACAGCTTAGAAGACAGAACAGAACTTCTCTGCAACACAGTTCCCAAACTGTGCTGTGTTTTTCCAGAATTGTGAGGGGAAGGTCTTAAAAAGATGAACATTTTGCAAGAAGCTATGTAGATTGGAAGGCAGATTTCTCACGTTATGAAAAAAATCCTTGTGGAGTGCTGAAAGTCATGCAGGGCCATGGCCTACAGATTTTTAAACATATAACTCAATCAAGAACTGGGAAAAAAGGAAAAACTGAAGTAATACAACCAAGCTATTTGGCACCCACCAAAAAGATTACATTGTTTGGTTGGGATTTCTAGACCGTCTTGTAGTACACTGGCCTTACAACTAGAAAGACTAAGCCTACTGAGCACAGACTCAAAGATTTAAATGTCATACTACCAGATTAAAGATTTCTCATGAAAACTGGATTCGGTAGGGCCTGGATTCCCAGGCCCATTCTACCTGGCTCATACAAGAGGAGAACTGGAAAATTGTATGCTTGGTTTATTTAAAAAGTCATGCCACTGTTGGGAAACCTCACAACCTAACTAGCCACTTATGGGTGAAATCCTTCTTAATTCTACATATATCTAGAATTCCACACACATACATATATGTGTGCGTGTACACATTTTGCTTACAGCACCCTCAGTTTACTTATTTTGTTTCTTATCAACAATCTAACAACAAAGCTGCTGTGATGAAGTCATAAATGATTAGTTTAATGAAACTAAGATTCCACAACATATATCCTCTGGCACATATAATATAATAAATTCTCTGGTATGTTAATGATGCAGCATGAATTGCACTAAATAGTTAAAAATCAACTGGCACTTCTCAAAGCAGATGAGCAAAAATTAATTCTTGATTTAACAACCCACTTTCTCCAGTACCTGTACTTGTTCTCTTGGGGCCTGAGTGGCAACAGAGTAGAACACGATCAGGCCTCTAACTTCTCACTTCATAAAATTCTCCTTCCAGTCATTAGTACATACTAGGGTCTAATTCACATGTACCTAGGCACAGGCACAGATATAACCCAATGCTGTATGTGTCATTTAACTCCAGTCAAAAATATGTTTTCAATTAACAAGATGTAATCCATAATTTATAGCTTCCAGATTGCTTCATTTCTGGTCAGTCACTATCTGCATTTAATCATAACTGGTTCTGTTTGTCTGTTTCTATGGTGATCTGGGAGCAAAAAAAGCAGGCTTGACTTTAATAAACATAGCAAAGTGACAAATGAATCAATAAACCATAACGTTCACACTAATTCCCGGATCACTTAACAAGAGGGATGTAATTCATATTTTAGAGAATGACAGTTAACATGAATATAGTCATATGGACAGGAGCTGGTGGAAATCAGGATATCTTTGTTTATCTCGGTATATCAGCTGAGGCTCTGGCCCTTGGACTGCAGCCTCCATTCATCCATTTTGGATACTGATATGCCAGAAAAGCCTGCTATAGAGAAGGAAGATTCTTTCCCTCAACTTTAATTTCCACTAGTCTCCTACAGGTGAAGTCACGTGCCAATGGCCTTCCTGATCTTATCACCTGTCCATTAAATAGATCACCCTTTTGGGGGCATACTAGCCCCCCTGTTAGAGACGAGGTAATATCTTTCCAGCAACTATAAAGCTCAGTATAAACTAGGGTTTATACCTCAGGGTTTGCCCTGGATGTCAGCTCTGCTTGTTACATCACTACCTAGCTCTTTCACAGACTTCCTTCACCTTTCTCAGTTTCACCAGGTCTGAAGCCTCACAGTGTTGTTACAAAGATATTTGGATTAATGTTTATAAAGCAGCTTGAGATCCTCATACAGAACATGGTGCAGAAAGGGAAGCTTCAGCAACAATGATTTTTGTTGACACTGTCAAACAATTTCTAGAGTATTAAAACTTTCCTCTTCATTTTTCTTTCCACCAATCTTAAATCAAAGGTCAAAACTGCAGCTCACTTCAGCCAAAGCCAAAAATACCCTCCTCTTCTTCCTCCCCTTAATCTTTTACTCAGTTCTATACATCAACTCAAAGTCTTTCCCACCATCTCTCATGGGCTTCACAGTAGGCTCCTTTTATAGTCTGCAGAAAGGGATGGTGACCTGATTCTCCACAGCTGATCCTCACAGTCCTGCTGCTTGCAGGTCCCTCCCTACATTACTGACAACTGTGATCCTTCCTCTATCTAGAGGGAGCAGGTGAATCTTATCTCTGCATCCTTCTGGATGGAAACTATAGAGAGACTACCACAAATAGTAGTTGTACTCTTTTAGGTAATATACTACCACATGGTGGAATGTTACTTAATTAATCTGGTGGCTACCTTGTCAGTGTTTCTGCCCATCTCTGTGTAACATATTTCATTGAGCTCAGAGGGAACAGCAGCAGGCCATTAGCATATAATAGGTAGAGACAGGTTTTTCCTTCTCTCCATGTGCAACTTCATTTTTTGTCAGTGAGCAAATGAAGACCTGAGGACCCACTCACTAATTTCATGTGGCTTCTCATGAGTATCCAGGTTCACCTACACAGAGCTCAAGGCAGAACTGGGGCATCAGATAAAAACTGTTTATCCAAAAAAGAAGGGATACACTATTTACTGAGGATCATTATGGTAGGAGTTTTTCTCTGTTGTACAGCCACAGTATGTATGTTATGAAGCTCCCAGGAATCCTCAGATTCACAGCAGTAAAGGCAGGAAAGCAATATGTTCCAAAGCAATGATGACCAAAGATACAAAGGGACTTCCTTACCTTCTCCGACTGTTGACAGCAATGCAGACTGCAAGAATCAATATCAGAGCCACAAGAGCAGCAACTATGATCAGCCATTCTGTGGGTAGAATTGAGGAATAATATGGCCACTTTAATTTAGCCTTAACTTTTTTGTTTTGCATGATGGTACTTTTACATTCATTCACACTTCTCCCAATGACAGATCTTTTCTAATATAAAAAAATGAAAGGGTATAGACAGACCTAGCAATTACACTCGTATCAAATGACATTAGTAAAACATGCTATGATGCACCTGTTACATATCCATGCTCCTATAGAGATACAAGTGTACTAAAAGTGTTGTAACTCTATCCCTATTCATTCAGGGTTAAACTTATAGTGATTTAACTCCAGTGTGTCCCTTTAGGAGCATCCAGACATAACAGTTTCATTGAAACAGCTGCAAATGCTGCCTAGCAAGAACTTTTCCTCTCCTTTTAAAGCAGTTGCATCTGTCCAGAGCTTTAGTTTGTTTTCAAAACTACCTGTCATGTGCTCCCATGCGAAGTACTGTGATTTTAAATATTTTTATGGAAGCACTTGAATTTTCATTATTTTGTGCATGATATAATGGGGATACTGTAGTCAAGCAATAGTTCCTAGAGTCCTATTTTCACTATTGCAAATGTCCCATGTGTTCCAATACATGTTTGTTAAAGTTTAGGAAAGATGGCAATCGAAAATAATCACACATTGGCAGTAATAAATAAATATTATACATTTCTGTAATAAATATTTCAGTCCCTTATTTTTATTATTCTGTGCTCAGGATCTCAAAGACAATGACTTCAGAAACCAACCTGGTATCTTTGCTGATCTTGGTTGTGAAATTATTACTGTTGTTGTGGTCTGTCCGGGAAAAGAAGTTGTATCCGTATCTCCTATGTGTGATCCTCTGCGGCCAAATCTATTAGATGTAGAGCCTAGAAAAAAATCCATCTATTATGCACAACAAATTAGAAATACATTGAATAACTAAGCACTGACTTGTCCATTTAGAATTAAATATGCATAACTACAAAGCTCAGGTATGTTTTTGGAAAGAAGGAATTTAAACTGCAAAATGTGTGCTAAAGTAATATAAAAAAACATTATGCAGACCCTACCTCATAAAAGTACTTTCCCATTTGGTTCAAGTAAGAGTAGCTTTGGTTCTATGAACCACATGATTAAGTTTCTCCATGACATTCACTGACATGTTTTTGGTAGATTTCATTTTTGATCATTCTATACTGTAATGGCTTAAATGCAATGAGAGATGGTTTTAAAATTTTCAAGAAAAATGAAAAAATGAATTGATAAATTTGTTGCCAGGAAGATTTCTGAGGTCCAAAGTGGAATGTCTGGTCAATCCCAAAGAGAAAAAGAAAGACCAAAGGAAACCTTCACTTTTTAGATCTGCAAATGGCCATTTCATCATAAGTCCATTATATAAGGATAGTTTCTTTTTTTGAAGGGTTTTATTTTCTAATGCAGAACAAAATCAAATTTCAAAACCTTAACATTTTTCATGAAACAGATTTTTGCTTTCTGGTCAGCATTAAATGTGATAGCCACTTCATGAACTGGGCTCTTAAACATCAGGATGTGATTCCTAATGGAGATAAGGTTTTCTGTATCCTTGCATGTAAATCTCTCTGTCTTTATGTCACCTAATGTACCCATGGCAACTTTTTTCTGATCTTATCAAAGGTCAGAATTAATGACTCACTGGGACTCAGTCATTAATCAGCTAGGTGGTATACTGTTGAATGAAGTATATATGCTCTTCAGTGAAGCCAGGCAGGCTGCATTTTCAGCAGTTTCAGACTCATCTGTTTGGTGAGCTGGAGAACTGCTGGATGGACCTTGCTTCCAGCTAAAGGTCTGAGGGTGATTTTCATGGTTTCATGAATCAGGCAAATGGCAGTATACTGGCCACCCTATGTGTATAACATGTGCCATATCACCATTTTGAATTGTCCTTGGTTAGCTAAAGCAGCGTGTAAGGGCACAAACAACATGTGGCAATGTGAACTGACCACATGACAGAGACAAGGCCAAAGGATGAGGTTGTGGAGGAGGTGTTCTTTTGTGCAAAACTGGACCATTATCAACTCAGTTTTCTTAGTTTTATGAAAAGTGGTTCTTTCAGACATTACATGACACTATTTGGCTGTTGATATAGTTCAAATCTGCAGAAGTGGCAGGTCTCAGAAGCAAAAGCCCTGAGAGACATATAAAACCATTAGGTTGGGAGGTAGCATTAAGTCTGCAGTCCAGACTTACCCCAAGTCTGTCCTATTTCTCATAAACCAGCACTCAACTGGGCCATGCCACAATCAACTTTATTCTTAATGAAAGTAACATCTCTGGCCTCCTCTATTCTGCAGAGACAGTTAGCCATGTTCATCTGAAGGCAAGTAACAGGCAGGATAGATTTGCACTTTATACACTAACCAAAGTAGATTATATATATAATTATATACATGTGTGCACATATATAGCACACATCCATGTGCTGAAACTCACTTTATCAGATGCTGGAGTTTCAGCCTATGAAAGTTGTGCTATACTGTACATATATCTACTTCAGTTAATCTATAAGGTGTAAATCTACTCTACTGTCCTCTATCTGCATGTTAGTACCAATTCCAGTCAAGATAAAATTTAGCCAATAAAATTATCTTTGTGCCCTATTAAATAGATCATGTCATTCCCTTCTCCTTTCCCAGCCCCCATTTTCAAATCCACCACATGCTTCACTGAAATTTCTTTTCCTTGCTCTTCAAGGTGCTTCATAACTTCTCTGTGGCCAGAATCATTGACCTCACTCCCTAATGATAGCTGCCAAATGCAAAAACTAGGCAGCATATTTTTCTACTGTTGAATTCAGCCACAAAGCAGTTTGAAAATTGTCCAGAAACTCATTGACTGATGCGCTGCTTCATGCTACCCCACAGGAAATTCATAGCTCAACACTGATGGCTGAGCACTGAAATTAGCAGCTGGGAGATTTCATTTAGTCTCCAAAAACACATACATATAATAGTATGTTAACCTTAACAAAGGTTAACATACTATTATATTGGCTTATGTACCACACAGACTTGAAGGGATTTTGTGACGGATACTTGTAATGTTTTCCAGGAGGGAAGGCAACACAATTCTCCATCCATAAAGCCCCGAGGAACTCAATGGTTATTTATTGCTCAGTAAATATTTACCAAAGATTTTGGCTGTACTATTACCAACACTTAAAACATTCACAATGCCCAGGATTAATGGGTCCAAAAGTGGATTTGGGGGTGGGGGTGGTGGTCCTAGAGCTTCTGTGATATTCATCTTATAGCAATGTTTTACTATTCCTTTCTTATGAGACTTTTGCATTTGTATTTTTTCAATGCACTGTTTCACTTTCCTGCTAACGTCTTTTGGGCAAAAGATCAGTCATTTTTATGATGTCAGCTCACAGCTGTACATAACTGTAGAGAAAAAGCAGACAAAAGCAGGCGACACAGATGACTGAGCAAAGAGTTTCCTCAGAATAGACCTTCAAATATGTTCTATTATTATGTGAAGCAATCTTTCTTTTTCATTCAATTCATGATACATAGGACACATCTTGCAAATAAAAGACCCCCCAAGGTAGAAGCCGATTCCCCATGGTAATACACTTGAAACCCACTCTTCTGCTATGATACAACCATTACTAAGAAAAAGATGGACTTATTTTTTCAAGCCTCCCCACCAACTTTTTATAGGGCCTTGTTGACATCATGACATTGACACTGCAAAACAGCTGTTCATCTTGAAAATGACCTCCCCTCTGTCTTTTTACAGGTTGTACACATTCAGAAAAGCAGTTTAATTATATCTTCTACCTAGGGTCTGATATCTGAATAGTACATTAGGAAGTCAGGCAGAACAGGGAACTAGAAAATAAGAGACATGAGTGAGTTACATACTGAATCATTATAAATAGTTAACGAAGTATCATTTATATAATATGTTTATATTAAATTTATATTTATGGTGTCTCTTTTAAAGATCTTGCCCTTTCAAGGTTTATTTTGTTTTTGTTTATTGCATTGCATTGCATGTGGTTTTTTTTTCATTAAAATCTGAATAAGACTGACAACCAGTTCTGATCTTATTTATGCCAAGACAAATTAAGAGTGACCCAAGTCAATGTAGTAACACTTGAGTTAAAACTGTTGTGAAAGGATAATCAAACCCAGTATGTTTAAAGTTTCCCAGCTAGACACCATGGGCCAAAAGGTCGGGCACCACTACTATAGAAGCAATCTACTTCAATCAAGTAGTTGATTGAAGTAGACTGATTCAGGCTCTTTTGAAAATCAAATTAAATAGGAGTTTATTAGAGGCAAATTCTGACTCTCTTTAATTTTAATGTTTTATAGACTCTCTTGTAACAAATTGTTGTGAAGGATGCTGTATGTATACATTTTCATATTCCTTGTTACATGCAAAAAATAACCACAGATTGGCTGTGAATTAGATTCAGTGAGACATGACTCCATTGACTTCCACAAAGTTGACAGCAGAGAATTTGGCTGAGTATATGTGAAAAGAAATAACATTTAGAAAAATCCTAGTCTTTGGGTTGATAATTTATATGGAAAGTACCTTCGGTTCTAAGGGAAAGTCCCTAATTTCCGCCCAAAATATTGTTTTCATGTCGCAACATGGTTGTGTTCATGGATATGATCCATGTATGTCATTATTTTTTCATGTTCTCATGTCCAAAACAAGCTTTTAAAACAGAAGCTGCTGACAGTTGTAAAGCTTGTTACCTCTAAGTATACAGAGAGGGAACTAATTAAAAACAGGTTACCCAACAACAAACATTACAAAGGGAAAAATGTTAGAGTGGACTAGCTTCCTTGATATGCTCACAGTATAAGGATAGAGAAAAAAGAGATAGATGAATGTCATTTTGTTAGTTTTCAAAACAGCTATTGTTTGAAGGTGAATAAAATGAACTGAGTAGAAAGGTAAAATAAGAAAGCACAAAGATGGTATTAGCCTCTCAAAAAAGTATAGTAGCTAATATTTACCATACTGTCTGTGCCACCAAAGGCAGACAAAAGTAATTGTAATCATGTCTTATAATATATGCATTTGTCTGATGTTTTTGAAAAGATGCCTAGAATTGCTGAAAAGAAGAAATGCTACTAAAGTCTTGCCAAAAGAATTCTTAAAAACACTAATTTTAAATCATCTCACTCATAATAAATTAAAGAAGAGCTAACTAAATACTTTCTTGCCATGTACCTTGGTAAGAAGTTATTGTATTGCTAACCAAACCAAACCAAACCAAACCAAACCAAACCATGCTTGCACTGTGTTGAGCACAACTTTCCTCCCAAAATTTGATAAATGTAGGTATACAAGTACGGCCCAAGACAATCAGGAAAAATCAAGGAGTAGGGTAAATGATTGAAAGCTGTTATTCTTACTGGTAGCTGGAGGAGTGGGTTTTCTGCCAGGATCTCTTTCAATTTCAGGAAAAAGATTAGGTATCACAGCAGGCCTTGTATTCTTTGTGGGATATGTGTCTTCCTTATCCCTTCCAGGTGTCAATGGCTCTTGGGTTGAAGCTTCATATTTGGAACCATCAGTGGAATCCACAACTGTTACAATTATGTTTGAAGCAATTTTAAACTTAACATCTAAAGAACTACCACTCACATTTTTTTCCTTCCTTGTTTATAGAACAGACAGATATCTTTCAAATGTTGGTAACATTACAGCAAAACAGGAAAGGTTTTTCCGTTTTCTTTCACATTTGCATTGTTATTTCAACTTTTTAGGCAACACCCTCCTGCTGATTCTCAGGGTACTGGTGTCAGCCAGAAGACAAGTAATAGTTACAATGGACCCAGAAGAATAGCCATCAAAAGAGCAGGAAGCAGTAACCCTGTAGCTCAGGACTGATGACAGATGCTACACATTGGAATGACATCTACAAATAGGGAAATTATTTCCTATATTGATATTTCAGTGATTCATTTAGTAACAGAATTTCCCTGATACTCTTAAGAACTAGTTTTAGTGGATGAAAGGTACATAAATAAAAGAGCATAAGAAAAGTTGGACTGAAAAATTCCAAATATTGCAATTATTGTTAAATTTCCTTTCCCTCATTATTCAAATGGTGCTCTAAAGAGGTTGCTACTAAGCCATGGGCATCAGCTATCCAAACCCTGCTGCTACACCTTACCAAAAACATGACCCCTACACCATGTTTACATTCCTTATTTGCAAGTGTACTAAATCATACTTGGTATCACACCAAAAGTAGACGGAATGAAGAAATCAGAGTTAGCCATCACCTCTACACCCAGAGTAAAGATCATCAACCAAACAGGTTTTATTAAAGAACTTCTTCTCCAACTTTATCAGCAATCAACATCTAATATGCAGTCCAGAGAGGCAATATTGGAAAGCTTCACGATTCCAATATAGAGAAATAGAAAGAGAATAATGAGAAGAGGTATTAATAAAATGCCCAGGATTACCTGGGATTTACAGGTCCAAACCATTTAAAGTTATTATAAAATATTTAATTTTGCAACTGTTTAGACGTTCAACATTCACATTTGTAAGTGACTTGGCAAATCAGCCAAAACATATATGGCCACATTATGATACAAGTCAATGTTGTTTAAGAGCATTTTATGCAATATTTTTCAATCTACCAACCAGAAAAGGAATATGAGAAAAATCTAAAAGAACCAACTCTTCCAAAAGTCAATAAAACACCAAAGTGAGGAATTATACCCCTACTGAAAAAAAAAAGATTCTGAGCAGCTGATTTCCTGATACCTGCTATAGTGACATCAGTTTCACATGAGATTATTAAAATGCTGCCATATCAAAGACCACCAAAAGAAAAGGGAGCAGCAACCACTTGACCTTAAAATTCAGAAAAGATCACAGATCAAAGATCACACTGGAACCCCATGCAACAAATAGGGCAACGGTTTTCTCTTCTAGATTTCACTGAATCATTTTTGTGATTGATCTTGGGTGATGGCCTTCAGAACATGCTTTGATGGCATAGAAGGCACACACAATTTAAAGATGTTATGATGAATTTGAAGGGAGAATTTCATGTCGAATGGATTAAGGATGAGTAACGAGGACAAACAAGAAGAAAAACTAATTGAAAACATCACTGCTGCTCCAGACTTATGCCTCAGTGGTGATCCTATGATAGAAGGAATGCAAAAACCAGCAAATAAGTTTGCCACCAGGAAGCCGTGAAGTCAGTAAGCAACCCAAGAAGCAGGCCTCAATAAAGAAGTTATCATGCAACACTATAGGCAATAAGTATCTAGGACATAGTGCAAGAAGCAAACTTAGAAGACTACATTGCACTATTACCCAGGAAAAGTGAGAGTAGAATAAAGGACAATTGTTAAAAAGTTTATTATTACATAGGCATCAGATTCAAGCCCCACAAGGTTATTATGCAGTTACTTATAGCCTGTTTAGCAGTCCAAGGATAACATTTGCAGTTGACTGTTCCAGGCCAATAAAATATTATTGGGGTCCAGATTATGTATAAATAAGGCTTCTTGATAACATTCTATTTCTAATAGTGTCAATAAAGCAAGACAGGGGGAAAAAAAGAGAACAATCCAAACAAATAACATAAAGAAGTCAAGGAAACACCAAGCAAACCTAATTTCCCAAATAAAAAATAGATAATCTCAGTATGTGATGTTCTGAAGTCTGCTGTAGTGATATCAGCTTGACATGGATGACAAAAATCTTTCAGAAGATTTTAAAACTATTCTTACAATGTACTAGCTAAGATAAAACTAGCCCAATCCAAAAAAAAAAAAAAAGAAAGAGAAGAAATAACAATAAGGTTCCTTATTCTTACAGGTACCTGTGTGAGAGGTGTCATTTTTATGATCTCTATCCTTTGGAGGAGTAACTCCAGGTAGCGCAACATCTTTGGAGGTAGCTGTAGAATACTCGTTTCCATTGCCCCATTCAGGGGGAATATTATGCCAAACAGACTCTTGGGTTGAGGCTTCAGGTCTGGAGGTCACAGCTGTTCAACGATGATGAAGCAATTGGGAGCTTAGTAACTGCAAAGCCACTAGACACCTTATTCTTGTTATTAATTCCCCTCCCTCTCCCAATACCTGGCCTTGCCCATTAACATCTCTGCAGGCTCTAGAACACAAGAGGAGAAAGGCAGAGAGAGCCTTTTCATCAGATTTACAGCAACACTGGCTGACGCAGATGATTAATTTACTCTGGGGCTTAACCTGTCCTCTCTGATTATGGATATGGAAGCAGGAAGGGGGAAAGCAATGTACCAGCTTCCATTTGAAACTCAAGTTTCTCTGAATCCCTGAGTTCAAGTCGGTGAAACAGTCGGAACAGCTCTCAAACAGCAGCACACTTCACTGGACCTACACAACCAGATCACACCACATGGTGATAAGAAATGGAAGTCTTAGGTTCCTGGCAATGCAGGAAAAATTCATGGCATTTAGGAGTCACTGGGCTAGGACTGTACTCACAGGGTAACCTGACCAAAGAGGGCATGTCAATTTTCTTTGGCTTAAGTGAATCCCTATCTGCCTCAGAATAAAAATAGCATGATAGCAAAAGATTTATCAATTACTATAATGCGTGGAGCCACAAATCATTATGCTTGGGAATCCTGTTTACCACTATTCAACCACTTCTTCTCACAATAAAGCAAAAAGGCAGAGGAAAGGCCCATAAGAATAACCCATGGTCTTCCTTCTCCTCCTTCAATAAAGTAATGGAAAAGTTAATGGAGACAGGATTTTTTTCTTTAGCTGATTCCATGCAATGAGGTCTAAATGAGGCTTAGTAGCAAGATATTGAAATACATCTAATAGTAAAAGAAGCCAAATTCAGAAGAAATAATGTCTCATTTCACACAGGGTGGTGAAATGACCACAGTCCATTATTCTTACTGGTACCCATATGAGAAGATTCACTTCCTTCTTCATTTCCATTTGATGGAGCAGTTTCATGTGACACATGCTCCCTCGAAGTACTACTGGAAGGTTTGGCCTCAGGTCCCCATCCTGGTTTATGAGCTGGTGTCAGAGAATCTTGGGTTGTGTCCTCAGGTTTGGCATCAGTGAAGAAAACCGCTGTTGCGATGATGGTTGAATGAAGGTGAATTAAATATCTGCAGAACCATCATGCCACCTATAATTCTTTCACCCTTAATTCTTCTGTTTACATTTCACTATTATCTTTTACAACATTTCAACTGTTTTTAGAGCATAAAATGTGGGAAAAGGAAGGAAGGGCTTTTTGTGCTCTTTCACACTATTCAAGGTTTCTCAATTCCTTAAGCAACACTTTTTTTGCTGATTTCAGGCTATGGCATTATTGAGAAGAGTCCAAGTGACAATGCCCACAGAAGAAAGACCAAAAGAGAAGAAAGAAGAAGCTACTTGATTCGAAAACTCAGAAGAGATCAGAGCTATGGTGCTTCAGAATCACTTCCAACGGCAATGATTTTTCCTTTGAGATTTCATCAAATCAATTTTGCAACGTACATGATAGCCTTTAAAACATGCTTGGGTGATATGGGACGCATACACAATATGGAAGTTGTAATGAATTGGAATGGAGAATTTCACATCAATTGCAACATTTCCATCCCTCATTGTGCAAACAGTACTCTAAAATAAAAAAAGTTTGCAGGTGAGATATGGGGACAAAGCAAGGGAAAAGAGTCCTCAATGCTGCACCAGACTAACATTCTCTAATTGCAAGTACACAAAAACATAAACTCAGTGGTGATCGTATGATAGTTAGCAGGAATAAAGGAATCAGAAAGCGAGTTTACCATCACCCAGATGTACACCTTACATACAGATCAGCAAACAACCCAAGACCCTTATTAAAGAAGTCATCATGCAATAAGCATCTAATACAGAGTACAGAGAGGCAAACTAGAAAACTACATCATACCAATTCCAAGAAATAGAGTATCAAGAGCGGTGATAGTTAAAACGCTTATTAGTACCAAGGGAAACTCAGATTCAAATGCTACAAGGTTATTATGAAACAGTCTACTTGGGACCTATTTAGAAGTCCATGCTCCACATTTGCAGGTGCCCAGTCCAATCAAATTAACTTACAATTTAACTTAAATAAATGTAATCCAGTAACACAGGGTAAAAATAAGAAAAAATTCAAGCAAATAACTCCCAAACACTGAGGAAACAGCAAAAGAAACAACATTTATCAACTAAAAAAAAATTTAAATCCCGGAATAGCTTGTTTCCTAAGACACAGTGAAACCAACTCAGTGAGACGGATGAAAATTTATCAAGAGGTTTTCAACTTACTGTAACTGTGACATAGCTCAAATAAAGTATTAAAAACATCCTATCCAGAAGGAAAAACATCACAGTTCATTATTCTTACAGGTACCTGTATGAGAGGTGTCATTGTTATGATCTCTTTCTCTTGGAGGAGTAACTCGAGGTAGCGCAACATCCTTGGGGGTAGTTGTAGAATACTCATTTCCATTGCCCCACTCAGGGGGAATAGCATGCCAAACAGGGTCCTGGGTTGAAGCTTCAGGTGTGGAAGTCACAGCTGTTACAGTGATAATGAAGCAACTGGGAGCTCAATAACTGTAAAGCCACTAGACACCTTATTCTTTCCATTAGATTTTTTTTTCCCCACCCACACACCTGGCATTTTCTTCACCATACCTTGGTAAAAAGGCCAAGCAGCACAAATTAATACTACCTTTGTCACAGCCACAAGCTTTGGGCATTTGGGATGCAAGAAGAGGCATGGATGTCTGTTTTCTTGACCTTTGTGATACGACAGAAGGTATTATCCTTTTCCACCCTCAGGTTTCTCTCAGTCCCTGAACCCAAGTCAATGGAACCAGCCAGAATAGCTCTCACACAACAGCATGCTTAACTGAACCTACTCAGCCTACTCAGATCACACCACCATTAAGGCATCATGACAAGAAATGGAAGGCTTAGGTTCTTGGCAATGCAGGAGAAAGTCATGGCATTTAGGAACCACTGGGTTAGGACTGCTGTACTTGCAGGGCAACTTGACAATTGAGGGCATGTGGGATGTCTTTGGTTTAAGTGAATCCCTGGCTGCCTCAGAATAACAATAGCATGATAGCAAAAGATTTATCAATTGAATATAATGCTTGGACCCACAAATAATTATACTTGGGAATCTTGTTTACCACTGTTCAACCACTTCTTCGCAGTATAAAGCAAAAAGGCAGAAGAAAAGCCCATAATTGTATCCTCTCCACCATCCTTCCATGTCCAAAAAGAAAAAAGGAATGGAAAAGTTAATGGAGACAGGAATTTTTTCTTTAGCTGATTCCATGCAATGAGATCTAACTGAAGCTTAGTAGCAAGATGTTGAAATAGGTCTAATAGCAAAAGAAGCCGTATTCAGAAGAAATAATGTCTCATTTCACACAAGGTGGCGAAATGATCAGTCCATTATTTTTCCTGGTACCCGTATGAGAAGATTCACCTCCTTCTTTTTTTCCATTTGGTGGAGTAGTTTCATGTGATACATTCTTCCTCGAAGTACTAATGGGATGTTTGGCCTCAGGTCCCCTTCCTGGCTTATGAGCTGGTGTCGGGGAATCTTGTGTTGAGCTTTCATCAGTGGAGACAACATCTTTTATGATGATGGTTGAGTTTACTGTATATGTAATATTTGTAAAATTACCACCTACAATATGTTCATCCTCAGTTCTTCTTTCAACATTTGCTCATCATCTTTTACAACACTTCCACCATATTTAAAGTAGAATGAGAGAAAAAAGGGGACTCTTTCTTTTAATTTATACAGCTTTTGTGGGGTTTTTTCATGTTTTTAACCCATACTTGCTCAGGGGTCTGGAGTAGAGACAGCGGGCAGAAAGGAAAGAGTATGAAAAAAGCAGGTTGCAGCAATGCTTTGACCTTGTAGCTTAAGAGTGATCAGAGATGGAATATACTGGCACCATATACAACAACCATGGTAATGATTTCACTTTTGAGATTTTATTAATTGAGATTTCATTGTGCTTTCATTATGTCAACACTGATTTACATAGTGGCATTCTTTAGAACATGACGCAGTGCCGTGAAAAGGCATGTATATCGTAAGAGACTACGATCAATTAGAATAGAGCTGTGGTTCTCAACCAGTGTTCTTGGGTACCTGGAGTGCTGGGATCCTCCTCTCATAGGTGCTATGGCAGTGGCCAGGTAAAACTGTCCCATGTGGCAAGCTTGGCTGTAGCCCTTTCTGATCTGGTCCCTTCCACCTACATGCCTGTTTCCAGGAGGAGCATAGGAGAGGCTAGACTGGGAAGAGCTACCCAGCACTAGGCAGCTCCTGCCTGCTTTAGACTGATCACAGCCCTAATGCAGCAGCACTGTGCACACATGCCACAGCCCTTCCCAAGATGGCTGTGCAGTAGTCTCGTGGACCAAATGTATCTGGAGACAGCAGAACCTGGTTGTGAAGCACAGAGGTAAGTGGAGGCAGCACCAACAGTGGTTCTTAACTGGGAATGCCGCTACATTTTAGAAAGCGGTGGAGCGGTGCCCTGACCTTGGAAAGATTGAGCCCCACTGGAATTGAGAATTCATGATATTCATGATACTACAATTACTGTGAAACCCTCTGTCCTCATTAGCCAAAAAGCACTCTTGTATGAAGTGATTGCTGCTGAGCTACCAGGACATACAGTCAGAAATTCTCAGTGAAAAATACCACCACTCACCAGATTTACATTTCTTAATTGCAAGCACACCAAGGTTAGTCGGAATAAAGGAGCTAGTAAATGAGTTTGCCACCACCAAGCTATCCACCTTGCAAAATGACCAGCATACAGCCCAATAAGCATGCCTTACTAAAGAACTAGCTGACAACATTACAGTGATAAGCATCTAATACAAAGTCAAGAGAGGGAAAATTGGAAAACTCCATCACACCAGTACTCAGAGACTGACAAAGTAGTGAAAACAGCCGTTGTTATAATATCTAGTAGAACCTATTCAAATCATACAAAGTTATGAATTAACTTGAGAACTATCCACTAAATACATTTGCAATTTACCAGTCACACCAAATAAAAGATTAGTGGCAAAATTAAGATATAAACCAGGGGCAGGAAATTATTTTGGGCAGAGGGCTGCTTACTGAGTTTTGGCAAGCCATTAAGGGCTGCATGACAGGCAGCCCAGGGCAGATTAATATTCATTTTCTAAATTTTTTAGGGGCCCCATGGGCCGGATAAAATGGCCTGGCAGGCCGCATCCAGCCCTCGGGCCGCATTTTGCCCACCCCTAATATAAACCAAGCCTTTTCTTACAGCATTGTATCTGTAATAAGTATTAACCCAGAAACAAAGAGGGGAAAAACAAGGGGAAAAAAATCTTAATAATGCCCCTGACAAAAGTCAGAAAACATCAAAACAAACAATTCCATAATATGGAACAAATTTCTGTTACACTGATTTCCTATAACCAGAGGTTGTGACATCAGGTTGGCACATATTGCTATAATTCACCAGAAGATTTTTAACCTATTGTAGAAGAATCACTAACATAAAGAACTGAAGTCATCCCAAACATAACAGAGAAGTAATAACAATACTGAGCAACAATAATGAACAATAGTTCATTATTCTTACAGGTACCTGTGTGAGAAGTGTCATTTTTATGATCCCTTTCCCTTGGAGGAATAATTCCAGGTAGAACACCATCCTTGGGGGTAGTTGTGGAATACTCATTTCCAGTTCCCCGTTCAGGGGGAATACCATGCCAAAGCGACCCTTGGGTTGAGGCTTCAGGTTTGGAGGTCACATCTGTTACAATGATGATGAAGCAATTTGGAGCTTAATAACTGTAAAGCTGCTAGCCACCTCATTCTCATCATTTGTTTTTTTCTATCTATACCTGTCCTTTTCCAGTTAACGTTTTGCAGAGGTCTTTAATCATGACAGCATGTTCCACTTCAGCATGGGCTTTCTCAGCTGTTTAGTCAACTCTACCTGAAAACTGGGGATTAACACATTTTCTAGGAGTATCTAGGTAGAAGTGGGAAGGGGGAAAGCAGCAATACGCACTTTCTGTTAGATCTCAGTTTTCTGTTCAATCCCTAAACCTCAGACAAGGGCATGTCTACACATGTGCTTTAATTCATATTAAAGTGTCAAGTAAAAACTGTGTAGTTACACTAATGCACAGTAAAATACTCTACTGCACATTAAGCGTCAATTAAAAACTGTGTACATTTGTTACTGAACATTAAGGCAACCAAATGAGCATTTGTTTTCTATGTCACAATGGAGGGCATTTGTACACATGATTGCATCACAGTGCTGGATACTTTTAAAAGTGCCTGGCACCCCAATGCATGCAATTGTATAAGTGGCAAAATGCACATCAGCACTGAGAAAATGGCAGCAGCTGCTTTTGAATTAGAAGGCATTGGAGGGGTTTTAGTTCAAAAGTGCACCACCGCCATTTTCTGCACACTGATGTGTATTTCGCCATTTACAAAACAGCAGCGCACATCAACTCACGTGTGGAGAAGACTTGATTAATCGAGTCTGCTCCAACCTGCTGGAGCTCTGGCACATCATGGGATGAAAAGGTATGTGTATAAATGCCCAGAGGTACTAAATTTAATGTGCATTTAGGTAATGCACATGTAGATGTACCCTGGGAGTAGCAGTCAAAATAGCTACCCAACAGCAGCAGTCTCTCATTGAATTTATATTTCCAGATTACAACTTAATTAAAGCAATGACAAAAGAAATTCTTAGGTTCCTGGTAATGTAGGAGAGAAGTCAGTTTCGTCATAAAATAAAATCACTGACCATATAATCCAGACAGTGCTCTTTACTATGGATTGTAGTCACACCAAAGGACTAAACATTTAGGAAAGGTTATAAATAATACATTACCAACAGATTCACCTCCCCAAATTTAAACTCTGTTAAAACTGAAAGAAAACTATAACTATATTAAATTAGGATAAGGGAAAGATCAAGCTGCATAGCTTGAAATATACTTAGTAAACCTTTCTATTTTATATCACAGAAGGAACAACTAATTGATTCAATAGCAAAATGAGAATAGCCCATCACAGTGATACCAAGAAGGGTACACACTACTGTGAGACACAAGTATTAAGGACCTAGATTTATTTTTGAAACATGGGGGATTATCTTCTGGGGATGTCATTGAAAGCATAGGTTAAATTATTTATCTGATATTTCTGTTAGGCATTTTCATTTGTTAACTGCTAGTAAGGTAAAAAGCAATTCTTCTGAAGCAAGAATGTGCATGTCTTATCTAAGCTGCAGGAAAGAAGCAAGACTATCTTCCAATACAAAGACCTAGTAGTTAAGAAACCAAACAAAAAGAGCTCACAACACAGCCAACTCATTTCTTATTTCCTGTGGTATAAATGAAATGTTTTCACTATGTGCCTCTAATATTTATCAACAACAGAATAAAAAATAATATAACTCAGATATAGAAGGACTAATGTAATCCAAAAATAGAAGCTAAAATATATGTAATTCATTTTTATTAAAGGTACCTCTATGAGTAGTCTGATCTTCCCTTTTGCTTTCACTTGGTGGTGTAAGATCAAATAGCACATTCTTCTCAATAGTTTTTGTGGGATACTTTTCCTCAGTGCTCCCTCCTAGGTGATCCACAACAGATGGTGGAACTTGGGTTGAGTGTTCATGTAGGGAACCATCAATGGAAATCACAGCTGCTACAATGATGGTTGAATTAAATGTGAACTTATGTTTTCAGAACCACCACCTACACAAGTTTCATCTTCATTTTCTGTGCTGTTCAGAACAAGCTTTGCTCTTTAACATTTTTTATTTAGAATATAGGAGAAGACTAGGAAGAAGAGTTCTTTGCTTTGTTCCAATGCAGTTTTGACCTCAGCGAACAGGATGATTCCATTATGTAAATACAGCAACAACAGTAATATTTTTTTTCATTTAAGATTTCACTGCCTTGTATATGTTACAGTAACTCATCTCCAAACAGACAGACTCCAACTATGCACTGGAGAAAATATCCTTCACTGGCATGAAAGACATAAATATACCACACACGAAAGATGTATGGTATGTTGGAAACATACTACTGCTGTGATTTAATAGGAAATCTATTGCCTAAATCGTCTAAACAGTGGTTTATTATAAGAGGATTGCTGCCATACCACAGAGACAAGTTGATGGAAAAGCTAATCAATAACCCATCAGCAGTCCACCAAAGGTGCAGACAGACATGCAAGACCCCTGTTCTAACTCATGGCACTTTAAGCGCCATGAGTTAAAGCACCCCTCCACAACCCAATAGACATTTGCCTGTTGGGTTGAGGGGGTGGGGGGAAGATGGAGCCTGTCTCTGGAGCCCCTGCAGTGGAGGGGCCACCCCCCTCCCCCAGCCCCACCGCCTACTCTCAGCTCCACTGCTGTCTGCAAGATGGGAGTGGGGAGAAGGGAAGAGGAGTGAGCTGCAGGCTGGAGTTTGTCCAGCCTGAGCTGGAAGAGGAGGGCAGGGTGGGGGGACTATGAGGCAGAGGGGCTCCAGTTCACCAGCCCCTCCCTCCCTCCCCAGCTCAGGCTGGGCAAACCCCAGCTTGCAGCTCACTCCTCCTCCCTTCCCCCTCCCTTTCTGCAGACAGCCCCAGGAGTGAGGCTGTGTGACTGCACCAGAGATTGACCCTAGGGAACAGAAGTAGAGTGCCTTCTCTTTTGTAGAGTGCCTTCATCTCATCTCTCATTTGATGAGGATTAATATGTAATGTGATCAGACACTTCTAAAGCACTCAGCAGCCATACACGTGATCATACAACAAAAGTAACTTCTGTCTACACCTCAAATGTATATTCCTAAACCACAGTTTTACCATAACAAAACCCAAGGGTGATATAATAAAGGCTAACGTGAGCCCAGGTGAAAGAAGTTTGACTTTGGGACCACAAACAAATACCCTTATCATTTTTGGAGGATATGGAGGATTTTTTCTTAGTCACCTATTAGCAGTTATTGTGAAATTTAACTTTTGAATGCCACTGTATATTTTAGTGTTAACATGTATAAATTGCATTGAGAGGACCGCTCTTGACCTGTGAATAAAATAAGAGATTTCTATATTGCTGTTAATGCTATTTACAATAAACTAACAGTAAAGGAGAGAGGGAGAAATGCTAAGAAATAAACCAAGCTGTCATGAAAGTATTCCTAAAAATTCCTCTCCATATAATGTAGGGAGACTGAATTAACTAATGCCTGGCATTTGGAATATGATATTTCCATTGCAACCTATTTTAGTCAAATGTATGAATAAGTTGAAAGGTTAAAGAATGGCATAACTCATTTGAGATGGAAAGCTAAATTAAGGAGTGTAGTATACTATTTGTATAGCTGGTACCTGAATGAGAAGTTTCATTTTCTTCATGTTCACTCATATTTGGAGGAATAAGTCCATGTAGCATGCTATCCCCAGTGGTATTTGCAGGATATGTATCTTTACTGTCCCATCCTGATTCAAAAGGGGACAGTGAGCTAGGGGTTGAGCCTTCAAGTTTGTCACCCTCACTTGAGTCTTCTGCTGTTAAAATAGTGGTTTTATGAATTGAGAACTTATTATTTACGCATCCATTATGTATATTATTCTCACCTTCATTTTCTTTCTACCAAAGACCTCTTTTTGTTGTATTTTGGCTGTGGTTCAGCAATCATTTTAACATATGCTTAATGACTTCAATGAGCTTAAATTTAAAAATGCTCTTTAGCATTGTTTGAATTGGAGCTTTACAGCATAAGAAGAAAAACTCAAAGATGACGTTACATTCTGTATTGATCACTGTTGCTGTTTTCATCTTTCTAAATAAGGCTCTGTAGCTTTTCTGAAGCATTTTTTAAATAGAAAACTAGTGACAATGGAGATAAAAGTAAGAGTGGAAATGAGTAGCAATGGCAACTTGCCTATATAACTCAAATGTGAACCTGGCCACATGACATAAGTATTCTGCTCCTTCAGTGTGACAGTGATGAATACATTTGCTTATTAGAGATTTTGCTGCTTCATTCAAGTTGTAGTGCTTCTTGTCTGATAGGGAAATGTTGACAACTGCCTTGAGATAGTCTATTTCTTTTGCATTCTCTTAAATGTATGATTATTTGAATGTATTCCCTGAAACATTTAAACTCATACTCTTCAATTATGAAAATGCATATGTAACACTTCTGAATGACAAATTAGGCCATACAGATAAAAATATTTAAATAATTGCTGACTCTAAGTGATGTGGTATAAGCCATTCAGGCTAAAGACTGAAAGAGCTACAGAAAACTGTGCTAACTTCATCCAAGAACGATATTTTATGAGCTATAACACAGGTAGAAGTAAATCGTCCTAATAGTTTTTCTGAGCTTAAAAAGCAATGAATCTATGCATAAAACAGTTCTAACAATGCTAAGATAATACAGTACCTAGATACAAATCTTTAATGAAAAGTGTATTGCACTTGAAGCTTTCCCCTTTGATGCCACTCACATGGTGTCAATTTCAGAAAAAAAAGCATTTTTACCATTCCAGAACAGGAAACTATGAGGATGTTAGCGAGCTTCTAATGCACATCCAAAGGGATGGTGCAGTGCATACAATAGCACTAACTGCCATACTGCATGAGTCACACTCCATCTTCCAGCTTCCCCCTCAACTCCCAATCAATGAGTAACTTCTATCTCTATAATCTAGTTCTCAGTGGTAACCAGATAAAAAGACAGGCTCAGGATCTGTATGTATGTATGGTGTATCCATATGCAGATGGCAGAATAAGGAGCAACAATCTCACGTTGCAGCAAGGGAAGTTTAGGTTAGATATTAGGAAGAATTTTCTCACTAGGAGGGTAGTAAAGCACTAGAGCAGGTTACCTAGAGAAGTGGTGGAAGCTCCATCCTTGGAGGTTTTTAAGACCCGGCTAGACAAAGCTTTGGCTGGGATGATCTAGTTGGGGATGGTCCTGCTTTGAGCTGGGGCTTGGACTAGATGATCTCCTTACATCCCCTCGAACCCTAACTTTTGATTATTCTATCTAAAATGTATGGCTTTGTTTTTAATGGGCGAATATACCTAAAAACTTTCAAAATCCACAGCTCATATGCACTTGACATTTAACCATACTGTAACTCAAAACTTAAACATAAGGGGACAATATTTCTTTCGTTTACTCAGGAGTAACTATGCCCTAGCCTAATAGATGGGTTGGTATTGTCCCAGAGTTTGTTGGACTCAAAATAGTTTTAATGCCACAGAAAATGAAACCACTCCCATGATCTGACTTAGTGACTCATACTAATACCTGTAGAAGAATGTTCACTTTCACTTGGAGGAGAAATTCCAGATAGCACATTATCCTTAGTGACATTTGAGAGAGAATGATCTACAACATTCCTTCCAGGATGAATGCCATGAAACAATGGATCTTCGGTTGAATCTTCAGGTTCTTTTTCTTTACTGGCGATCACTGTTATGATGATGTTTGAATCAAATGTGAACATAACTTGCAGAATCATCATTCATATTATTACCTTATACTCTTTCTCTCTACGTAATAACTCCTGTTCCTTTACTGTTGCATATAGTGTAGAAAATGAGAAAAGAAAAGTAGCCATACATCTTTTTCCTCAGCATCCCGATATTCTGTTTCTGATAAGTACTGCCCTAATCTTCAGAAAGCAAGTTTACTGGAGAGTGTCCACATGACAGAAGGCAATTGCAGAAAAGGTTATGGTATCCACAATAGAAGAAAAACTAGCAACAACAACTTGCATCTCTAATTCATCTTTGATAGATACCAATTAACCCACAGAGCCTGTAGCTTCTGGATTCATACATGTGGAAGTAATAATTAACTTTCTCTTTTGAGGGAGTATCTCTTTGCTTAATTGTAGACTTAGCTCCAGGGAAGTTGCCTTTGATTGTGGGAGTGCTACAGCATACTTTGGCTGGATAATTATAGTAGATGTGTAAACATATATGAAACTGAAAAGGCACATTTATGTTGATATTTTGGCATGTAA